>NC_090757.1:21213106-21215606 GCF_036898095.1 Palaemon carinicauda
CTAACACACTCAAAGGAAAATTAAAATGATAAATCTGAATCTTGCTTCTAAATAAGAAGCTAAAGACTTTCCTTTCGAAAATCGTAGATTTTACAGATTCAAAGTGGGAATTTATAATTATATAATTAGTTTTTGGTTCTGGAATAATACGTCGATTCTAGTAACACTTTGTTAGAACAGAGCCATCACCAAATTAACACATAAATAAAAAGATAAAAGAATTAGCTAATGGTGAGTACAAGAGAGTTACACAAAAAGATAATTCTTTGAACTCAAATAAACCAATCCTTTAAACTCGCAACATCGTCAAACGGACAAAACCATCAAACGAAGCAATTTAATCGGAGTTGGTGTCATGAAAGAGGGGGGGGGGGGGGGGGAGTGTGCGGGGTCGAGGCAGATAAGGGAAGGGTGGGGGGAAGGGGAGAATGGAAATGACGCTTAAGGTACGCCCAAACTTTTGAGTCACACCTGTCAGAATCATTTGCGACAAATCTGAACTCTGCAATTTCCTCACATTGCACTGCAGTCGATTCGTCACACACACACACACACACACACACACACACACACACACACACACACTCTCTCTCTCTCTCTCTCTCTCTCTCTCTCTCTCTCTCTCTTGCATCCTTTCCCTTGCATCTCCCACCCCATCAAGTCTGTTCCTTTTATCACCACACTTCCACTTCCTCTTCCCCCTCCTCTTCCCCCCTCCCCAAAGCCCACTTCACTCATTTTTTGGAGAAAGGTCTTTGCCGGATGATGCGGGGAAATGAAGCATGGTTGGCATATTGCTAAAAGATTTCCATGGGAATGCAGGGGATGGTGTGAGGGGAGGGGGGGGGGGGGGAAGAGGGGAAGGGGGGATGCAGGTTTCTTGAGATATGGTAGGGGGGGAGGAGGAGTAGGGGCAACAGGAGGAGACAAAGTTTTGTTATCTGGAATGCCCCGTTGAAATTCTGGAAAGCTAAAGAATGCCTCTATCCCAATTTTTTTCTTTTTCCTTTTTTTATAATAGTAATTATAATACTTATTTGGAGGCTGGTATATGATGAATTAGCATGGTCTATTATTATTATTATTATTATTATTATTATTATTATTATTATTATTATTATTATTATTATTATTATTATTATTATTTCCAACGGGTGAAATAATTGTATTACTAGTAAAAAAAATCTATAAATTATAATCTTTTTCTTCTTCCCATTATTATTATTATTATTATTATTATTATTATTATTATTATTATTATTATTTCCAACGGATGAAATCATTGTATTACTAGTTAAAAAAAAAATCTATAAATGATAATAGTCTTCTTCGTCTTCTTCTTCTTCTTCTTCTTCTTCTTCTTCTTCTTCTTCTTCTTCTCCCTATTATAGTTAGTGGCACCTGAGTATTAGACCTGAATACCTGTATTATTATTATTATTATTATTATTATTATTATTATTATTATTATTATTATTATTATTATTATTATTATTATTATTATTATTATTATTGCGAACGAGAATGCTATGTTCAGCTCGTCTCTATTATCAACATCAATAGACTTCAAATCAGGTTGTTTGTTCGGTATTAATTTACATGACGGCACTGACATATATACTGGAGTAACGTTAATTTAGCTTCATGATAATGATGAGATTTTTCGATAAAAAGAAGCACAATTGTTTAACTACGACGAGCCTAATTGGATGAATTTATTTAGTATTTTGGATAAAGTATAGTTTTCTGTCTTATTTTATTATTATTATTATTATTATTATTATTATTATTATTATTATTATTATTATTATTATTATTATTATTATTATTATTAGCTAAACAATAACCCTAGTTGGAAAAGCAAGATGCTATAAACCCCAAGGGCTCCAACAGGGAAAAATAGCACATTGAGGAAAGGAAGCAAAGAAATAAATGAACTACAAGAGAAGTAATAAGCAATCAAAATGAAATATTTTAACAATAGTAACAACATTAAATTAGATCAGTTATATACTGTTTAAACCATAAAAACTTCAAAAAACAAGAGGAAGAGAAAGGAGATAAAATAGTGTGTCCGAGTGTACCCTCAAGCAAGAGAACTCTAATCCAAGACAGTGGTCATTTATTAACGTTTCTAACGTTAGTTACGAATAATTATCATTTTCAAATTCCATGGAATTAAGTCCCACCTAGGAATTCGGGTAATTCTCGCTCAAATATCCTAGATATATGTAGAAATTCTACAAAGACATTACACCCTTAATGGTATGTACGTACATACTTTGAAATTATATGCAGAAGCCGACCACATTATGGAAATACCCTTGAATTATTCATATATTCTACACAGCGATTGTATTTATTCAATGAATTCATGTTTTTAAAATGAAATATTATATCTTAAAAGTATGAATAAATATCGATAATTTGTCGATCACTAAACACAATCATATTAACATATTTATTTATATGTTAGATTTCATAAAAAAAAAAAATATTGG
>NC_090757.1:21218106-21220606 GCF_036898095.1 Palaemon carinicauda
TTTGTTTCATTTTCCTCACAGATATTTTTTCCTTGTTGGAGCCCTTGGCCTTACAGCATCCAGCTTTTCCAATTAGAGTTGTAGCGTATCTAGTAGTAATAATAATAATAATAATAATAATAATAATAATAATAATAATAATAATAATAATAATAATAATAATAATAATAATAATATCCATAGGCCTTAATATTCACTTACTCAAAAACTTCAAATAGTCACTAAGTTGTGATGCAATGCGAGGGAGTCTTACTTCAGCATCGACATACTTTGTCAAACCTTCTACCATCGAATATGGTCCATACCATTCATGACGAGTAATTAATTGCTATTGTAATTTATGTCAGTAATATTAAACTGAATACAATATTTTTTGATGTGCTCGTTTTTTATATAGATTTTTATGTTATTTTTAAAGATGTATCTATAACTGGTAATCCAATCTATTACTAAAATCCTCGATTAATTTTTGTTGTTTATTCAGAGTTAGGGTTGTGGTGGTCTTGTGGTAGCGTCCTTGCCTGGTGATTGCCAGACTGGGGTTCGAGTCCCACTCAAACTCGTTTGTTTCTTTGGTCGCTGCAACCTTACCATCCTTGTGAGCTAAGGATGGTGGGTTTGGGTGAGCCTATAGGTCTATCTGCTGAGTCATCAACAGCCATTGTCTGGCCCTCCTAGGTCTTAGCTTGGGTGGAGAGGGGGCATTGTCCTGTTTGATAGGGCAATGTCACTGTCCCTTGCCTCTGCCATTCATGAGCAGCCTTTAAACCCTTACTCATTTAAAATCTGAGCGATTAGATGTTTTTCTTTAATAAGAAAAATTCTTAAATAATTTGGATCTATAGGAGAAAATCTTTCTTATAGATATTGGTAGCCATAGGTAATGGAACAGGTTTTAGAAAATAAGTTAGATCACGCAGCTTCATCCATATAAAAAAGGATGGGAAAAGCAACTAGCAACATCAACTCTAAGCCTATGCCTATGGAGGCTCTGGTATATATCAAAATTTTAATATATATATATATATATATATATATATATATATATATATATATATATATATATATATATATATATATATATACTGTATATATATATATATATATATATATATATATATATATATATATATATATATATATATGTGTGTGTGTGTGTGTGTGCGTGTGTGTGTGTGTATGTATGTATGTATATATTTATAATTAGTAACGATATTTTTGCATGCCCAGTTTAACTGAGGTATAAGTAAAAAAAAAACGTTTTGTCTCGAAAATTCTTCTATTTGTAAAATCAAAAGGAGTTCTGCTATGGAATCTCTCTCTCTCTCTCTCTCTCTCTCTCTCTCTCTCTCTCTCTCTCTCTCTCAGGATGAAGTGTTAGGATTGATGGAGATTCTGGCTCCTGGAATTCGGAGAACTTCTCAAGTGTTTCATGGGCCTCCCAATACAAAGAGAGAGAGAGAGAGAGAGAGAGAGAGAGAGAGAGAGAGAGAGAGAGAGAGAGAGAGAGATGGTATTGCAACTTGATATGGGCCGGGATCACGATTTCACCTATAGACATCCGGGTATCTCCATTACTCGTTTTTCAGAATTTCCCGTTTTTTTTTTTTTTTTTTTTTTTTTTTTTTTTCTCTCCGTGTTGATGACATTAAATATATTTCCTTTATAAGATTAATCCACATTTTCTCGTGTCGTTCATTTATTGCATTGTTAATTTTTACTCTTCTGTTCTAATTTCTTGTAGATATTTTTCATTATTTTCCTTGATTTCTTTTCTTACATTTCTGAGATTATATAATTATCGCTGTCATTCATCATTTAAGAACCTTCCAGTATTTTTATTGTCTTGAATTTTTTGTACCCTATTACAATTCCCTTCTTCCACGTGAGAGGTTTCTGCAATCTTTTATAAACTTTATTTCAGATGTTATTATCTTTCTCTTTTCTTATCACATGCTACAAAAATTCTATTGTGTACTTGAGTAACGAGAATGAATGTGGATAATTATTTTCTACTCAAAGACGACGAAAAACTCAGAATGTTTTGGTAAAAAACAAAGAAACTTTTAGTTATAAAAAAGTAAAATACTTAATCTCTCTCTCTCTCTCTCTCTCTCTCTCTCTCTCTCTCTCTCTCTCTCTCTCTCTCTCTCTCTCTCCTCGCAAACGATATAATTTAAACCTACGGGTACATTACAGTGGCTTGATTGTCCTACTTGTAACAGTGCAATACCTTTGAAGCAATTCATCTAGGGAGCCCTTGCTCCTATACTGCCATACCTTACTTCAAATACCCAATTTACTGTGGCCCCCTTAATGGAGGTAGGGAAGTCTGGATCTCTCTCTCTCTCTCTCTCTCTCTCTCTCTCTCTCTCTCTCTCTCTCTCTCTCTCTCTCTCTCTCTCTCTCTCGTTTGTTGCAACTCCCATTTAGGGATTGTATGCGTATGCGTTTGTTTTGGAAGTAAATTGGAGAGCAGTATTGCATGACTGTTCTCTCT
>NC_090757.1:21225606-21228106 GCF_036898095.1 Palaemon carinicauda
AGGCCAATAAACAGTTTGCCGCGCCCTCCTTTTAGTGCGGTCAATTCCCTGATGACCATTATGAAGACATTCAAGGGTTTCACGTTGAAGTCTCCTGGGTATAAGAAGTCTTGCTCCATAAACAATTAGGTCATCATCTACAGCAAGCATATCACGTATATTCCAGAAAGGTCTGAGTTCTACTTCCAAATTATGGCAGTGTTCAGGAAAACCTTTCATTATAATCTCCCGAAGAGAATTGTATTCTGCATCCTGTTCAGCAGCAGCACGTATCTTTTCCAGTGTTTTGTCCTTCAGAGGTGTTAGAAGTACGCCATCTTCATGCATGTCGAGGGCATTCACCATTGCAACATGCAAAGGATCAGTGGATCCATCGTCTTTCAAACAATTTTTTTCTGTAGGATCCTGAACTGGTGCACGTGATAAAGCATCCGGAATACAATGAGCACTTCCTTTCTGCCAGTTAACAGTAAAACTAAAATTACTTAGTTTCTCTCTCATGCGTTGAAGTCTTGGGTTTTCAATTTCACCAAGTGATTTACTGTTAAGAATTGGTATCAATGGTCTATGATCTATCACAACATCAAAATGAGGTAATCCAGCCAAGTAAGTATGACATTTCTTTATTGACCATAATACGGCTGTCATTTCCAGCTCTATTACAGAATATCTTGTTTCAACATCTGAAAGGAATCTTGAGCCACATTGCGTTAGTTTCCAGTCCGTTCCATGCTTTTGAAGTAAAGCAAACCCAAGACCATGCAGTCGTGACGTATCTGTCTGCAACATAGTTGGCAAAGTTGCATCAAAATGTGCAAGTACAGGGGGTGCAGTAAGTGCTTCCTTCACTCTCTTAAATGACAAATCATGTTGTGCAGTCCAACACCATTCATTACGCTGCTTCAGTAAATCTCTGAGTGGTTGTGCTTCACGTGCAATCACTGAAGAAAAACTTCCAAGCTGATTCACAAGTCCCATAAAAGATCGAAGATCTGTTATATTTTGTGGCACAGGAAAGTCTGCAATAGCCATTACTTTGCGAGAATCAACTGTGTAGCCATGACTTGAGATTTTATATCCACAAAAATCAACAACACGTTTTGCAAAGCAAATTTTCTGATCATTAAGAGTTATCCCATATTCATCACATCTTTGCAAGATAGAAATAATATGGGCTAGGTGATCCTTATAAGAATAATCATACGCAAGAATATCATCAACTATCTTCACAGTTTGTGGTATATCACCAAGAGCTTGGTCTCCTCTTCGATTGTATTCATCCCCTGAAGAAATAAGTCCCATTACTGCTCTCTTGAATTTATAGCGACCCCATGGGGTGATAAAACATGTGAGATCCTGGTCTTCTTCTGCAATTTTGATTTGGAAATATCCCATTTTTGCATCTAGTGTAGAGAACCACATTGCTCCGGTGCTTATTGAAGCTACTGCATCATGTGGTGATCGTACAGGATAAGTGGGTCTACATACATACCTATTAAGCTTAGTGAGATCAACACACAATCTTACTCCATTTGGCTTTTTAGCAACAGGCACTATAGGATGACACCATTCTGTTGGATGCTCAACCTTACAGATAACATCCTTCTCCAAAAGTTCATCAAGCTGATCCTTTATTTCAGACCTCCAGCTGTATGGTATAGTGCGCGGGGCTGTCACAGCAAATGGTCTTGCATTTTCGGACAACTTTATATGCATAGGACCTCCATGCATCTCCCTCAATATTTTTGTGGCACCAAATACCCGAGGAAATGCGGATACCAAAGCTGCAGCATGCTCTGCCCTTTCTTCTTCAGTTGGATCACGTTCATAAGGCCACCTTGGAAGTGCAACAAGAGAATGAACTTCCCTACAAGTAGAGTCTTCGTTCTCTTTGTAGTCCTTTAAGCGCTTTTCTTCATCTGGATTTACAGACAATCGTACGGGAAGAGAATTAATTTGAGCAGGAAAATCCTCCGGTAGAATTCCTAAAGCAATAGAATCAAACCAGCTCAATAAAGCTCCCTTTACCTCTTTAACCACAGTTATTTCAGCTTTAGTTTGTCGATCACCAAGCGAAAGGTGTGAAGTGAAAGCTCCTACACAATTAAGGGTCTGGTAACCAGCAGAACAAAGCTTTCCAATTTTAGAAGGTTCGAGCATATAGGGATATATGCCAAGAGATCTCGCTACATTGAGCCCCATGACTGTAGCTTCTGCTCCCGAATCCGGTGTCCATAGTATAGACGAGTTCCCTGCAGGATGAGTAATGTGAATCTGAACTTTCGGGGTTGCTTGAGAAATGGCACTGTTAACATACACATCACTTACGATCCTATGTACATCCCTGTTAAGTTTACTACCAGTTGATTTTAGCTTTGAATCTTTACTCTTTTTCAGCAAAGAAGAAGTTTCCTTCCCTGTTGACCTACAAACAGCAGCAAAATGTCCAATCTTTCCGCATTGGGAACACTTTTTGTCCCTTGCCTTACAAACATTCATG
>NC_090757.1:21245450-21250450 GCF_036898095.1 Palaemon carinicauda
ATATATGAAATATATATTTTGATGTTACTGATTTTAAAATATTTTATTTCAATTGTTCATTATTTCTCATATCGTTTATTTATTTCCTTATTTCCTTTCCTCACTAGGCTTTTTCCCTGTTGGAGCCCTTGGCTCATAGAATCTTGCTTTTCCTACTAGGGTTGTAACTTAGATAGTAATAATGATAATGATAATAATGATAATAATAATAATAATAATAACAATCATGAGTGTACGTATAACGTACTCGTTTTGAAAATTTGAGTTCCTGAAATAGGCAGTATGCTTTCGAGTAGTTAATGGATTTACTTCCTATTACTCTCTCTCTCTCTCTCTCTCTCTCTCTCTCTCTCTCTCAATGAATAGAATTAATCTTTAATTTTCTCTTAGGTCAAACATGAGTACAAATACTAAGAAAGCGAATATGTCTTACTGTTAATTTTCCCGTGACTTAAGGATGATCCCAAAGCTAAGTATTCCATAGTTAATGAATGCATCGATGTCATTAAATTCATTTATGAAGTAATTAATTACAGGGCACAATCACCTGCTACGGTCATATAAAAGATATGATTTCCTGACAGTAAAGCAAAGTCTTCACAGAAATATAATGAACCATATAATGTATGAAATATATTAGTTTCATGTTACCATAAAGTGTATTGCCGTAGTTAATTCATCATTTAGTTTATTCAATTACATAAATAAAATCTTGGCAATCCCTCGATTAACTAAATGGAGAATTCAATCACAGGAAATAAATTGGCATTCAGAGTCGTAGTAAGAGCAATGGCCCTGTGACAAATGCATGGTTGTTTACCGGCTGAATTTTAATGGTCAGTCCGTTTCAATTGACGAATCTGGGGCTCGGATTACGGTCCCTAAAATTGGCTTTTTGATTGGTCGACGTGTTTTGCGATATGGCATTTCAGAATTGATGAACTGATGCAACATGATTTAGTCTGTATTTTCTTTTTTATTTTGCTAAATATTTTCTTTATTTTTTTTATTTATGATGCATTTTTGGTAATTCATTTGAACTTGTGTATTAATTTCGTGTATGAAGCCAAAATTAAAAAAAAATTGCTTATCAACGGTAAGGTTAAGTTTTCATTATTTCCATTCACTGGCATACTATTTTATTCAAGTTAATTTTATGAATTAACATTAAATGGTAAGTCTATTTCATAAATGCTGAAAAAATTAATATTTACTATAAAAACAGAAATTAATGCATAATGATAAAATAAATCTGTATTATTAAATTTGTTATTAAAATCTTGACACATTAACTCCCTTCGTGACATGTAGCTCTGTGACAAACCCTTAACAGGAAAATATAAAATCATTAATATATTGGCTAGAAATTCAATGCAGTGAAGTAACGTTAATTGTGTTACCTAACCGAGGTACATTGCGTAAGATCTAATAAAAGGCGGGTCATATATTAACACGGTGTTAAATCACCGAATCCGATCATTTACCGCTGGGATTAGGTGGCCCAGCTGTGGTAGAGAGAGAGAGAGAGAGAGAGAGAGAGAGAGAGAGAGAGAATCACTTATAGAAAATGATCTATGTAAGATGATTGGATAGGAAAAATTAATAATAAACAAAACTAACGGTGGAATAGGTTGGTTCGAATAGACTTGAAAGAGAGAGAGAGAGAGAGAGAGAGAGAGAGAGAGAGAGAGAGAGAGAGAATCACTTATAGAAAATGATCTATGTAAGATGATTGGATAGGAAAAATTCTGAAAAAAAAAAAATAAAAGTAACGGAGGAAAAGGATGGTTCGAATAGACTTGAGAGAGAATAAGTTAATAGGAAACTATCTAGATAAGATGATTGGAAAGAAACAAACAAAAAAAAGAAGCGGGGAGTGGGCTGGTTCGAAAATACTTGGAGGAGAGAGAGAGAGAGAGAGAGAGAGAGAGAGAGAGAGATAATCACTTATAAAAAACTATCTAGATAAGATGATTAGAAAGAGAATCAAACAAAAAAAGTGGGGAGTGGGCTTCTTCGAAAATACTTGGAGAGAGAGAGAGAGAGAGAGAGAGAGAGAGAGAGAGAGATAATCAATTATAAAAAACTATCTAGATAAGATGATTGGAAAGAGAATCAAACAAAAAAAAGTGGGGAGTGGGCTTCGAAAATACTTGGAGAGAGAGAGAGAGAGAGAGAGAGAGAGAGAGAGAGAGAATCACTTATAAAAAACTATCTAGATAAGATAATTGGAAAGAAACAAACAAAAAAAGAAGCAGGGAGTGGGCTGGTTCGAAAATACTTGAGAGAGAGAGAGAGAGAGAGAGAGAGAGAGAGAGACAGAGAATCTCTCATAGAAAACTATCTAGATGAGATCATTGGAAAAAGAAACAAACACAAAATGAAGTAGGGAGTCGGCTGGTTTGAAAATACTTGGAGGGAGAGAGAGAGAGAGAGAGAGAGAGAGAGAGAGAGAGAATCGCTTATAGAAAACTATCTAGATAAGATGATTGGAAAGAGAATCAAACAAATAAAGTGGGGAGTGGGCTTCGAAAATACTTGGAGAGAGAGAGAGAGAGAGAGAGAGAGAGAGAGAGAGCTGGGTTCCAGGTAAATGAATATGTTAATGAAATATGCAGGGCAATCGAAACGCAGACGAACATTTCCATAATACGTCTGTCCCCCAGATGAAGAGGCCATTGATTGAAGGCACCGAATACATCTTGTAAAGGTCCCGACCGTTCATCAGTATTCATTGGGTATTGTAATGGGTTCATGATGTCGTATTTTCAATGCTTTGTCGGGTTTTAATCACTTAATTTTTTATATGGAGTTTTTCATTATTTGTATTTCTCTGTTCAAGAGATTAACACAAGTATTATAGCGTCAGTACTTTCTTTTCATATGGGAATGGAGTAAATGAACTTTCAGTATTGACCTATATGGATGTAATATTAATAATAATAATAATAATAATAATAATAATAATAATAGTAATAATAGTAGTATAATAATGATAATAATAATGATAATGTATTAAATATAATTACGTAATCGCTGCAGCTCATGAATTGCTTGCTACTTATTTACATGCTATCAATAATTTCAAGAACATCTCTATTATTTCCACCACGTTTCTTCCTTGGTAAGATTGGTTAATGAAGAAAATGGAATCATTCCTCTCCCATCAATTCTTCGCCTTCTCTTTCGATTGCATTCAATCTCGTATCGTTAAAACTAACGTTTTCTGGTTGATTATTCAATGACCTATTTGCCTCCATTCCGGAATGGAAAGGTCCTCATTGGAATGCTCAGTGTCTGATGACTACCGACCTGTAATTGATTTCTTTGGAATTTTGAAAACGCCAACATTTATGGCAATTTAAAGGTTTAAAGGCCACTCGAGTATGGCAGAGGCAAAAGACAGTGACATTGCAGTACTAAGTAGGACAATGCCCTAGAGACTTGCCATATACAGTATGTACCTGATCAGCGCCCAAGTGTCCTTTCCACCCAAGCTAGGACCAGGAAGAGCCAGGCAATGGCTTCTGATGACTCAGCAGGTTGACCAATAGACTCCCTAGAGACTGACCATATATAAATATGATCAGCGCCGAAGTCCCCTCTCCACCCAAGCTAGGATCAGGGAGAGCCAGGCAATGGCTTCTGATGACTCAGCAGGTAGACCAATAGACTCCCTAGAGACTGACAATATATCCATATGATCAGTATCCAAGTCCCCTCTCCACCCAGGCTGGGATCAGGGAGAGCCAGGCAATGGCTTCTGATGACTCAGCAGGTAGACCAATAGGCTCCCCAGGCCAGCCCATCCTTAGCTCAAAAGGATGGTGAGTTTGAAGACACCAAAGGAACTAACGTTTTTGAGCAGGACTCGAACCCCAATTTAGTGATCACCTGGAAGAGACGTTACCAATAAGCCGTAACAACCCAAGAAGAAGAATAATTTTGTTAACCTTCATGGTGATTGCAAAAGAATAATTTTGGTAACCTTTTAAAGTGATTGCAGAAGAATTATTTTGGTAATCTTTATGATGATTGCAGTAGACCAATTTTGGTAACCTTTATGGTGAATGCAGAATACAGTTATGGTAACCTTTACGGTGATTGCAGAAGAATAATTTTGGTAACCGTTATGGTGATTGCTGAAGAAAAATCTTGGTAACCTTTATGGTGATTGCAGAAGAATAATTTTAGCAACATTTGGGGTGATTGCAGGAGAACAATTTATGTTGATTGCAGGAGAACAATTTATGCTGATTGCAGAAAAAGGACTTTATTACCCTTTAAGGAGATTGCAAAAGAGTAATTTTGCTACCCTTATGGTGATTGCAGAAGAAAAATTTTGGCAACCTTTATGGTGATTGCAGAAGATAATTTTGTTAAACTTTATGTTGATTGCATATGAACAATTTAGGTAAGATTTATGGTGATTACAGAATAATCATTTTGGTAACCTTTGATATTGTGGTTGCAGAAGAACAGTTTTGGTAACCTTTATTGTGATTGCAGAATAATATTGTTAATCTTTATGGTGATTGCAGAAGAACATTTTTGTTAAACTTAATGTTGATTGCCAAAGAACAATGTTGGTAACCTCTATGGTGATTGCAGAAAAAACTATTTGGTAACCATGGTGATTGCAGAAGAATAATTTTGGTAACTATTATGGTGATTGCAGAAGAACAATTTTGGTAACCTTTATGGTGATTGCAGAAGAATATTTATGGTAACCTTTATGGTGATTGTGGAAGAAGAATTTTGATGACCTCTATGATGATTGGGAAAGAACAATTTTGGTAACCTTTATGGTGATTGTTGAAGAACAATTTTGGTATCCTTTATGGTGATTACAGAAGAACAATTGTGAATCTCTGTGATGACTGCAGAAGAACAATTTCGATAATGTTTAATATGGTGATTGCAGAAGAACAATTTTGGTAACCTCTGATATTAGGATTTCAGAAGAACAGTTTTGGTAATCTCTATGGCGATAGCAGAAG
>NC_090757.1:21257950-21263599 GCF_036898095.1 Palaemon carinicauda
AATATCTGGCGTCACTGTAGCAGAGATCACAGACTTCCTATCTCTGAAGTTTATCAAAGAAAAAGAGATCAGATGTACTTACCGGCCTTCAATAGGCTTATTAAGAGTCCTTGGGGACTAAAACAACCATTGATTATGCAAACGCAGGTAAATCCTTTAAGGGGAACCTTCTTTTTTTTTCTTCTTAGTAGACTATGATCAGTCTCACTATTTGTATGAGATCGATAGGCATAGGTAATCAAAAATGAATTTAATATTATTTTTCTTGTAAAGAGACAAAAGCATATCACAGGAAATTGATCACTGTTGCAGTATTTTAAGGGAACTAGGCCTGTAGCTTGTTAGATGACCCACAAATCACTACCAGTAACTTTTTTCCCATGAAACTGAGACGGACATGGAAACTTTTGCTAGATTTTTGCCTCTAACAGGAGCAAATAAGATATCAAACCTACCTCTTAAAAAATAGGCAGATGATATGGTTCAAGAAACACAAAAGAAACAAGAGAATTCCATACCCATTTAAAGTTTTGAAGGTTTAAAGGCAGCTCATGAATGGCAGAGGCAAGGGACAGTGGCATTGCCCTATCAAGCAGGACAACGGCCTAGACTGACTGACCATATATACATATGATCGGCGCCCAAGCCCCCTCTCCACCAAAGCTAGGACCAAGGAGGGCCAGAGAACAGCTGCTGATGACTCAGTAGATAGACGTATAGGCTAACCCAAACCCCCAGTCCTTAGCCCACAAGGATAGTGAGGCTGCAGCAACCAAAGGAACTAATGAGTTTGAGCGGAACTCGAACCCCTCTCTGGCGTTCACCAGTCAGGGACGTTGCCACATCAGCCACCACAACCCCTAGATCAGGGAGGGTCATTTTGAGTTACGAACACCTGAAAGAAAACTGGCGGGTATTGTGGATGTTAATCGCTGACATTAGAATTTGATGATTTTTAAGAAGTAACGTTAAGTTTCTCATTAAACATGTTTAGACGTGGTACGGATTTAGCATCAGTCGTCGAGTTAGTTAACTAAGAGATTTACTTATACAACTACGTCACATTGTTGTAAATTACCTAAGCGGATAATAAAGATAATAATCATCATCATTATTATTATTATTATTATTATTATTATTATTATTATTATTATTATTGTTGTTGTTGTTGTTGTTGTTGTTAGCTAAACATTTAAAATGTACAAATAGATTAAATTCGATGAAATTTTTATAAGGTTGTTGCTCATCCAAATTATCTAAGTTTATTATTATTATTATTATTATTATTATTATTATTATTATTATTATTATTATTATTATTATTATTATTATTACTTGCTAAGCTACTACCCTAGTTGGAAAAGCAGGATGCTATAAGCCCAAGAGCTCCAACAGGGAAAATAGCCCAATGAGGAAATTAAATAAGGAAATAAACTACAAGAGAAGTTTAAAAACAAAAACATTGAAAAAGATCTTTCTTCTATGAATTATAAAAAAAAAAAAAACTCATAATAACAAGAGGATAAAAACTTGAAAACCACAAGAGGAAGAAAAACAAGATAGAATAGTGTGCCCGAGTGTACCCTCAATAAATGATTGGAATTTGAAGAATCAGCTTCGTCAGTCAAATTTGAAATATGTTAAAAAATCATATTTTATCGAGGTATAAAAAGGTATATTAAAAGAATAAGAAATTATCAAAATTCAATTTGGCATTTGTTTAATAGGAAGAATTAATTCTACATTGAATTGTTAAAATATCTAAATCATAGGATATTAATAAGACAAGAGTGAAGTTTCATGAATTTATAAAATGATCCATTGGTGGTGATCGCTGACTTATATCATTATTATCGATCAAATACTTAGGAATTGACTAAGACGTAGAGAATCATTGAAGAATGATGAGAAACGAACCTTAGATCATTATTATCGATCAAATACTTAGGAATTGACTAAGACGTAGAGAATCATTGAAGAATGATGAGAAACGAATAAATTATAAAATTATCACCGTTTATAATCCCCATTCAATACGTTTACGAGAATAAGACGCGTACTTGTACACGTTTGCCCTTCCTTGAGGGCTGTTGGCGACGACTTGAGATGAAATTTATCGTGTAGTGGGATTCTCCTTAATAATAGGCATGGCATTGTAGTTGTAGTTATTATTATTATTATTATTATTATTATTATTATTATTATTATTATTATTATTATTATTATTATTATTATTAACTGCTAAGCTACAACCCTAGTTGGAAAAGCAGGATGCTATAAGCCCAGTGGCTCCAACAGGGAAAATAGCCCAGTGAGGAAAGGAAACAAGAAAAAATAAAATTTTTAAGAGTAATAACATTAAAATAAATATCTTCTATATAAACTATAGACACGTGAACAAAACAAAAGGAAGAGAAACAAGACAGAACAGGGTGCCCGAGTGTACCCTCAAGCAAGAGATCTCTAACCCAAGGAAGTGGAAGACCAAGGTACAGAGTCTATGGCACTACCCAAGACTAGAGAACAATGGTTTGATTTTGAAGTGTCCTTCTCCTAGAAGTTCGGACATATACAGCGTCCTCTTACTAGCTATTTCTTTACTTGTATCCTTATTCTTTTTAAGTACTTCTTTCTCACCGGTATCCTTACATTAAAGGGTCGGTTGCCTGATGTGCTCTCTCTGAAGTATAATTCTGATTGTTCTTATATCCGTTGATGAAAGACCTTTTATATTTAACAACAAATTTCGTGATAATGGTATCAAGGAATGTATATCTTCTAACTTCATTTAACAAGTACAATAATATCCCCTATATAATAAAGAGCAAGTGTGTGTGTGTGTGTGTGTGTATATATATATATATATATATTATATATATATATATATATTTTATATATATATATACATATATATATATGTATTTATATATGCAGATATATATATATATATATATATATTTCTTTCCGGCCAAGCTCCTTTCTCCGTCCTTCGGGTAGTGGGGAGAGGAAGTAGTCATATCCTGGCGAGAATGAGTGCGTATATGTGCTTATCTATCTAAATATTTAGCCGTTATTTTTGAAGGGTCGTGTACACTACTAGTGATGATGATAATAATATGAATAAAAATAATAATAAAACAGAAATTATGATAATGAATAGTGATAGTTATTATAATGATAATGATATTAACTATAGTCATTTTTTTTAATAAGACGTATTTGCATTTACTTGCATCGGTACCATTTTAGCTCGGAAAAGTTTCCTAATCGCTGATTGGTTGGACAAAATAATTCCAACCAATGAGCTAATAGGAAACTTTTCCGAGCTAAAAGGGGCACCCCTGAGAGTCAGTACAAATGTGCCTTATTAAAAAAAAATTGAGTATAGTGTACTGTATGTCTGTTTCTGCACCGTAAATTCGACCAATGATAGTAATGATGATCCTTGGCAAAGGCTCCTCCCACCTTCTAATCAAAAGGGATATATCGAATTTCAGGGTTTTCCTTTGAAGGCACGACCTTAAAATTAATTAGACTCGAGCCCACTGCTAAAGACATCAGCGGCAGGGATCTCTCTCTCTCTCTCTCTCTCTCTCTCTCTCTCATTTGGATTTTCTTAAATATGTCTTTTCTAACATAGATTTTGTCTCAAATGTAGCTTTATATTTTATAAATTGTTCTGGCTTTCATTATAAGTGACATATATATATATATATATACATTTATGTATATATATATATATATATATGTCTGTGTGTATATATACATATATATATACATATATATATATGTCTGTGTGTATATATACATATATATACATTATATATATATATATATATATATGTGTGTGTATATATACATATATATACATTTTATATATATATATATATATATCTGTGTGTATATATACATATATATATATATATATACATATATATATACATATATATATATATATATATATGTGTGTGTGTGTGTGCGTGTGTGTGGGGTTTGTGTATGTATCTATTTCTATATTTAATTTCACTTGGATAAAGCAGCTTGCAATTCATAAAATACCAAGCTTACACGAAAACAATTACTAGTCGTTATGTGTATACAATACCCAAATGGATTAGATTAATGAAAGTTTTGGTTGTAACAGAAACACATATTTTATTGCAGTATATTAAGTCTAGCAGTTTTGCCCGCTGATTAGTTGACAGGTGATGCCACAGGAGGTCAAAGAGGTCAAAAGGTCACTATAAACAAGGAAAAATTGCGATATGCAAGTTTTACTAATATTAAGTGACAATATGACGCTCATTATACCAACTTAAAAGGATTTTAATATATGTTAAGACAACTTTTAGAAAATATTTCTATAATGGTCTCTGTAATTTTTTTTTCTTTTTTCTTTAGGAAACCCCCCCCCCCCCAAAAAAAAAAAAGTGTAAAGGCGAAGATTCTACAACAGAAACAGAAGTAGGTTGTGTGATGCGCGACCTTTAGCGCAATGATCACAAAATACCTAAACCAATGTCATCTACGCTTGTTATTATTATTATTATTATTATTACTAGCCAAGCTACAACCCTTGTTGGAAAAGCAAGATACTATAAGCCCAAGGGCTCCAATAGGGATGAATAGCCCAGTGAGGAAAGGAAATAAGGAAATAAATAAATGGTGAGAACAAATTAACAATAAATCATTCTAAAAAACGTAACATCGTCAAAATAGATATGTCATATATAAAGTATTAAAAATGTCAAAAACAAATGTCATATATAAACTATAAAAATACTAACGTCAGCCTGGTCAACATAAAAACATTTGCTGCTACTTAGAACTTTGAAGTTCTACTGATTCAACTACCCGATTAGGAAGATCATGCTAGAATAAAACTTCTAGTATTGAGCCTCATGATGGAGAAGGCCTGGCTATTAGAATTAATTGCTTGCCTAGTATTACGAACAGGATAGAATTGTCCAGGAAGATCTGAATGTAAAGGAACGGGGCTTGTGCAAAAAAAATAGCCAAAATGCAAGAATAATTGAACTTACTGTTAAGCAACAAGCTTAAAAAATGTTATAGGCCTAGACAAGACCATGTAGCCTGTAGTAACACTAATGAGGATTTCCGTAATTCATAAATTTAGGCTTATTCTGAAAATGTGGTGATGCCAGTTATTTCATTTTAAGTGGTTATATTGATAACAATATAGTTTGAAGCATCAGATAGTCACTCGATTTTAATTAAGGTTGAAAATTTGCTAAATTTTTTCTTCATGGTGACTTTTTGACCTACTTTGACACCTTTTGTTAACTTATCACCATATAATGTATTTCGTTCTAGAGAAGAATATATAAGCTTTCATATGGTGGGTTATTCATTTTTTTCGAGATATTCAATTATGTTGCTGAAAAATCTGTCTACAGAATTTGCACAATTCTAAAAAAAGTGTCCCACATTATTCTTCTGCATCTAATAACCAGCCAAAGTTGCCTGTAGGATAAAAAAAAAAGTACTTATTTTGTACATTTATCATTTATGAGGTCTGTTGCCAGACTAAATAAACTGTATCATCATCATCATCATCATCTCCTCTTATGCTTATTGACGCAAAGGGCCTCGGTTATATTTCGCCTGTTGTCTCTATCTTGAGCTTTT
>NC_090757.1:21264099-21284099 GCF_036898095.1 Palaemon carinicauda
AGAGAGAGAGATAATCACTTATAAAAAACTATCTAGATAAGATGATTAGAAAGAGAATCAAACAAAAAAAGTGGGGAGTGGGCTTCTTCGAAAATACTTGGAGAGAGAGAGAGAGAGAGAGAGAGAGAGAGAGAGAGAGAGATAATCAATTATAAAAAACTATCTAGATAAGATGATTGGAAAGAGAATCAAACAAAAAAAAGTGGGGAGTGGGCTTCGAAAATACTTGGAGAGAGAGAGAGAGAGAGAGAGAGAGAGAGAGAGAGAATCACTTATAAAAAACTATCTAGATAAGATAATTGGAAAGAAACAAACAAAAAAAGAAGCAGGGAGTGGGCTGGTTCGAAAATACTTGAGAGAGAGAGAGAGAGAGAGAGAGAGAGAGAGAGAGAGAGAATCTCTCATAGAAAACTATCTAGATGAGATCATTGGAAAAAGAAACAAACACAAAATGAAGTAGGGAGTCGGCTGGTTTGAAAATACTTGGAGGAGAGAGAGAGAGAGAGAGAGAGAGAGAGAGAGAGAGAATCGCTTATAGAAAACTATCTAGATAAGATGATTGGAAAGAGAATCAAACAAATAAAGTGGGGAGTGGGCTGGTTTCGAAAATACTTGGAGAGAGAGAGAGAGAGAGAGAGAGAGAGAGAGAGAGAGAGCTGGGTTCCAGGTAAATGAATATGTTAATGAAATATGCAGGGCAATCGAAACGCAGACGAACATTTCCATAATACGTCTGTCCCCCAGATGAAGAGGCCATTGATTGAAGGCACCGAATACATCTTGTAAAGGTCCCGACCGTTCATCAGTATTCATTGGGTATTGTAATGGGTTCATGATGTCGTATTTTCAATGCTTTGTCGGGTTTTAATCACTTAATTTTTTATATGGAGTTTTTCATTATTTGTATTTCTCTGTTCAAGAGATTAACACAAGTATTATAGCGTCAGTACTTTCTTTTCATATGAGAATGGAGTAAATGAACTTTCAGTATTGACCTATATGGATGTAATAATAATAATAATAATAATAATAATAATAATAATAATAATAATAATAATAATAATAATAATAATAATAATAATAATAATAATAATAGTAATAATAGTAGTATAATAATGATAATAATAATGATAATGTATTAAATATAATTACGTAATCGCTGCTGCTCATGAATTGCTTGCTACTTATTTACATGCTATCAATAATTTCAAGAACATCTCTATTATTTCCACCACGTTTCTTCCTTGGTAAGATTGGTTAATGATGAAAATGGAATCATTCCTCTCCCATCAATTCTTCGCCTTCTCTTTCGATTGCATTCAATCTCGTATCGTTAAAACTAACGTTTTCTGGTTGATTATTCAATGACCTATTTGCCTCCATTCCGGAATGGAAAGGTCCTCATTGGAATGCTCAGTGTCTGATGACTACCGACCTGTAATTGATTTCTTTGGAATTTTGAAAACGCCAACATTTATGGCAATTTAAAGGTTTAAAGGCCACTCGAGTATGGCAGAGGCAAAAGACAGTGACATTGCAGTACTAAGTAGGACAATGCCCTAGAGACTTGCCATATACAGTATGTACCTGATCAGCGCCCAAGTGTCCTTTCCACCCAAGCTAGGACCAGGAAGAGCCAGGCAATGGCTTCTGATGACTCAGCAGGTTGACCAATAGACTCCCTAGAGACTGACCATATATAAATATGATCAGCGCCGAAGTCCCCTCTCCACCCAAGCTAGGATCAGGGAGAGCCAGGCAATGGCTTCTGATGACTCAGCAGGTAGACCAATAGACTCCCTAGAGACTGACAATATATCCATATGATCAGTATCCAAGTCCCCTCTCCACCCAGGCTGGGATCAGGGAGAGCCAGGCAATGGCTTCTGATGACTCAGCAGGTAGACCAATAGGCTCCCCAGGCCAGCCCATCCTTAGCTCAAAAGGATGGTGAGTTTGAAGACACCAAAGGAACTAACGTTTTTGAGCAGGACTCGAACCCCAATTTAGTGATCACCTGGAAGAGACGTTACCAATAAGCCGTAACAACCCAAGAAGAAGAATAATTTTGTTAACCTTCATGGTGATTGCAAAAGAATAATTTTGGTAACCTTTTAAAGTGATTGCAGAAGAATTATTTTGGTAATCTTTATGATGATTGCAGTAGACCAATTTTGGTAACCTTTATGGTGAATGCAGAATACAGTTATGGTAACCTTTACGGTGATTGCAGAAGAATAATTTTGGTAACCGTTATGGTGATTGCTGAAGAAAAATCTTGGTAACCTTTATGGTAATTGCAGAAGAATAATTTTAGCAACATTTGGGGTGATTGCAGGAGAACAATTTATGTTGATTGCAGGAGAACAATTTATGCTGATTGCAGAAAAAGGACTTTATTACCCTTTAAGGAGATTGCAAAAGAGTAATTTTGCTACCCTTATGGTGATTGCAGAAGAAAAATTTTGGCAACCTTTATGGTGATTGCAGAAGAACAATTTTGGTAACCTTTATGGTGATTGCAGAAGATAATTTTGTTAAACTTTATGTTGATTGCATATGAACAATTTAGGTAAGATTTATGGTGATTACAGAATAATCATTTTGGTAACCTTTGATATTGTGGTTGCAGAAGAACAGTTTTGGTAACCTTTATTGTGATTGCAGAATAATATTGTTAATCTTTATGGTGATTGCAGAAGAACATTTTTGTTAAGCTTAATGTTGATTGCCAAAGAACAATGTTGGTAACCTCTATGGTGATTGCAGAAAAAACTATTTGGTAACCATGGTGATTGCAGAAGAATAATTTTGGTAACTTTTATGGTGATTGCAGAAGAACAATTTTGGTAACCTTTATGGTGATTGCAGAAGGATATTTATGGTAACCTTTATGGTGATTGTGGAAGAAGAATTTTGATAACCTCTATGATGGTTGGGAAAGAACAATTTTGGTAACCTTTATGGTGATTGTTGAAGAACAATTTTGGTATCCTTTATGGTGATTACAGAAGAACAATTGTGAATCTCTGTGATGACTGCAGAAGAACAATTTCGATAATTTTTAATATGGTGATTGCAGAAGAACAATTTTGGTAACCTCTGATATTAGGATTTCAGAAGAACAGTTTTGGTAATCTCTATGGCGATTGCAGAAGAACAATTTTGGTAACCTTTATGGTGATTGCAGAAGAAACATTTCGGTAACAATTATGGTAATTGCAGAAGAACAATTTTGGTAAGCTCTGTGGTGATTGCAGAAGAAAAATTTTGGTAACCTTTATGGTGATTGCAGACCAGTTTTGGCTACCTCTATGGTGATAGCAGAAGAACAATTTTGGCAAGTTCTATGGCGAATTTAGAAGAACAATTTTGGTAACCTTTATGGTAAATGCAGAAGAACAATTTTGGTCATTTCAAGAACAGAGCCATGCAGAATGCCCCCCCCCCCCCCTTCCCTGGTCTCCTTCCTGGTCTTAAAGGCGTCGAAGGGAGGATTCCTGGGGCGACTGCTCCCCTTTTAGCCCATTCACCTTTGACCTTCTTTAGGGTCGCTCACCGCTTTTCAGGTATGCTCCATCTCATCGACCATTCTCTGCCATACAAGACCAGCGTCTCTCTCTCTCTCTCTCTCTCTCTCTCTCTCTCTCTCTCTCTCCTACCTTTAACTTTATCAAATTAATAGCAATTATTTAATCTTTTTAAACCATTAAGAGCTAATCACCTCATCTTGTAGATATAGATATGTATTTATTATGCCAATATCTTCGCTATTGCGACAATGATAATCACATCTTATGATTGATTGATTGATTGATTTAAAGTTTTCAGGCATCTCATATCTTATGACATATAGATCATTACATCTTCGTGTTTGTCATTTTATATTTATACTATTGAACTTGACCCATTCAAAATGACGGCTAGATATTTAGACATATATACAAACACACGTACATACATAGTGAACATCTCGGGGTACTCATTCTCACCAGTGTGTGACTACCCATCCGTTCGCCATCTACCGGAGGGACGGGGAGAGACTGAGTGGTTATACTTTGCGTCTGGTAATGCCACTGAGCGTGACCAGAAATATATATGTATATATAGATACATGCTTGTTTTATATACATACATACATATATATATATATATATATATACATACATATTCAAATAAGCCATATATAAGTACAGAAGAATTGTCATTGACTTTTATCTTTCTTCGTGGCCAAGTGGCTTAGTCACTGTCTATACAAGCTTGCCGACCAGGGTTCGATTCCCAGCCGGAGCCAAGCTCTTGTCTTTGTGTGATTTCGCCTGGGGCTCTGATCCCGAGGTCGTTAAGAGAATCCAGACATTAATGTATCAAAAATATATATGGCTTATTTGAATATGAAAAACACGTAAAAATGTGCAAAATTTATCATATATACATATATATATATATATATATATATATATATATATATATATATATATATATATATATATATATGTGTATATATATATATATATATATATATATATATATATATATATATACATATATATATATATATATATACAAATATATATATATAAATATATATATATATATATATATATAAATATATATATATATATATATAATATATATATATATATATATATATATATATTATCATAGCTAAATCTTGTACTTTCATATAATGTTTCTTAACCTGATCAACGACTGCTATTTCTGATGAATTAAATGCAGCTTCCGGTCGAAGCACTATACAAATTAATCTATGTAGCAATAACGATGTCATGAAAGCTAATTGTTACATTTGTGTTAGCTTATCAACATTAACGTAATCTTCTTCAGCCCAAGGTGAAGCCTTAAGTTCAATGAACCATTCGTACAAGTTATCACTAATCAAAGCTATTGTATCTATTGAGTGAAGCGATAACACTTAGTCTTGTTGAGCCTCTGATCCATATATATGACGATGTTTGATTTAAGAGGATCTCAGCTCATCCATGACCGAAATTTGAATATATGACACCAGTAGTCAATATCCCCGTTATTATTATTATTATTATTATTATTATTATTATTATTATTATTATTATTATTATTATTATTATTATTATTATTATTATTGTTGTTGTTCTTGTTGTTGTTGTTGTTGTTGTTGTTGTTATTATTATTAGCCAAGCCACAACCCTAGTTGGAAAAGCAAGATGCTCTAAGCCCAAGGGTTCCAACAGGAAAAAAATAGCCCAGTGAGGAAAGGAAACAAGGAAATAAATAAACGATGAGAAAAAAATTAACATTAGATTATTCTAAAAACAATAACAGCATCAAAATAGATATGTCATATATAAACTATAAAAAGCACCCCAGGTTATGCACGAACGGAATTTGAATATATGGCATCAGTAGCCATTATCCCTTGTAGCATAGTTCAGGAATGACTGCTTACTGCAAATATAGGTGAAGTTATTATTTTTTTCCCCTTATATAAAAATCTATCGAATTAATCTGTTTTAACTTCATGAGTTAATTTGCCATCAACTAACCCTTGAAGTCTGCAAATTTTTATTTTTTTCCTTATATATAAAAATCTGTCGAATGAATCCATGTTTTAACTTCCTGAGTCAACTAGCCATCAACTAATGGAACATTTTCTGGCCTTGCTTTAACTAGTTACTACGCTTTACGCTTTAGTCATTTGAGTTTCTGTTTGTTTCTTAACCTTCTTTCTACGATCCATACACTCTCCCACATCTTGTTTATTGAACCAACGATTAAAATATGCTCTACACTATAAAAAAAAATTGGCTTTAAAAAAAAAACGGTAAATTCCTGGCAACATTCATTCCTGGAGGTTTTTCGGTTTAAAAACGGATATATAGGACTGATATTACGGCCACCAATCCGTAAAATATGATAACAAAGTAGGGTAAAATTACGGTCGCCTGTATTTCACTGAAATACGGGGGAGAACAGTATAAATTTTATGGAGAATTTCCGAATAAAATTACGGTTTTTTTAACAGTGTACCAGATTGCTATCGACTAACGTATCCGTTTTATAAAGACTTAAACAGTTTAACACAATATCGTATTTTAGTCATAGTCACTTAATCTAACTTCCTCTCCAACGTATAAATGAAATAATACTAATCCTCGGGAAAAAAAAATTATCAAATAATGACACTACTTGTGTGATGAAAGTTGGATGTTTATAAAATATGTTATTGAGCTAATTGACATCGAATACTTAGCATATATCATGTGAAACAATGAGGTAGATGACGTCATAATTATGTCATCATTGTTGTGACCATACACTGCATATTAAGTCATCCTCAACGTTTATACTCATTTTTTTTAATGAGGCGCATTTGCACTGATTCTCAGTGGTGCCCTTTTAGCTCGGAAAAGTTTCCTGCTATCTGATTGGTTAGAATTATCTTGGCCAACCAATCAGCGATCAGGAAACTTTTCCGAGCTAAAAGGGCACCCACGAGAGTCGATGCAAATCTGCCTCCTTGAAAAGAATTGACTATAGGAAATAATTTTCTTCGAATGTCCGCAATCAGAAATGGTAGGCAATACAGTCAAACACCACTTAACGTTTGTCTTCAGGATATGTGTATTTTTCTCGTGGGATTTAGTTTTTTTTTACTTTTGTAAAAATTATTACTTATTCAACTTACTACTCTTTCTCGAGCCGGGCTCCTAGAGTTGTATGATCTAATTGACAACAGATATACTCTCTTACCTTTAGTAAAATAATATATTGATCTTATGTTGCTCTTCAAATGTTTCCTGCTCTGGAGACACTCAGGGAGACTCCGAGAAAGTCTTCGGAGAATTTGAGAACGTCTTCAAAACAAAACACGGATCCCTGAGTCGGAGTCGCGATCAGACGAAACTTTTATTTTGTTCAATTTTCATTTCAAAACGCCCTGCCTTTTCTGGTAGCACAGTTCCTGTTGGCACGTCTATAAGGGTTTGGGGAGGGAAGTCTGATGTAGAGTTAGAAAAAAGCTTAATTAACGATGACAGATTTATTTTCCTTCATTCCAGTCTATCATTCCATATGTACTTATTTCCCATCTTATAGGGATGTCATAAACTTTAAAAATTTGTGTTTTTTATGCCTAAAATGAACAACTCAGATGAGACCCGTATTTGAGGAAATTAATAATATTGATAATAGTAGTATGTGCATGATATATGTCAATCTATTCTGGATCGAACACCAAAAGGTCTGGTTAATCTTGGAAGAATCTCATAATTCTCTGGTGTTAGTGCCACGACGAGTGGCCGGTACCCTGGCCAATATGATATCCACTATATATATATATATATATATATATATATATATATATATATATATATATATATATATATATATATATAGTATATATATATATATATATATATATATATATATGTGTGTGTGTGTGTGTGTGTGTGTGTGTGTGTGTGTAGAGAGAGAGAGAGAGAGAGAGAGAGAGAGAGAGAGAGAGAGAGAGAGAGAGAGAGAGATGGATAAACTAGTACTTTATATATTTTACCGTTATTTTGAGTGTCTCACATTTCAAGTCAACAATGGAAAACTAAATAGAATATATATATATATATATATATATATATATATATATATATATATATATATATATATATATATATAGAGAGAGAGAGAGAGAGAGAGAGAGAGAGAGAGAGAGAGAGAGAGAGATGGATAAACTAGTACTTTATATATTTTACCGTTATATTGAGTGTCTCGCATTTCTAGACTAACACTGGAAAACTAAATAGAAATAAAAAATATGATATGACACATAAATTACGTTTGCAACTGAAATCACACACCCTGTCTGTTAAAAGCATGCAGCAATATTTCGTGTCCCGAATGTGTTCCAAGTTACGCAACTTTCCTTTTACCAAATCCCGGGGCAAGAGACGCTCTCAATATATCAACGACCACGGAAAGAGCGACGCCAGTTGAATAAATCGACGAATTGCTCCTAATTAATTAACTTCAGCAGTCGTGTGTACTTCGCTCTTCGTTATGATTGGCACTTGAGTGATGTAATTCATCTTCGCCGGTTATTCGGTTTCAAATTTTTTTTTTTACTTTTTTTTTATTAAAAAGTTAAATTACATATTCTTTACAATCACAATATTTACAGTATAATCACATTTAATTGCATTTTTCTATAAACAAACCCATCTAATTTAACAATTTACAACATCACACATCTTGATTTTAATTTTCAGTCACTCAAAAACAATAATTTATATACTTGTTGGTGTCAATTCGATGTAATTTCCTTGGTGGCTGATGAACGTTTGGACGGTGTGCTCTCTCATTCAGTTATTTTTTGGAATTACTGATTCTAGTTACGGCTCGGCTGGGTTAGAAAAATATATATAAGGCTTCCTCTCCTGCCATTTGCTTTGATATATATTTCTCTTTCTATATATATATATATATATATATATATATATATATATATATATATATATATATATATGTGTGTATATATATATAAATATATGTGTGTGTGTTTGTGTGTATGTATGAGTGTGTATTATATAAAGTTTATCTCTCTCTCTCTCTCTCTCTCTCTCTCTCTCTCTCTCTCTCTATATATATATATATATATATATATATATATATATATATATATATATATATATATATATATCGGGTATGTAGCATTTTTATGCAAGCCTGCATACATATATGAATATATATATTGATTTATTTGTGTATGTATGTGAGTGTAAATATATGTGCCTCTATATACACGTTTCTATATATATATATATATATATATATATATATATATAGCAGAAAGGCGAAAGAAAGCAGATACTTCAGCATTTGGACAGTTTATTGGCTAAGCTTTCGGGAACAACATTTCCCATCATCGGAGCTAAAAAAGGAATGTAAAACACATATCAATAGACATTACGTTAGTCAATGAAATTCTGTTAAAAAGGCAAGAATTATAACAAATAAATCGAAATACTTAAAAAATGAAGTTGAGGAAATATACTAAAAAATAAATTAAACCATATAAATCAAATTAAAAATTGAAACATTAAAACATTAAATGAATGCTATAGGAAAAGAGCAATATCAAAATCAGAACAAATACACAGAAAACTTTAAAGAAGAATTCACAAAACATCATAAATATGGAAATCAAAACAATAATACACAGAAGTAACCTGGAATAAAAGAAAGAAAAAAAAATCAAACAGACAAAATAAAATAAACTCTGGATTAGAAAGAAACATACCTAGTATGGAAAAATATCCAAGACTGAGACATGGAAGGACGGGGAGGTTTAGACGTTAGAGCGTGTAAGTGATGGTTTGAAGATTAAGTGGTTAAGTTGTTAGGCAATATGTAAAGGAACAGAGGTTGTTGAGTGATTGAGAGTAGGGGATAGCTGTTTAATGAAAAGTGATTCTAGGGTAGGTAGAGAATAGCTATTGGGTGATTGGGCTAGTATTTTGAAATTAGAATAGTTAATTAATTGCTTGCATTGTTGAGCATGATTACGTATGGAAGAAAATTCTTTTTTATTTAAAATACAACCTGTACGGTGACAAGCAATTAATTAACTATTCTAATTTCAAAATACTAGCCCAATCACCCAATATTATTATTATTATTATTATTATTACTTACTAAGCTACAACCCTAGTTGGAAAAGCAGTATGATATAAGCCCAGGGGCTCCAACAGGGAAAATAGCTCAATGCGGAAAGGAAAAAAGGAAAATAAAATATTCTAAGAAGAGTAACAACAATAAATATCTCCTATATAAACTATAAAAACTTTAACAAAACAAGAGGAAGAGAAATAAGATAGGAGAGTGTGCTCGAGTGTACCCTCAAGCAAGAGAACTCTAACCCAAGACAGTGAAAGGCCATGGTACAGAGGCTATGGCACTACCCAAGACTAGAGAACAGTGGTTTGATTTTGGAGTGTCCTTCTCCTAGAAGAGCTGCTTACCATAGCTAAAGAGTCTCTTCTACCCTTACCAAGAGGAAAGTGGCACTGAACAATTACAGTGCAGTAACCCCTTGGGTGATGAAGAATTGTTTGGTAATCTGTGTTGTCAGGTGTATGAGGATAGAGGAGAATATGTAAAGAATATGCCAGACTATTCAGTGTGTATGAAGGCAAAGGGAAAATGAACCGTAACCAGAGAGGAGGATCCAATGTAGTACTGTCTGGCCAGTCAAAAGACCCCATAACTCTCTAGCGGTAGTATCTCAACGGGTGGCTGGTGCCCTGGCCAACCTACTACCTATAAATTCTCTACCTACCCTAGAATCACTTTTCATTAAACAGCTATCCCCTACTCTCAATCACTCAACAACCTCTGTTCCTGTACATATTGCCTAACAACTTAACCACTTAATCTTCAAACCATCACTTACACGCTCTAACGTCTAAACCTCCCCGTCCTTCCATGTCTCAGTCTTGGATATTTTTCCATACTAGGTATGTTTCTTTCTTATCCAGAGTTTATTTTATTTAGCCTGTTTGATTTTTTTTTCTTTCTTTTATTCCAGGTTACTTCTGTGTATTATTGTTTTGATTTCCATATTTATGATGTTTTGTGAATTCTTCTTTAAAGTTTTCTGTGTATTTGTTCTGATTTTGATATTGCTCTTTTCCTATAGCATTCATTTAATGTTTTAATGTTTCAATTTTTAACTTGATTTATATGGTTTAATTTATTATTTTTTAGTATATTTCCTCAACTTCATTTTTTAAGTATTTCGATTTATTTGTTATAATTCTTGCCTTTTTAACAGAATTTCATTGACTAACGTAATGTCTATTGATATGTGTTTTACATTCCTTTTTTAGCTCCGATGATGGGAAATGTTGTTCCCGAAAGCTTAGCCAATAAACTGTCCAAATGCTGAAGTATCTGCTTTCTTTCGCCTTTCTGCTAAACCTCAAGCTTTCTAGAAGCGAAAATGCCATTATATATATATATATATATATATATATATATATATATATATATATATATATATATATATATATATATATATATATATATATATATATATATATCGGGTATGTAGCATTTTTATGCAAGCCTGCATACATATATGAATATATATATTGATTTATTTGTGTATGTATGTGAGTGTAAATATATGTGCCTCTATATACACGTTTCTTAATTCATGTGTGCTTGTACATTTAGCTTATTCGTTACCTATCATTAAGGAGCAGCAAATGTTTTTACAGATCTCAGCAGAAGCAAACGTTCGCCATCGACCCCGGATAACATGGGTTGCTATTTTTGAGAATGGCATTCTGCATAAGTGGCACTCGGGGTTAATAGTGGCACGTATGGTACTTAAGCCTCTAATAGGATGGGTTTAGGGATTATGTTACTGACATCAACCAAGTTTGCAGTGTTATTAGATGCCATAATAGCTTTGACTCTCATCGGACTATGTACTTATCCGAGAAAGTTGTGGCAACTGCCCAGATCCTTGACGTGTCGTCCGAGTATTCATGATATGTCTGTTTTAGTAAGGGTTTTCATGTTATTTGACATTATATTTTTTTTTCTTTTATTAAAAGATATACATTTGCAATTTTTGTACAATTTATAATATTGTATGACAGGACAGGACTGAATTAGAAATGAAACTATATGCCATATGTGGATGAGATCATGGTGAGGGGTAGATGGAGATGGTTTGGACATGCTCTTCGCACTCCCCTAGAGAGATTAGTTCACCAAACTTTCAACTGGTCTTCAAAAGGCACTAGAAGAGTTGAAAGGCCCAGGCCTGCATGGCTGAAAACTATGGAGCGTGAAGTAGGAGATGATGAATGGAAAAGTATTGAATTAAAAGCTAAAGATAGAGACGACTGGGGAAATCTAACGGAGGACCTTTGTGTCAATAGGAGTAGGAGGAAATGATGATGATGATGATAGTGTATGTAAATTATAATGTACTTACATTATTAAATTTTGTAATTAGCATATATTCAAAATTGCACCTTTCATTGTTCATATAAGACAAATAATATCTATATGAAAACTGATAGGGATACAGAAATAGTCAGTTTCTAAATTCATTTAAACATTAGATTATTATTATTATTATTATTATTGTTATTATTATTATTATTATCGTCATTATCGTCATTATCATTATCATTATTATTATTATTATTATTATTATTATTATTATTATTACAAGCTAAGCTCTAACCCTAGTTGGAAAAGCAAGATGCTAAAAGCCCAAGGGATCCAATGGTGAAAAATATCCCAGTGAGGAAAGGAAACAATAGAATAAACAAACTGCAAGAGAAGAAATAAAGTCTAAATGAAATATTTTAAGAATTGTAACAACATTAAATTAATCTTCCATATACTATATAAACTATAAAAACTTCATAAAATAAGAGGAAGAGAAATGAGATAGAATAGTGTTCCTGCGTCTACCCTCATGCAAAAGAACTCTAATCCAAGACAGCGGAAGGCCATGGTGCAGAGGCTATGGTACTACCCAAGGCTTGAGAACAATGATTTGCTCTTGGAGTGTCCTTCTCCTAGAAGAGCTGCTTACCATAGCTAAAGAGTCTCTTCTATTCTTTCCAAGAGGAAAGTAACCATTGAACAATCACAATGCAGTAGTTAATATTTGAGCTAAGAATTGTTTGGTAATCACAAGTGTTGTTTGGTCTATGAGGCCAGACTATTCGGTGTATGTGCAGGCAAAGACAAAATGAAGCGTACCCAGAGTGAGGGACCCAATGTAGTAAGGCAAGTCATAGGACCCAATAACTCTCTAGTGGTAGTATCTCAATGGGTGGCTGGTGCCCTGGCCATCATACTACCTACCAGTATGTAAGAGTATATAAGAGTCTTGACCTTTGTTTCTCAAGAATTAGAACAATATTAATTTACGAAAATGTTGAAATCTTCCAATAATTAACGCACGATAGTACAATAACAATAGGGACGGCTATTACATATGAACTTATTGATTTATCGGAGAATATCTGGCGTCACTGTAGCAGAGATCACAGACTTCCTATCTCTGAAGTTTATCAAAGAAAAAGAGATCAGATGTACTTACCGGCCTTCAATAGGCTTATTAAGAGTCCTTGGGGACTAAAACAACCATTGATTATGCAAACGCAGGTAAATCCTTTAAGGGGAACCTTCTTTTTTTTTCTTCTTAGTAGACTATGATCAGTCTCACTATTTGTATGAGATCGATAGGCATAGGTAATCAAAAATGAATTTAATATTATTTTTCTTGTAAAGAGACAAAAGCATATTACAGGAAATTGATCACTGTTGCAGTATTTTAAGGGAACTAGGCCTGTAGCTTGTTAGATGACCCACAAATCACTACCAGTAACTTTTTTCCCATGAAACTGAGACGGACATGGAAACTTTTGCTAGATTTTTGCCTCTAACAGGAGCAAATAAGATATCAAACCTACCTCTTAAAAAATAGGCAGATGATATGGTTCAAGAAACACAAAAGAAACAAGAGAATTCCATACCCATTTAAAGTTTTGAAGGTTTAAAGGCAGCTCATGAATGGCAGAGGCAAGGGACAGTGGCATTGCCCTATCAAGCAGGACAACGGCCTAGACTGACTGACCATATATACATATGATCGGCGCCCAAGCCCCCTCTCCACCAAAGCTAGGACCAAGGAGGGCCAGAGAACAGCTGCTGATGACTCAGTAGATAGACGTATAGGCTAACCCAAACCCCCAGTCCTTAGCTCACAAGGATGGTGAGGCTGCAGCAACCAAAGGAACTAATGAGTTTGAGCGGAACTCGAACCCCTCTCTGGCGTTCACCAGTCAGGGACGTTACCACATCAGCCACCACAACCCCTAGATCAGGGAGGGTCATTTTGAGTTACGAACACCTGAAAGAAAACTGGCGGGTATTGTGGATGTTAATCGCTGACATTAGAATTTGATGATTTTTAAGAAGTAACGTTAAGTTTCTCATTAAACATGTTTAGACGTGGTACGGATTTAGCATCAGTCGTCGAGTTAGTTAACTAAGAGATTTACTTATACAACTACGTCACATTGTTGTAAATTACCTAAGCGGATGATAAAGATAATAATCATCATTATTATTATTATTATTATTATTATTATTATTATTATTATTATTATTATTATTATTGTTGTTGTTGTTGTTGTTATTAGCTAAACATTTAAAATGTACAAATAGATTAAATTAGATGAAATTTTTATAAGGTTGTTGCTCGTCCAAATTATCTAAGTTTATTATTATTATTATTATTATTTTTTTCTATTGTTCTTATTATCATCTTCTCTTCATTTGAACAATCCGTCAGTAACTGGGAAAGGGACATATCAATAGGAAGGTGATGAAGACCATATCATTCACAATTTGTCTTTAATATATCACAACACATTGTAAAAGTACAGATAATATGTACAAAGTATAAAACACTATCACAATGTTAGTGCACACAAAGTAATTGTCACTTTTATACAAAATTTATAAATTACGTGGTGTTAAGTTTAACACATCCTTCGACTCAACCGGTATAAGCCATCAAAACAACACCTGCATTTCAGTTCACTCTTGACAATGAGCAGAAAACCTTCTCACTGCTCGAAACCGGTTGAGTCGAAGGATGTGTTAAACTTAACACCACGTAATTTATAAATTTTGTATAAAAGTGACAATTACTTTGTGTGCACTAACATTGTGATAGTGTTTTATACTTTGTACATATTATCTGTACTTTTACAATGTGTTGTGATATATTAAAGACAAATTGTGAATGATATGGTCTTCATCACCTTCCTATTGATATGTCCCTTTCCCAGTTACTGACGGATTGTTCAAATGAAGTAAAGAGAAGAAGATAATAAGAACAATAGAAAAAGTTAATTACAAGATTAACGCCACTGAGGCAGCAATCACTTTTAATAAAACCTGCTTAAAAGAGGGTCTACTCCCAAAATATATTATTATTATTATTATTATTATTATTATTACTTGCTAAGCTACAACCCTAGTTGGGAAAGAAGGATGCTATAAGCCCAAGGGCTCCAACGGGGAAATTAGCCTAGTGAGGAAATTAAATAAGGAAATAAACTGCAAGAGAAGTTTAAAAACAAAAACATTGAAAAATATCTTTCTTCTATGAATTATAAAAAAAAAAAAAACTCATAATAACAAGAGGATAAAAACTTGAAAACCACAAGAGGAAGAGAAACAAGATAGAATAGTGTGCCCGAGTGTACCCTCAATAAATGATTGGAATTTGAAGAATCAGCTTCGTCAGTCAAATTTGAAATATGTTAAAAAATCATATTTTATCGAGGTATAAAAAGGTATATTAAAAGAATAAGAAATTATCAAAATTCAATTTGGCATTTGTTTAATAGGAAGAATTAATTCTACATTGAATTGTTAAAATATCTAAATCATAGGATATTAATAAGACAAGAGTGAAGTTTCATGAATTTATAAAATGATCCATTGGTGGTGATCGCTGACTTATATCATTATTATCGATCAAATACTTAGGAATTGACTAAGACGTAGAGAATCATTGAAGAATGATGAGAAACGAATAAATTATAAAATTATCACCGTTTATAATCCTCATTCAATACGTTTACGAGAATAAGACGCGTACTTGTACACGTTTGCCCTTCCTTGAGGGCTGTTGGCGACGACTTGAGATGAAATTTATCGTGTAGTGGGATTCTCCTTAATAATAGGCATGGCATTGTAGTTGTAGTTATTATTATTATTATTATTATTAACTGCTAAGCTACAACCCTAGTTGGAAAAGCAGGATGCTATAAGCCCAGTGGCTCCAACAGGGAAAATAGCCCAGTTAGGAAAGGAAACAAGAAAAAATAAAATTTTTAAGAGTAATAACATTAAAATAAATATCTCCTATATAAACTATAGAGACGTGAACAAAACAAAAGGAAGAGAAACAAGACAGAACAGGGTGCTCGAGTGTACCCTCAAGCAAGAGATCTCTAACCCAAGGAAGTGGAAGACCAAGGTACAGAGTCTATGGCACTACCCAAGACTAGAGAACAATGGTTTGATTTTGAAGTGTCCTTCTCCTAGAAGTTCGGACATATACAGCGTCCTCTCACTTGCTATTTCTTAACTTGTATCCTTATTCTTTTTAAGTACTTCTTTCTCACCGATAACCCTACATTAAGGGGTCGGTTGCCTGATATGCTCTCTCCTAAGTATAATTCTGTTTGTTCTTATATCCGTAGATGAAAGACCATTTGTATGCAACAACGAATTTCATGGTAATGGTATCAAGAAATGTATATCTTATAACTTCATTTAACAAGTACAATAATATCCCCAATATAATAAAGAGCAAGTGTGTGTGTGTGTGTGTGTGTGTGTGTGTATATATATATATATATATATATATATGATAAATTTTTGCACATTTAGACGTGTTTTTCATATTCAAATAAGCCATATAGTTTTATAACGTTAATGTCTGGATTCTCTTAACGACCTCGGGATCGGAGCCCCAGGTGAAATCATACAAAGACAAGAGCTTGTGACCGGCCGGGAGTAGAACCCTGGTCCGGCAAACTTGTAGAGACAGTGACTACCACTTGGCCACGTGGTAGTTACTGTCTCTATATATGGCTCTATATATGGCTCTCATATATATATATATATATATATATATTTCCGGCCAAGCTCCTCTCTCCGTCCTTTGGATAGTGGGGAGAGGGAGTAGTCATATCCTGGCGAGAATGAGTGCGTATGTGTGCATATCTATCAAAATATTTAGCCGTTATTTTGAAGGGTCGTGTACACTACTAATGATGATGATAATGTTAATAATATGAATAGAAATAATAATAAAACAGAAATTAGGATAATGAATGGTGATAGTTATTATATTAGTAATGATATTAACTATAATCAATTTTTTTTATGAGACTCATTTGCACTGACTCGCATGGGTGCCCTTTTAGCCCGGAAAAGTTTCCTAATCGCTGATTGGTTGGACAAAATAATTCCAACCAATGAGCTAATAGGAAACTTTTCCGAGCTAAAAGGGCACCCCTGAGAGTCAGTACAAATGTGCCTTATTAAAAAAAAATTGAGTATAGTGTACTGTATGTCTGTTCCTACACCGTAAATTCGACCAATGATAATAAGGACAGTATTGATAGTAATGATGATCCTTGGCAAAGGCTCCTCCCACCTTCTAATCAAAAGGGATATATCGAATTTCAGGGTTTTCCTTTGAAGGCACGACCTTAAAATTAATTAGACTCGAGCCCACTGCTAAAGACATCAGCGGCAGGGATCTCTCTCTCTCTCTCTCTCTCTCTCTCTCTCTCTCATATTTGGATTTTTATTAGATATGTTTTCTTTAATATAGTTTTTGTCACAAATGTAGCGTTATATTTTTCAAATTGTTGTGTCTCTTGAAAAGTGATATATATATATATATATATATATGTATGTATATATATATTTATATATATATATTTATATATATATATATATATATATATACATATACATATATGTGTGTGTGTGCGTGTGTGTGGGTCTGTGTATGTATCTATTTCTATATTTATTTTCACCTGGATAAAGCAGCTTGCAATTCATAAAATACCAAGCTTACACGAAAACAATTATTAGTCGTTATGTGTATACAATACCCAATGGATTAGATTAATGAAAGTTTTGGTTGTAACAGAAACACATATTTTATTGCAGTATATTAAGTCTAGCAGTTTTGCCTGCTGATTAGTTGACAGGTGATGCCACAGGTGGTCAAAGAGGTCAAAGAGGTCAAAAGGTCACTATAAACAAGGAAAAATCGCGACATGCAAGTTTTACTTATATCAAGTGACAATATGACGATCAGTATACCAACTTAAAATGATTCTAATATATGTCAAGACAACTTTTAGAAAATATTTCTATTATGGTCTCTGTGATTTTTTCATTAGAATCCCCCCTCCCCCCAAAAAAAGTGTCAAAGCGAAGATTCTACAACAGAAACAGGAGTAGGTTGTGTGATGAGTGACCTTTATTATTATTATTATAAGTATTGAATGCTAAACTACAACCCTAGTTGGTAAAGCAGGATGCTATAAGCCCAGGGGCTCCAACAGGAAAAATAGCCCAGTAAGGAAAAGAAACGAGGAAAAATAAAATATTTTAAGAATAGTAACAACATTAAATTAAATATTTCCTATATAAACAATAAAAACTTCAACAAAACAAGAGGAAGAGAAACTAGATAGAACAGTGTGGCCGAGTGTACCCTCAAGCAAGAGAACTCTAACCAAGACAGTGGAAGACCATGGTACAGAGGCTATAGCACTACCCAAGAGTAGAGAACAATGGTTTGATGCTGGAGTGTCCTTCTCCTAGAAGAGCAGCTTACCATAGCTAAAGAGTCTCTTCTACCCTTACCAAGAAGAAAGTAGCCACTGGACAATTACAGTGCAGTAGTTAACCCCTTGGGTGAAGAAGAATTGTTTGGTAATCTCAGTGTTGTCAGGTGTATGGGAAGAGAGGAGAATCTGTAAAGAACAGGCCAGACTATTCGGTGTCTGTGTAGGCAAAGGGAAAGAACTGTAACCAGAGAGAAGGATCCAATGTAGTACTGTTTGGCTAGTCAAAGGACCCTCTAACTCTCTAGCGGTAGTATCTCGACTGGTGGCTAGTGCCCTGGCCAACCTACTACCTAACCAATGATCACAAAATACCTAAACCAGTGTCATCTACGCTTGTTTGGGCCATGTGAAAAAAAATAGCCAAAATGCAAGAATAATTGAACTTACTGTTAAGCAACATTATTATGTATTATTGGCTGCTCCTGTGGTGATGACCTTATACTGCACGTGTTTCATACACACTCTTAAGGGGCCCATACACGTTCAAGAACAGCGTCAAAAATTTGCATCAAAATTTTGATATCAAAATTTTGACGCTTTTTTGAACGTGTATGTAAGCCTTTACACTGTAAAGATTCTGATTTTATCTCTTTCCTGCACTCTTCATGAACAACCCTGTGTTATCATGCTAGCACAAGCGTTATCATGTTTGAATTTTTGTGACGTTCTTCCTCGGAAGTCGCTGTATATAAACTCGATTATTGTTTATTAGTTTATTTGCATTCACCTCGCCTTCAGTTGTCACCTGTTCGCTCCGCACAAGCTTAAAAAATGTTATAGGCCTAGGCAAGACCATGTAGCATGTAGCAATACTAATGAGGATTTCCGTAATTCATAAATTTAGGCTTATTCTGAAAATGTGGTCATGCCAGTTATTTCATTTATGTCTAAACATATATTTATAAATGTTTCCTTTCTCTCTCTCTCTCTCTCTCTCTCTCTCTCTCTCTCTCTCTCTCTCTCTAATGGAGAAATCTGAGAATTGAATGCAAGTCATTCAGTAAATACCCAGTTGCTCACTGTGGGTGCAAAATGAGGACCCATCAAACCCAAATCTGATAGTTTCAGTATTTTCTCAGTAAACTGTAAAATGGATTTTTAAATTTCATGTATGTTAGCTTTATTTTGATAGGCATTTTGAGCATGGATATCAGAGAATATTGTCTTAAGGAATTTAGCTTTAGAAAATTGCGGGATGATTATGCTAAGAGTCATTTTAAGTGGTTATATTGATAACCATATTGTTAGAAGCATCAGAGAATCACTCGATTTTAATTAAGCTTGAAAATTTCCTAAATTTTCGCTTCATGGTGACCTTCTGACCTACTTTGGCACCTTTTGTCAATTAATCATCATATAATGTATATCGATCTAGAAAAGAATATATATTAGCTTTCAAATGGTGCATTACTTGCCCAAACGAACCCCTTTTTTTTCTTTTTCTTTTTTTTTCTTCGAGATATTCAATGATGTTGCTGAAAAAGCTATCTACAAAATTTGCACAATTCCAAAAAA
>NC_090757.1:21289099-21299099 GCF_036898095.1 Palaemon carinicauda
TGGAGCGAAGAAGAATTGTTTAATAAGCTCAGTGTTATCATTTGTGAGGGCAGAGGAGATCGTAGAAAGAATTGGTCAGACTATTCAGTATAGGTGTAGGTAAATGAAAAATGAGCCGTAACCAGAGAGAGGGATTCAATGTAGTACTTACTGCCTGGCCAGTTCAAGGACCAAATAACTCTCTAGCTGTACCAATATAGTGAACTTGCGAATATAAAAGAAAAATAGATGTTAGAATATATTTATTGTTCAATAATTTGTGTCTCATGGATAGATTTATTAAGAGAGAGAGAGAGAGAGAGAGAGAGAGAGAGAGAGAGAGAGAGAGAGAGAGAGAGGAGAGAGAGAGAACTTAGGATTCATTGTCTTTAGTGGTAACCTCAAGTGCGTGTCTTTAGATGTATGTTTAATGAATCGACGAAAGCAGTATAAGTTTTCCCAATCCTGGATTTCATCCAGGATTCGACAGTTAAAAGATGAATGTCGACGTGACAGCTGTTATGGAAATTATCTCTTTATCCCCCCCCCCATGCAATTGCAAAGTTAACCTCTTTACCTTATATTTATCATGGTTCGTAGTTCTCCCTTTTTATCATACGTCTCTTCTCTTATCCCGCCTTTCTCTTGTTCTAATCTAAGTCCTTCTTTCGTTCAATCTTATTGTCTGGTAATGGTGATTTCTATGTCTTGGTGATTCCTTTGTCCAGATATAACTTGGGACTGTAGCTAGATCTGATTTAATGCCTGATAAGCCGTAGGTTGAGCCTGGGGTGTCAAGTTAAGCTCCTACTTAACGGCGTTTGTATAGAAATGGATGTCATTCTGAGAAGAGAAGTTATATTTCCTCTGACTTAGGTTTGACTTTTTTTTTTTTTTTTTTTTTTTTTTTTTTTTTTTGAGGAGGGATACTGTGTTTCCAAACCTTTAAAAATCACCCCCCCCCCCTTCCCCTCCTACCCGTCATCTCCCAATATACGAGATTTTTTTTTTTTTTTTTTTTTTTCTTTTTTTTTTTATATCTCGTGGCAGCTGACCAACTGTCAGATATAAAATTCATCCATTTTGTTATCTCTCGACACGCCATCTCCCTTCTGAGTCTTGACTTAAATGAATACCGCTCTTACCTCCAGGTTATATAGAGCTCACATCAACAAACCCCTTTTGCTGTTACAATTATTCGTCTGGTTTTATTTTTGGGGAAGGGCGGTTCAGGTTATGACTCTGGTAAATGCCGACATGATTTTATGCACAAAGTTATTGGCTCGTAGAATATATACCAGTCCACTGCAGAAAAAAGGCCTCAGGCACGTCCTTCCACTTGCGTCTGTTTATGGTCTTTCTATGCCAGTTCACATCTGTTTTAAATTTTCATTGTGTCTCTTTTATTCTGGACATCACGGAGTTTTTCATTTTTATTTTACGTGTATTTATATATACACTAGTATGCGCGAACCGTCAAAAAGGACAGCTAAATATTTAGATATATAAACATGCACACCCTTCTTACCAAGATATGACTACTCCCTCTCCTCCTACTCTAGGGACGTGGCCGATATATATATATATATATATATATATACAGTATATATATATATGTATATATATACAGTATATATATTATATATATATATATATATATATATAGTAAGACACTTGATCTTTATTATGTAGGGGAGATATATAGCTTATGCACCTATTAGTTTTAGAAGGCGGGACTTCAACATGCGTTTCACTTCCAGATTACGATAATTCCATTATAATATATTTGAGAAACTCAAACCCTCCTCTATTCTGGTTGTGACCTACACTGTTAAGTAACTACCAGATACTCAGCTCAACATATAGCCTCAACTAGAGAATAAAACTGTTAAACAGAACGTTCTATAAAAAAAAAAATATCGTCTTTTCTGGAAATCTATTTCGAGGCTACCACAGGCTCTTGAAGCAAAATTTTGTGGGTTGCAATGTGTTTAGACCGTTTAGAAGATAGGGAAAAATCCAAGCATACCTTTCTTGAAGAGAATTTGAAAAATCTCATATAGATCTTTTTCTTTCATAAAAACACGAATGTCGCCAGCAAGTTCATCTCTCCCGTATCGCTGCCAAATATTACGAGCGAGAACATCTTTCCCGTATCAATGCCAGATGTCACTAGCAAAAACAATCTCTCCAGTATCAGTGCTAAATGTCACCAGCAAAAACAATCTCTTCAGTATTAGTGCCAAATGTCACCATCAAAAATAATCTCTCCAGTATCAGTGCCAAATGTCGCCAGCAAAAACAATCTTTCCAGTACCAATGCTAAATATCATCAGCAAAAACAATCTTTGTTGTATTAGTGCCAAATGTTACCAGCAAAAACAATCTCTCCAGTATCAGGGCCACATGTTACCAGCAAAAACAATCACTCCAGTATCAGTGCCAAATGTCACCAGCACAAATAGTCTCTCCAGTATCAGGGCCACATGTCACCTGCAAAAACAATCTCCCCAGTATCAGTGCCACATGTCACCAGCACAAATAGTCTCTCCAGTATCAGTGCCAAATGTCACCAGCACAAATAGTCTCTCCAGTATCAGTGCCAAATGTCACCAGCACAAATAGTCTCTCCAGTATCAGGGCCACATGTCACCAGCAAAAACAATCTCTCCAGTATCAGTGCCAGATGTCATCAGCAAAAACAATCTATCCAATATCAGTGCCAAATGTCGCCAGTAAAAACAATCTCTCCAGTATCATTGCTAAATATCATCAGCAAAAACAATCTCTGCTGTATTAGTGCCAAATGTCACCAGCAAAAACAATCTCTCCAGTATCAGTGCCATACGTCACCAGCAAAAACAATCTCTTCAGTATCAGTGCCAAATGTCATCAGCAAGAACAATACCTCTATTATCATTGCTCAGTGTCACCACCAGAAACAAGCTCCAGTATCAGTGCCAAATGTCACGAGCAAAAACAATCTCTCCAGTATCAGTGCTAAATGTCACCAGCAAAAACAATCTCTCCAGTATTAGTGCCAAATGTCACCATAAAAAACAATCTCTCCACTATCAGTGCCAGATGTCATCAGCAAAAACAATCTATCCAATATCAGTGCCAAATGTCACCAGCAAAAACAATCTCTCCAGTATCATTGCTAAATATCATCAGCAAAAACAATCTCTGCTGTATTAGTGCCAAATGTCACCAGCAAAAACAATCTCTCCAGTATCAGTGCCAAGTGTCACCAGAACAGTCAATCTCTCCAGTATCAGTGCCAAGTGTCACCAGAACAGTCAATCTCTCCAGTATCAGTGCCAAATGTCACCAGCACAGTCAATCTCTCCAGTATCAGTGCCATACGTCACCAGCAAAAACAATCTCTTCAGTATCAGTGCCAAATGTCATCAGCAAGAACAATACCTCTATTATCATTGCTCAGTGTCACCACCAGAAACAAGCTCCAGTATCAGTGCCATACGTCACGAGCAAAAACAATCTCTCCAGTATCAGTGCTAAATGTCACCAGCAAAAACAATCTCTCCAGTATTAGTGCCAAATGTCACCATAAAAAACAATCTCTCCACTATCAGTGCCAGATGTCATCAGCAAAAACAATCTATCCAATATCAGTGCCAAATGTCGCCAGCAAAAACAATCTCTCCAGTATCATTGCTAAATATCATCAGCAAAAACAATCTCTGCTGTATTAGTGCCAAATGTCACCAGCAAAAACAATCTCTCCAGTATCAGTGCCAAATGTCACCAACACAGTCAATCTCTCCAGTATCAGTGCCATACGTCACCAGCAAAAACAATCTCTTCAGTATCAGTGCCAAATGTCACCAACACAGTCAATCTCTCCAGTATCAGTGCCATACGTCACCAGCAAAAACAATCTCTTCAGTATCAGTGCCAAATGTCACCAACACAGTCAATCTCTCCAGTATCAGTGCCATACGTCACCAGCAAAAACAATCTCTCCAGTACCAGTGCCAAATGTCACCAACACAGTCAATCTCTCCAGTATCAGTGCCATACGTCACCAGCAAAAACAATCTCTTCAGTACCAGTGCCAAATGTCACCAACACAGTCAATCTCTCCAGTATCAGTGCCATACGTCACCAGCAAAAACAATCTCTTCAGTATCAGTGCCAAATGTCACGAGCAAAAGCAATCACTCAAGTATCAGTGCCAAATGTCACCAGCAAAAAACAATCTCCAGTACCAGTGCCAAATGTCACGAGCAAAAGCAATCACTCAAGTATCAGTGCCAAATGTCACCAGCAAAAACAATCTCCAGTACCAGTGCCAAATGTAACTAGCAAAAACAATCCCTCCAGTATCAGTGCCAAATGTCACCCAGCACTCCCCCTGCAGTGCCAGTGTCTTTCGTTAACCGGATTACAGATTAAGGTACCATTCAACCCAGGTCTTCTGGCTCATGTTGCAGGATTTCGTCGTCATGATTATAATGGATTGCATAGACTAAGGTCTGTATGACGATGACACAATTAAATTACCATTTCGATATTCAGAAGGAGTTGGGTAGATTGAACAATAGACTTATATGATTAGAATAAGGTCTTGATATACAAGAAGAACAAGAGTACTTGCAAGTTAGGAATGAATGTTACAAGGATTTGATGAGCTGCTCATGAGTCTTATTTGTAGGTGTATGAAGCACCTAATGTAATGGAAGTTTTCCTGAATGATTACGGCAGTGAAATGTGTTGTTCTTCTTTTTATGCTTCTGTTAAGGGAAAGGCACATTGTATGGTGTAGATTTCTATGTATGTATATGATATATACTCGGGTATAGGGGGGGATCGATTTCTAGCATCCCCTCCCACTACCCCTCCCCCATTCACACCCACTTTTCCGTCTATATATCCTACCTTCTCCGTTAGAAATGTTTGCTGTCAGAAATTCCCGGAATTAAATTGAATTATACTCGATCACATTTTGGTCTCTTCGAGATGTGAGGGAAAAGTAAAATGTTATTGACAGGTTCTTCTACTCCCGATGGACTACCGAACTTTTGGAAGGTTTTAAACTATCTCTTTCTACATTTCCTCAGTTTTTTTTTTTTTTTTTTTTTTTTCTCGACGGGTTAATGGAAGAAAAACCATCTGAGTGGAAATCGTGGAAGAAGATGCTAGACAAGAAAATGGTCCTAAAACGAGAATCTAGTTCTGATTTCATTCCAGTTGGCGCCCCATAATGGATTGTAGACATGGCGTTTTCCCGTGGATTAGAAAAGGCTTTATGTGATAACGAAATCGAACGTCTTAAGTCTTAAGATGAATTATGAAGACCGAGGGATTCCCCTTCAGCCTTCCACATTTCTTTTTAGACTTAGATAGTCCTTCTTACCTTTTTATTGTTGTAAAACGTTAAGGTTTTTAATGAATATCGTTATATCGAGGTCTCGATTTCTTTCAAGCTTCAAGGAGATATTTTACTCATTGTTAGGAAAAAATTTTTAAGTAATTTCTACATTTTAGGCTTTTATGGTTATTATTTTCATGTATTCTGTTTAGGAAGACAGTTAGATATTAGAATATATACTTGTACGAGTGTACGCCACCCGTCAAAAATGACAATCAATATTTTAGACAGATATGCACTCATGCAGCCTCCTCTTACCGGGGTATAACTACTTCCTCTCCTTCCTATATAGCCAGAGACTTATTGAATATACTTCTTTCAATTAAACAATGTATTTTTTTATTTGGAGAATATTACTAATTCGATAATTTCTAAATTGTCCCTCGACCAATTTATGAATTTTAGATTTTTGGTGAAATAGATGAGGACTTCTTCCCTAGCGAATGTATATTAGATTTAGGTTGTTTTTTTTTTTTTTTTTTTTTTTTTTTTTTTTTTTTTTTTTTTTTTTGAATTTTAGATTTTAGGTCAAATAGATGAGGACTTCCTCCTACTGAATTTATAGTAGATTTTGGTTAAAGTTTTTTTTTTTTTTTTTAATTTTTTTTTCTTCAGCAGAATGTTGAAAATAGAGTGGTATCTCCGGGGAATGTCGTGATTAAATTCCCCTTTTCTGGATGGGATAAAAATAGAATAAGAATTCAATGGGTTGCCAGGGCTCCTATTATATTGGTAATGAATTCAGAGAAGATGCGCTGTCGCTTCCTTACACACACACACACAAACATACTTATATACAGGTATATATATATATATATATATATATATATATATATATATATATATATGTATATATATATACATACATATACACCATATATATATATATATATATATATATATATATATATATATATATATATATATATATATACATATACATATACATATATATATACATACATACATACATACATACATACATACATATATAAAACCATTACCAAATATTACAAACATTACTTATCTACATCGATAAAAAATTCTAATTTCTATAATATAAACGTTAGTTTTACTATCTATTTATATTGGTTTATTTATGACAGAGATTATTGTTTTACCACCTACCGGCCAATTTTAGAATTAATGACCCTTTTTTCGTTTCCTTCCTCTTAAGGAGTCTCGCATAACCCTCGCCCATCGAAGTAAAGAATGAGAGAAATTCGCCTTGATATGAAGCGTATGATAAAGAACATCTTTTTATTAAAGGCAATTCCCATTGCAGTTAATTAGCTCCTTTTACGTTCTTTGATGACGTGAAATACGTATGATTGATTGCATTCGTGTAATTCAGTTTAATTAGGTAAATGCATTTGCCATTGCGTTTAAACTTCTTGTGCTTGAATCATTTTAAAGTGGTTTCCAATGATTTGGTTAGTATTCTTGGTGAAACTCTCTCTCTCTCTCTCTCTCTCTCTCTCTCTCTCTCTCTCTCTCTCTCTCTCTCTCTCTCTCTCTATATATATATATATATATATATGTGTGTGTGTGTGTGCGTATATATATATATATATATATAAATATACATATATATATATATATATATATATATATATATATATATATATATATATATATATATATATATATATATATATGCGCGTCCACACACATACACACACACACACACATATATATATATATATATATATATATATATATATATATATATATATATATATATGTGTGTGTGTGTGTGTGTGTGCGTGCGTGTGTGTATATGTGTGTGTGTATATATATATATATATATATATATATGTATAATGCCTGTATGTTTGCACGCGTCAGTTGCTTATGCCCCTGCCTGTATCAAGCGAGCATATAAGCAAGCATATATTTCAAGCTCTTGCAGATTTTATATCAAACGTTGAAGTAATTATTTAAAAAAGAGAGTTTCATGGGCAGGTGAGCACAGCGTGCAGTAATTAAAATTCCATTTGACTGTCATGAAATAATCAAATTTCATAACTACGTTCTCATGCGCTCAAAAAAAAATTAACATCCATTTCCTGTCACTGTAATAGTGCATCAATATTAAGTTCGAGAGAGAGAGAGAGAGAGAGAGAGAGAGAGAGAGAGAGAGAGGCAAAAACCATATTTATATATGTATATAGACATATACAAATACGTATACTGCATATATATATATATATATATATATATATATATATATATATATATATATATATATATATATATATATCATTAGCCATTACTAGTTCACTGAAGAACAGAGGCCTCAGACATGTTCTTCCTCTTGTGTCTGCTTATGGTTTATTTGTGCCAATCCACGCCCATAAACTTTCTTAGTTCGTCAATATATCGTCTTCTCTTCTTTCCCCTGCTTCTTTTACTATCTCTAGAGACCCATTCTGTTATTCTTAATGTCCACCTATTGTCTGTCATTCTCATTATATGCCCTGCCCATGTCCATTTTTTTTCCTCTACTTTAGTTTGCTCTCGTAACCATGTTGCTCTTTTTGTCTCCTAATATTATTCCCATTATTATTCTTTTCATAGGTCTTTGAGTTGTAACTAGCTTATGTTAAGGCTTTAGTAAGGCTCCAAGTTTCTGATGCATAAGGTAATACTGATAGGACCATCTCATTAAATACTTTTCGTTTTAGAGAAAGTGGTATTTTTCTTTTCATAATCTCATTTTGTTTACCAAATGCTCTTCATGTCATGCTTATATTCTTTTTAATTTCGGTCTTGTGTCCTGGGGAAACACTTACTGTCTGTCCTCAGTATTTATATTTATTAACAATGACTAGAGGCTCGTCAATTACTTTTATATATTATCGTTTTGCATTTTGATTGAACATTATCTTAGTTTTACTCATATTCATTTTCAGTCCTACATTTCTACTTTCTCTATTCAAATCATATATCATATTTTGTAATGCCTTCCATAATTCACTAAACACAACTGTGTCGTCTGCAAATCTTAGGTTGTTAAGATATACCCCATTACTAATAATTCTAACATTTTCCCAATCTTATTTCTCAAAAATTTCTTCTAGGTATGCTGTGAATAGTTTAGGAGAGATGGGGGTCTCCCTGTCTAACTCCTTTCTCAGTCGGAATTTTCTCACTATTTTTATGTAGTTTAAGGATTGCTGTACTTTCTGTATATACTTAAGGCTTTTGAAGGGTTTACATTACTGCTGATGTTCTGACAGAACCAAAAGCTTTTTCATAGTCTATAGATACCATATACAGGTATAGTGGTTTGTCATACTCTTGATTTTTTCATTAGCTGGATATGGTCAGTTATCGAATACCCACTTCTAAGGCCTGCCTGCTCTCTTGGTTGATTAAAGTCTAGCTTTAGGCATATTTCTATTCGGCCTAATATGATCTTAGTAAATAATTTATATATTACGGAGAGTAAACTTTTTGGGCAGTAATTTTTCAGGTCTTTTGTGTCTCCCTTTCTCTGAATTAATATAATGATAACATTTTTCCAATCTGTAGGTATTGAATATTTTTACAGACATTTAGTGTAGAGTTCAGCAAGTTTTAATTCTATGAAATCTCCTTCATTTATTATCGAATCAATTGTTAGGCCATCTTCTCCTACTGCTTTGTCTATTTTTACACCTTTTAATGTTTTCTTTACTTCTCCTACTGTTACGTTTGGTACGGGCTTCATTATTTTTATTGGGGAAGTTATTTCTTATCGCTATTGTATAGCATTGTATAGAAATCCTCTGCAATTTTCATTACTCAATCTCTATTGTGGATAATATTTCCATTTTCATCCTTTAAAGCAAATATCAGTTGGCGCCCTTTTCAAGTCTTCTTTTCACCAATTTGGTGCTTCTTTCTTTATTGTTTCCTCAATTTTGGTCTTACTGTGCTTACGAATGTCTTGAGTTTTTTGTTTGTTTATTGTTTTAGATAGTTCTGCTGATTCTATTTCATTTCTCTTCGATTTTATCATTTTCGATCTTTTCTTTATTAGGGTTTTGGTCTTTTCTGATAGATTTCCTTGATCTTGTTAAGGAACTTTTCCACCTATTTCTTGTGCTGATTCCGGTACACATTGGGTTAAAATACTGTTCATTTCTTCTTTATTTACTTCAATTTTATCACGTAGCTGGGAGTACCTATTTTGTGTTGCGAAACTAAATTCATCTGATTTTTCTTATATATGTATACACACACTATATATATATATATATATATATATATATATATATATATATATATATATATATATATATATATATATCAAATAAGCCATATGCATTAATACATTGAAGTCGCGATTCTCTTAACGACCTTGGGACCTCCAGACTTTAGTGTATTAATATTTTTGGCTTATTTGAAATATGAAAAAAAAACACGTTTAAATGTGCAATATGTATGAGTATATATATATATATATATATATATATATATATATATATATATATATATATATATATATATATATATATATATATATATATATATATATATAAAACGGTATGTCTGTTTACTGTTCACTTAGATATAGGTCTAAATATATATAGGTTATAAATGGATATATATGTAAATATATGTATGTGAGTCTTTATG
>NC_090757.1:21301599-21306599 GCF_036898095.1 Palaemon carinicauda
CGTTTCATATCACTTATGATCGTAAATATTTTTCTGTTTATAAATACTCTTATCTTCATACTTCGTCAGAGGTGAACGTTACTTGTCGAGAAGTAGCCCCTTCACCACAAAGCAATATCACAAGGTTGAAGAGATTAAGTTTTTTTTTTTTTTTTTTTTTTTTTTTTTTTTTTTTTTTTTTTTTTTTAGCAATGATATTCTAAGGTTCTGACTCCGTTTCTCTAATTCAAAAAAGAAAGTCCTTAGATTTAATTTTTCTTCCTGAATTTATTCGGGGCAGCTAGGCAAGAATATAGCTTGATACATCGAGTTTGATAGTCATTTCCCATTTAATATTCCCGACATAGTAAAGAGGAAGTGTCTGGCTATATATGTAAATATATATATATATGTCTTATTTATAACTGTAATCGAACAGTTTAACATGTTTTTTCAAAAATGCCCATAAAAGAAACACAGGAAATATGAATAAATCACACTATATTTCGGTCAATAAACATCGACCCTCTTCAGGATGTAAAGTAAAAGTAAGGAATACAGTGGAGAGTGACGGTTTATATATGAAAGCAAAAGGGTGTGTTCAATTGTTCTATAGTTGTTATAATTGCTGGAAGGATTAGCCAAATTCAATTACATCCAGGTGCGTGTTCTTATTGTTGAGCCGCTTGGAGGAAGTCTTGACCTCTGATGCATGTCTGGTGGTCGGTCTCCGTGGATTATCTTCTTAATGATAGGGTTGAGAAGAGTATTGTCCACTGTGTCAACTTTCCATTGGCCCCCAGATAGGTTTATTGTGTTTGATTGATTTATGATGGCTGATTCCAGGATTTTCCTTCTGTACGGACAGGTACTCTTAAAAAGCAAAGACGACTCACTCCAGTTAATCTGGTGCCCTAAATCCCTAAGGTGAATGAAAATCCCCGAGTTTTCATACCCATATCTAACAGATCTTTTGTGTTCGGATAATCTTTTATGGGCCTTTTTGAAAAAACACACACACACACATATATATATATATATATATATGTATGTATATATATATATATATATATATTATATATATATATATGTATATGTATATATATATATATATATATACATATATACCTATACATATATATATATATATATATATGTATATATATATATATATATATATATATATATATATGTATATGTATATATGTATATATGTATATATATATATATATATATATATATATTTATGTATGTCCATATTTATGTGTATATATATTATATATATATACATATATATGTATATATATGTATATATATACACCATTTATGTATATATATACACCAGACGTATAACAACTCTGTCTCTCTCCGTCCCTCGGGTAGTGGTGAGAGGGAGTAGTCATAGGGGGGGGGGGTTGAATCTGTGTTCGTGCGTGTGTGCATATCTATCTAAATATTTAGCCGTCAATTTGACGGGTAACGTACAATAGTAAATTAAAAATTTCAAATTAAATTATAATGGGCTTTTGTCTAATTACTTTAAGTAGAGATAAGTTTTTTTTTTTGTAATATTGTATTCATCTCATTTTGAAATATACCTACTTTACTTACTTTGATGGCTGCTTTTCCGGTCCCATGCAGCAGGGGAACCCCACTCTCTACAGGACCTTCACTGTCGTTTCACCTTGTTCGTTCAGAGTATTTAACGTTTCATATCGCATATTGTTCATTTACTGTTAAATCGTCACTGTCAAAAGACTCATGAAATAAGAAAGTCTTTAGTTTCCTCTTGAAAGCCTTAATGTCTTCAATCATTCGAATGTTTCGTGGGAGCTTATTATATAGTTTCGGGGCCTCATATTTAAAGGCTCTGGAGCCTACAGTAGACATAAATCTAGGTTCTAACAGTTTGAAGCCATCTGTAACTGTTCTCGTGTCGACACGATTATACCTAGTTTTGAACGCAGTTTTTTTCTTACTAACAAACGTAATTTAATCGGAGGTAGATGACTTTGAAACCTATTTGTAAAGCTGAAATCTTACTGTAGATAGTCGTCAACTTAAATGTTTAGACATGAGTCTCATTTCTCACTATATTAGTTTGCCCATTTACACACTAATATGATTTTTTTTTTTTTTTTTTTTAAGATAGTCCGCACATTCTCAAAGCATAGGAATTGTTTACTATCATCGTGTACAGAAAAACTCCACGATACTCAATTGCGCCTTATGCAAATTAATCAGCTCATCTAAATGTTATGGTCTCCCTTCGAAAATAAGAACAACTCTTCGGCAAGTAACATAAAGGGGCACCAAAACGAAAATGAACCACCTTTTCCGTAAATGACTCCAATGAGCACCTGAATGAAATTGAGCCTTCTTTTCTCTCCCCTATCTTAAAGGAAGTACTAAAACGAAAATGAACCACCTTTTCTGTGAAGGACCGAAATGAGCACGGTGGAAGGAAGATAGAATATGGGTGAATGGGGGTGGGGGGGGGGGGGGGGGGGCTTTAGACCAACAGCCTTTACTCCTATTTCCCTCAGGGCAACCCTCCTCTCCTAGCTCCCCCCCCCCCTTTCCCTTTCCTAACCCCTTCTTATCCCTTATGCAAATTTTCCAATCTATATGATCTTCCTGTTCTCGTGGCTATGCAGATGCGGATACCTCCCGTAGCTTATCAAGATTCCCTCGCGTAGCTACTGCCATGACGAGGGCTCCGTCTCTCAAGATGATGATGATGGAAGAGAAGGAGGAGGAGGAGGAGGAGGAGGGGGGGGGATGGATAAAAAGATGGAGAGGTTTTTTCGGAGTGAGGGGAAAAGGAGAAGAGTACGTGGGAGTGTCGAGGTAAGAGAGGGTTGTTTGTGAATAAGGATAGGTAAAGATTAATAGGATATTTGTGTGCAGAGGAGGTAGGAGAAAGGTATGTTAAAAAGTTTACCTAATTCCTATGAATATGGAAAAATGAAATAAAAGTCATGTTGGGGGAAGGGTGGATAAATAACCGGAAGCGAAAAATAATCTAGATAAAACGGAAGAAAAAGAAATAGTGAAGAAAAGATGAATTCGAAAAAAAAAAAATTGCAAGTACATCAACTTGAATTATGAGAAAAATTACAAGATCAATATAATTAATGATAAATATATGAAATAAGAGAAGGAAAAGAAGCATTTTGATATGAAGGTACGTCTTCTGTGTGATGCTGAATTAAAGAGAAGTGAGATTACGTTGATCAGTCCGTCGGAAGGTTCATAATTGCCTATCAGAATTGAAGATTAACCTTGATTGGCAAGAGGCCTGGATAAAAGGGAGTTACATCTTCGATTAGTGACACTTGCTGGCTGGATTGGTATCGGATCACAAATGATTATATACAGTTTATGTGTGCATGCATATATATATATATATATATATACATGCAAAGGAACGAATACACATATGTAATGATTACGTAATAAAATCCATGACCCAAGGGATCAATGTGTATTTGTGTCTGTATATGTACCTAATCATTAAAAATATATATCTGGTTATTTGAATGTTGTAGGTTCCAGATTAGGGGTAGTTACATATGTAGGAATAGAGACAAAATTAACTAGACAGGTAAATAGATATAATAATCATAACATTAGGAACGGGAGAACCTCGATCAGATATTCCTCACACCATCAAGATGCATAATTTGACTAGATATTATCTGTGTCATAACATATCTCCCCATGGGCATAGTTTGCAAAACGACACGCATAAGCTGATTAAACAAAGATAAATTTCATTTACCACGATATTTGTATCAACCAAGAGCTATTAACCAGGATTTTTTTTTTCAATATATAAAAAACATACATTATCTTTTCTACCTCACTTGGCTTCTTTAAATGTTGGGGCTTCTGGGCTTGTAGTATCCTGCTTTACCAGCTAATATTTTAACCTGCTAGTAATTATATATATATATATATATATATATATATATTCTTACGAAAATAGGCTAGTGTAGAGTAAATACAGTAGTTTATTCGTGTATTTTATTTATGATTTCATATGTGCATTGAGGAGGTTAGCCAGCTCTTAAGATAAGTTCCTCTCGTGTAGGAAAAGTTTACTATGTAAATTACGTAAGACTTTCGTCGTTAATTTCATTGTATTCTTTATTCAATTGGTATATGTAAGTTAACGTTTTTTTTTTAAGAATTAACTTTTTATTTCACATATGTTTGTTACCAAGTCTTACGTAAACTGTTTGAGAGTGTTATGTGATTCGTGCAAGGTATGAACAAGGGCTTATGTAAATGTTTTTATATTTTTATGAGTTATTGTGTCATGATTGAGAGAAATCACATAATTCTTATATGCCATGTGCTTTGGAAGAATCTCGAAAATCCTAGTGTTAGGTTATATCTTTTTTTATTATTTTGAGGACAAGGGTAGGCGGAGCTAACTGCGAGAGTTCGTCTCCCTGTTGTGTGGGTACGTGTCCGTAAGTGTAATATTTGGCAACCTTACGCCCGTAGTCCAACCCCCCAACGCTTCCAGATCTTGGACCTGGAATATTCTGGAAGTAACTAAGATGCTAATTTCGTAATGAAAGTTGAATCGTGTTAATGTATGCAAAGGTAACTACATAATCAATGTTTAATAGTGTTGATGTACGTAATACTAACTATGTAATGAATGTTTAATGATGTTAATCTATGCAATACTAATTACGTAATGAATGTTGAATTGTGTTAATGTATGCAATGGTAATTACATAATCAATGTTGCATAGCAGCAGTAGAGAAGAGCCAAGGTGCCTCCCTCACTGTACCTGTAGTGTGTCCTCTCCAGAGTGATTCTATGCCCCAACGTAAATCCGTGTGTTGAAACATAACGAAAGAAGTCAAAAGTGAATTTAAATTTATTGTGTTGGGGTGAGTGTTGGCACTGTGTAAAGTTTTTGTAACTGGCCCTGTAGTAACGTGAAAGGTATTTGTATCGTTATATGGTTAACTATATTCATTGAGTGTTAAGACTAATT
>NC_090757.1:21311599-21316599 GCF_036898095.1 Palaemon carinicauda
GCACAAAGAGTTAAGATTTTTCATAACTCTGACCATCCTTTACATTCAGATCTCCCTGGACAATTCTATCCTATTCGTAATACTAGGCAGGCAGGTAATTCTAATAGCCAGGCCTTCTCCATCATGAGGCTCAATACTACACAGTATTCTAAAAGTTTTATTCCAGCTGTGACCAAGTTGTGGAATGGTCTTCCTAATCGGGTTGTTGAAGCAGTAGAACTTCAAAATTTCAAAGTTGGAGGAAATGTTTTTATGTTGACCAGGCTGACATGAGTCTTTTTATTGTTTATATATGACATATCTGTTTTTGACGTTGTTAATAGTTTATGTAGGACATATCAGTTTTGACGTTGTTAATAGTTTACATAGGACATATCTGTTTTGACGCTGTTATTGTTTTTAGAATGATATATTGTAATTTTTTCTCATCATTTATTTATTTCCTTATTTCCTTTCCTCACTGGGCTATTTTTCCCTGTTGGAGCCCTTGGGCTTATAGCAAATTGCTTTTCCAACTAGGGTTGTAGCTTGGCTAATAATAATAATAATAATAATAATAATAATAATAATAATAATAATAATAATAATAATAAATATAACATATAATCTGAGACAATGAAAAATATCATCCAAGATAATAAGAACGTTTATTGTACATCCGATAGCTTCAATTAAATGGTGAAGAGCTGGTCTTAAGAAAAGTATATTAGCTATCCAATATATCGTTGTTAATACATTAATAAACTTAATCTGTTCTTGCACTATTTATTGCTATATGTGTGTAATTATGTCATTTATTTCATATACTTTGGATTATAAGGCTTTCATAACTTTTTTTTTATTTCCTTTTTTTTTTTTTTTTTTTTTTTTTACAAACAGTAAGAAATAATTGTTAGGAAGTCATTATGTTATTTTTAATGTAGTACGTAGATTTGATAATATAACCAGCAGGCCCTGTGCATACTTTACTTTCGTGTAACCCCGACATATATATTTTCTAAAAACGTACATTAGAATATTAGAGATAAAAAGCCAATTATAGATGTACAAAGAACAAAAGTAATATAATGTCCCAAATCTAGGAACCATCATTTTCCTCATGCTAACCCCAAAATAGAATTTAATTAGAGAACCTCCCTCATAAGACGCTTTTATTTAGGTTGACAATTTTTCTCCGGCATTCTTAACAAGTTTCTTGAGGAGGTCTGGAATGTCTCGCGTCCCTGGAAATATCTGGAAGGGGGCGAAAGGCCTCAGAGAAGTCGTAGAGGCAAGTGTGGGCCCTTTACTGAAACGCCCACCCCTTTATTTGGAAAATATGGTTAGCAGCTGTCCAGGGGTAAAAATGAAAATATGTTATAAGTGCGCGGGTGGGTTATGTTGGGAAATATTTTGCTGCTCGCTGTTCCCTAAAATATTAAGGCTACATATATACACTACGACTTTTCTCTCTCTCTCTCTCTCTCTCTCTCTCTCTCTCTCTCTCTCTCTCTCTCTCTCTCTCTCTCTCTCTCTCTCTCACTGCAATATTCCAGCTATTTTCATTTGTCGTCAGTGTTTGTTGAAGCGTTTAATCATTTCCATGTTTTTCTTCACAAATTGCTGAGCGCTGTATTCAAATGTCTATGTGCATTCATTTCCTAACCTTTGTGTTCAATATAATTTCGCATAATGGCTTCAAATATTATGTTCAGTACTTTCAGGCAGGTTCAAATCTCGAGAAAAATGTAAAGTCAGCCACTTCAAATAGTATTTACTTTTTATACTTTGTGAAAGTATTCCAAAAGGCTTACTTGTAAATATTTATATATATATATATATATATATATATATATATATATATATATTATATATATATATATATATATACACACCAACGAGGTTCTCCCCCTTTCAGTCTTTTTATTATCTGTATATTTCCAAACCATACACGTAATATTATTTGGTATACGAAGATACATTATGCAGTGCCCGTCTCAGTTTTACCTTCATACAATGGTGAATTTTTTTTGGACCATTCATTTGGACCCTTTCAGATGTTCTTTCATTTTTTTTTTTTTTCAAATTATCCTTCGCTTTCATCATATTAATCGCTTTTAATAATTTATCTTCTATTTTAAACCTCTTCAACAACACCCCTGGCCTTTGTCAATTCTACGTGCCCCAGATATAGTTTTTTTCGCAAAAATCATTTGATACGCAAATGCTTTTCCTCTTACCATATGCTTCACTTTCTCCGTCAATGTCAAGTCTGCCGTATTAGTTAAAGAAAGATTTTTGTCTTTTAACTCTTATAATTACGAATCTATCCCACCTTTACCTTTATGTGACAGAAAAAAAAATTCTCTCACTCATTCTATAGGAACATTTCCCTCATCTTAATATACCTTACAAATCTGGGTCAGCCTCTCAGTCACACTATCAACGCCGCGCTTTGCTAACTCACCAGTGGTCCCATGAGCTCTGCCTGTACTTTCTTCAACCAATATAATCTTTAACATCAATTTTTGAAAGCTTTCTTAAAGTTACTTCAACCTTTTCCCATCTTTTCTCATTCTTCTCTGCCTCTCCTTTATCCTCTCTATTCAATATATCTTCATATTCTCTACTTTGTCACTGGATTTGCATCACTTCAGATAGTATCCATTCATTTAGGTAGTAGGCTTGCCAGGGTACCAGTCACCCGTTGAGATACTACCACTAGAGAGTTATTGGCTCCTTTGACTGGCTAGACAGTACTACATTGATCCCTCTCTCTGGTTACGGCTCAATTTATTTTGCCTACACGTACACTTAATAATCTGGGCCTATTCTTTCCAAATTTCTTTCTGTCCGCATACACATAACAACACTGAGATTACCAAACATTCTTCTTCGCTCAAAGGTTTAACTACTGTAGTGTATCTTGTTCAGTGGCTACTTTCTGCTTGATAAAAGTAGAAGCGACTCTTTAGCTATGGTAAGCAGCTCTTGTAGGAGAAGGACAATCCAAAATCAAACCAATGTTCTCTAATCTTGGGCAGTGCCATATGGTTTTCCACTGTCTTTGTGGTAGAATTCTCTTGCTTGTGGGTGCACTCGAGCTCACTATTCCATGTTATTTCTCTTAATCTTGTTTTTTTTTTTTTGACGTTTATATGGTTTATAATTGAACCATTTATATTAATGGTGTTACTGTTCTTAAATTTTTTATTTGTTCATTACCTCTCCCGTAGTTTGTTTATTTCCTTATTTCCTTTCCTCATTGGGTTATTTACCTTGTTGGAGGCCTTGGGCTTATAGCATCGTGCTTTGCCAACTTGGGGTGTACCTTAGCAAGTAATAATAATAATAATAATAATAATAATAATAATAATAATAATAATAATAATAATAATAATAATGATTATAATTATATTACTATTAATAATAATAATATCAATAACAATAATAATAATAATAATAATAAAATAATAATAATAATAATAATAATAAAATAAAATAATAATAATTTGCATATCCTGTTCTGTTGTCTATCTCTTTTAAACTTCTTCACTTGCCTCACAGTCGGTCAATTCCTCTTATTACTTGATTGATTTCTTGACTAATTTGTTCATCCTTCTGTTTATCGCCACATATTTTCTGTCATGAAACTTAATGTAAGGAATTTTTCTTTTATTTTTACATGCTGCTGATATTATATTTCTATAATTCTCGATAAGGAAAATACAAGGGATATAACTCTCTCTCTCTCTCTCTCTCTCTCTCTCTCTCTCTCTCTCTCTCTCTCTCTCTCTCTCTCTCTCTCTCTCTCTCTCTCTCATTACAAGTACAAATGTATTATATATATGCATACAAACATATATGCATATCCAATATATATATATATATATATATATATATATATATATATTTATATATATATATATATATATATATATATATATATACTATTTTATATATATATATATATATATATATATATATATATATATATATATTATATTATATATATATATATGTTGTGTGTGTGTGTGTGTGTGTGTGTGTATGCACATATAACAACACATTCATATACACACAATAAATATGCTCGTATATATGTATATAGATATATATATAATATATATCTATATATATATATATATATATATATATATTATATATATATACATATATATATGTACATACATATATATGTATACATTAAGCAGGGATACCGATTCAGCTTAAACATGTCCTTCCCATCAGAAAATCTAACTTCATGCTATTTGTCGTTAAAACCATGCTGTTTAACATCATAAGACCACAAAGATACTGAAAACGCACAACAAGTATTATTATTATTATTATTATATTATTATTATTACTTGCTAGACTACAACCCTATTTAGAAAAGCAGGATGCTTTAAGCCCAGGAGCTCCATTGGGGAAAATAGCCCAGTGAGGAAAGGAAACTTAAGGAAAAATAAAATATTTCAGAGGAGTAACATTAAATTAAATGTACAACACCGTATCGTAATCTCTTTTTTCATTGTGTTTTTCGTTGAATAAGGGTTCTCTCTCTTCGTCCCCTTTACTTCCCCTCTTCTGCTTTAGATTCTATGCTAATGAACTTGAATATCAATTCCCTTCCTTGTACGTTCGGGTTGCATTAACCTGGTGAAGCCACAGAGTCCTTTCTTGTGGTCTATTATTATTATTATTATTATTATTATTATTATTATTATTATTATTGTTGTTGTTGTTACCTCCGCCAGGAGGTTATGTTTTCGGTTCGGTTTGTTTGTTTGTTTGTTTGTTTGTTTGTTTGTTTCTCTGTTTGTCTGTCTGTCTGTGGACAACGTAGAGGCCACATTTCTACACGGAATCACTTCAAACTTGGCCAAGTAGTTCCCCAATGTGTATGGAAGAACTGATTAAATTTTGGTCAAGGTCACCCCAAGGTCAAGGTCACAGGGGGTCACTGGTGTCACTATGACATAAGTGGCCATATCAAGAGACAGAAATAAAGCACTGAC
>NC_090757.1:21321599-21326599 GCF_036898095.1 Palaemon carinicauda
TTTTTTTTTATCTTCCTCTGTTATATTTTTTTTTATCTTCCTCTGTTATATTTTTTTTTATCTTCCTCTGTTATATTTTCTTTTTCTTGTTTTTATTTTTTCCTTCTCATTTTTTACTTCTCTCCCTCGTATGATTATAATTTTTAGTTTCTTTGATCTCTACTGTTATTCAGTAGTTTTTCTGAACACCTGTTTTTTTGTTTGGCTATATAACTATAAGATGTAATATATTCATCAGTTCAAATATGAATGATTTTACCCGTATTGCATGTGTTTTATTTGTATCAAATTTAACCCAATAATCCAAAATTTATGAATAGAATGCAATTGTGTAAGCACTATATCTTGCATGAGTATTTTCCTTATATGAAAATATCTATAAAGTCTCTGAAACTGGTTCATGAATGCTAGTTTCTTTACAGATTCTCCTCTGTCCTCATACACCTGACAACACTGAGATTACTAAACAATTCTTCTTCACCCAAGGGGTTAACTACGGCAATGTAATTGTTCAGTGGCTACTTTCCTCTTGGTAAGGGTAGAAGAGACTCTTTAGTTATGGTAAGCAGCTCTTCTAGGAGAAGGACACTCCAAAATCAAACCATTGTTCTCTAGTCTTGGGTAGTGCTATAGCCTCTGTACCATGGCCTTCCACTGTCTTGGGTTAGAGTTCTCTTGCTTGAGGTACACTCAGGCACACTATTGTATCTAGTTCTCTTTCTCTTGTTTTGTGAAGTTTTTATTGTTTATATAGGAAATATTTATTTCAATGTTGTTACTATTCTTAAAATATTTTATTTTTCCTTGTTTCCTTTCCTCACTGAGCTATTTTCCCTGTTGGGGCCCCTGGGCTTATAGCATCCTGCTTTTCAACTAGGGTTGTAGCTTAGCATTTAATAATAATAATAATAATAATAATTTCCAAATCTTTGACGGATAGGGCCACCTTGGGGGTAGTTGAGAGTCCATAAGGAATTAATACAAATATTTCCGTCGATTATATATGAGAGAAACTTAACGTAATATACTCTGCGGTTGATTTACAAGGCCGTATTCGAAGCCTTCCTTGGGCAGCAACTGGTTCACCAGTGACTTGTGGCTTGGGAGATTCGCTTACTGGTGGTAGGAAATCCCGAAGAGCCAAACTAGAAGGTTCTTTCCTTCCATGGACATGCCACCTTCATTCCATTGGACGAAAGCAAGAAAAGTTGACTCCGACAATTTCTTAACAGCTATAGTTCTGTTGAAGACACATCCCTCCCTGACAGAAGGATGGCGTCGGCACTGTCAAATGAGGTACATAAAGAGAAATTCTTCATAGGACAGTGACCCATCCTCTCTCTTAGTCTGCAAGAAAGGTGATCCGTCGTTTACAACTCGCCAGCATCAGGCAACCAAACAGCATGTAACTGTTGCAGAGGAAATAACCTTAATTTAGTCTCGTACCTGAGTACCTGTGGAAAGAGCAAGCAGCAACAGGTAGTCAGTTGCCCTTTGAAGAGGAGTAAGTGCTGAATGCATGGGATTGTTTGCACTGCAAATTTGTATTCCCAGTGAAAAAGAATCGACGTTTGCTTTAGTGGTTTCTTAAATTATGACTGACATTTCAGCTGCCAAAGAGGGCTATATGCGTTATCAGTGAATGACACATAGAGAATACTGTATTCACTTTGCGTTTCTCTCTCTCTCTTTCTCTCTCTCTCTCTCTCTCTCTCTCTCTCTCTCTCTCTCTCTCTCTCTCTCTCTCTCTCTCTCTCTCTCTCTCGCTCTCGTCTAAATGTCTATAGTTATAAACACTTTAAGTAAAGAAACACATTCACACACGCACAGAAAGAGAGAGAGAGAGAGAGGAGAGAGAGAGAGAGAGAGAGAGAGAGAGAGAGAGAGAGAGAGAGAGGAGAGAGAGAGAGAGAGAGGACTTATCATTTTTTTTAATTCATGATTTCAGATTGCACATCCTTATATACTATTTTCCCGTATTTTTTAGTTGAATTCCGTTTTTATTTTGAATTTAGTTCACCCATTGGTTTTCATGTTTCCTTTTCAATGTCCTCCTTTTCATTACATGTAGATTTTGATTTGCCTTTATATTTTTCTATAAATTATACTAAATTTTTTTATTTGCTTATTTTATTTTCAATTTTTTCAAATCAATTTAATTTAGGTGACCATTCATATTCCCTCCTATTTTATTCATTATCTTATTCAATACGAGTTTTCTTTCCGGTAATTAATAAATTTTTATTATCCTACCAATATTTTTTCGGTCTATAACACTTTTTTTTTTTTTTTTTTTTTACTATCGGTGCTCAAAACTAACTTTATTCACGTTACTATTATCTTGGTCTACCTCACTATTCTATCATATCCCCTTGGATTTCTTTGGATGAATGACTTATTACATCACTACCATGTTCATGAACCCTCTTTCTCCTCCATTCTCTATTCCATTCCATCAACTTTGCATGACCCTTCCATGTTTCCACATGTTCGTTTAGTGTTTGCATGACTATTCCATTCCTCCGTTGTATTTCGCTTTTCATCTATTTCTCCGATTGTCATGTCAAGGTCGACCTCGAACCGCAGGAGGTCTGGGAGACCACCCAAGGGCGCCTTCATCGACAATGCCCTTGTTTTTTCTTCGTCCAGGATTTTCAGTATATTCATTATTATTATTATTATTATTATTATTATTATTATTATTATTATTATTATTTTTATCATTATTATTTTTATTATTATTATTTTTATTTTATTATCACTATTATTATTATTATTGTTATTATTATTATTATTATCATATTATTATTTTATTATTATTATTATTATTATTTATTATTATTATATTATTATTTTTATTATTACTATTGTTATTATTATCATTATTATTATTATTAATATATTTATTATCAGCTGATCTGCAATCCTAGCTGAAATAGCAAAATGCTATAAGCCCAAGGGCTCTAACAGGATAAAATAGCCCAGTAAGGAAATGAAATAAAAAAATAAACTACAAGAGAAGTAATGGACAATTGAAATAAAATATTTTTAAGAACAGTAACAACATTATAATAGATCTTTCATATATAAACTATATAAAGAGAATTATGTCAGAATAAAAACATGCGCAGCAGGTTTTAACTTTTGGAGTTCCACCGATTTAACTACCCGATTAGGAAGATCATTCCACAACGTAGTCAAAGCTGGAATTAAAACTAATACAATTCTTTGTAGTATTGAGCATCATGGTGGAGAAGGCATGAATATAAAGAGTACTGTATTCTCTCTCTCTCTCTCTCTCTCTCTCTCTCTCTCTCTCTCTCTCTCATCATCATCATCATCATCAAAATGTCTATAGTCATTAACTCCAAGTGAAGAAATGTATACATTCAAGCATACTTAAGATTATGAACGAGATGGTTCTCTCTCTCTCTCTCTCTCTCTCTCTCTCTCTCTCTCGTGTCATCGTCATCATCAAAATGTCTATAGTCATAAACTCTTAAGTGAAGCAACGTATACATTCACGCATATTTAAGATTATGAACAAGGTAGTTCTCTCTCTCTCTCTCTCTCTCTCTCTCTCTCTCTCTCTCTCTCGTTATTTTTATACTTTTAAATTAAATTATCTGTATTAGTTTACTTACTTTTAGTGTTTCTAAATCTCACGCATTTTATATTTGTCCACTTTTTGCACTTTCATATTATTGGACTCTTTCTTTCATCACTAATTCGCCTTCCTTTCCTCTTTTATTTCATAGCAATATCGTATTGTCTTCGTTACCCCTTATTTATTCATTTGCATTGTTTTTCTTTCACCTTCTTTTGTTTCTGCATTTTTGCCTTACTTATGATTTCCTTATTTATTTTTATCAATTCATCTGTTAGTCTTTGTGATTCGTTGTCTCAACTCTTTTGATCTAACATTCATTTCTTGTTTGTTTTAGTTATGTTTCGTTGATTTTATGAAAATCTCTCGCTTTTACTTTTACTTTTTTTTTTCCTCAGTGGAATTGCTTATGTTTCACTGAGAATAGATATATGAGTTTCGATACTTGAGAGTTTCTAATCTGTAAAAGTTTCTACATTTTTGCAAATTAAATATATATATATATATATATATACTGTATATATATTTATGTATATGTATATATATATATATATATATATGTACAGTATATATATATGTATATATATATATATATGTATATATATATATATATATATATTTAAATATATATATATATATATATATATATATTATATTATATTCCAGAGAATCGGGAATATAAAGATTCCCAGACAACAGGACTTTTCTATTACCCTCAAGTATTATATCATGGTTATAAACATACTCGTACCGCTCTGCTAAAGAACTAATCTCACTAACGAGCGACACCAGATCGATCACACGGGTGGGAAACGAACGAGGTCTCTATTCCCTGAGGTCCTCCCTAGTCATTACTGAAGGGTCTCTTTACCTCTCGTTTAAAGGCTTAAAGGCCGCTCATGAATGGCAGAGGCAAGGGACAGTGACATTGCTCTATCAAGCAGGACAATGCCCCTAGAGACTGACCATATATCATATGATCAGCGCCCAAGCCCCCTCTCCACCCAAGCTAGGACCAGGGACAGCCAGGCAATGGCTGCTGAGGACTCAACAGATAGACCTATAGGCTCCCCCAAACCCCGCAACCTTAGCTCACAAGGATGGTAAGGTTGCAGACACTAATGGCACAAACGAGACTGAGCGGGACTTGAACCCCCGACTGGCAAACACCAGGCAGAGACGTTACCAATCAGGCCACAACAACCCTGGACAATATGCATTCACTATTTATTCTTCTGCAACACCTAATTCCATCTATCTTAAGTTCTTTTTGTCTTTTGCTTCATAGTGCAGCTGTTAGGGTTTTCTGAGTCTCGGTGTTTATTGGCCTCCCCGGCCCGAGCGCCATTCTTTGCGGCTCAAATTACATAAAACGAGTTTTCCTGGTGTTAAC
>NC_090757.1:21331599-21336599 GCF_036898095.1 Palaemon carinicauda
TTAACTTCTAATCTTTATAATCTCTATATTTTCTCATTTTTATAATCTTTATATTTTAACTTCTAATTTTTATATTCTATATAATTTAACTTCTAATCTTTATAATCTTTATATTTTCATTTTTTTTAATCTTTGTATTTTAACTTCTAATTTTTATGATCTTATACTTTAACTTCTAATTTATATAATCTTTATACTTTAACCTCTAACTTTTATAATCTTTATATTTTAACTTCTAATCTTTATAATCTTTATATTTTAACTACTAATTAATATAATTTTTATAATCTAACTTCTAATTTATATAGTCTTTATATTTTAACTTCTAATTTTATGTTCTCTTTACTTTTTAAATAATCTTTATATTTTAACCTCTAACTTTTATAATCTTTATATTTTAACCTCTAACTTTTATAATCTTTATATTTTAACCTCTAACTTTTATAATCTTTATATTTTAACTTCTAATTATTATTATCTTTATATTTTAATTTGTAATTTTCTTAATCTTTATATTTTAATTTATAATTTTTGTAATATTTACATTTTAACTTCTAATTTTTGTAATCTTTATATTTTAACTTCTACTTTGTACAATCTTTATATTTTAATTTCTAATTTTATAATCTTTATATCTTAACTTCTGATTTTTATAATATTTATATTTTAAATTCTAATATATATAATCTTTATATTTTAACTTCTAATTTTTATAATTTTATATTTTAACTTCTAGTTTTTATAATCTTTATATTTTAATTTCTAATTTATATAGTCTTTATATTTTAACTTCTAATTTATATTATCTTTATATTTTAACTTCAAATTTTTACAATCTTTATATTTAAATTCTAATTTTTATAATCTTTATATTTTAACTTCTATTTTATATAATCTTTATATTTTAACTTCTAATTTTTATAATCTTTATATTTTAGCTTCTAATTTTTATAATCTTTATATTTTTACTTTTAATTTATATAGTCTTTATATTTTAATTTCTGATTTATGTAACCTTTATATTTTAATTTTCAACTTATATAATCTTTATATTTTAACTTCTAATTTTTTTATCTCTATATTTATCTTCTAATTTTTATAATCCTTATATTTTAACTTCTAATTTTTTTTATCTCTATATTTATCTTCTAATTTTTATAATCCTTATATTTTCAACTTCTATTTTATGTAATCTTTATATTTTAACTTCTAATTTATATAACCTTTATGTTTTAATTTTGAATTTATGTAATCATTGTATTTAACTTGAAATTTATAGAATTTTTATATATTAATTTCTAATGTATATAATCTTTGTATTTTAATTTTCGATGTATATAGTATTTATATATCAACTTTTAATTTATATAACCTTTATATTTTAGCTTCTATTTTTATAATCTTTTTATTTTAACTTCTAATTTATATAATCTTCTTATTTTAATATTCAATGTATATAGTATTTATATTTTAACTTATAATTTATATCACCTTTATATTTTAGCTTCTAATTTTCATAATCTTTATATTTTAACTTCTAATTTATATAATCTTTTTATTTTAATTTCTAATTTATATGATCTTTGTATTTTACCTTTTGCTTTACATAACCTTTCTCACTTCTTGGATATCACAGTGATGCTCTTGAGATTATTATGCTTCGCTTTATATCATTTCTTGAATGTTAAAATTATTTTCCGGAGGAAAATAAAAGCATATTTTTCATTTTTTTTTTTTCATTTCCTACATCTCGCAATTCTGTGCCGTGGGTTATGTTTTATTTTCACTTATTTCCCATAAAAATTATTATATTTCAGCTTTCTCTTACATCCTGGGTTTTAGAATTTTATATCACAGTGATGCTCTTGAGATTATAATGCTTCGCTTTATATAATTTCTTGAATGTTAAAATTATTTTCCGGAGTAAAATAAAAGCATATTTTTCATTTTTTTTTCATTTCCTGCATCTAGCAATTCTGTGCCGTGGGTAATGTTTTATCTTCACTTATTCCCCACAAAAATGATTATATTTCAGCTTTCTCTTACATCCTGGGTTTTAGAATTTTCCTTTTTACAAAATGTTCCTCACTTGTCATTGTGAGACAAATTATGTTTAGTGTATGCTGTTTGAGAATTGAACAATGATTATAGTGGCCCGTTTAATGAATAGTGAATTTTGATTATAAGAATAATGATAAAATATATGAAGTGTTATATACTTGATTTACATTTGCTATATATCGATCTGCAAAAGTACCTAATTTCTGTACAGTGGTTTAGATGTTGCCATAGTGTAATATCTGGAACGTAGAATTTATGTGATTAGCCTTTGAAAAGTATGTAATTGCAAAAAATATGAATTATATATATATATATATAATATATATATATATATATATATATATATATATGTATATATATATATATATATATATATATATATATATATATATATATATATATATATATTTATATGTATATATATACATATATGTATTGAATATATATGTATGCATGCTTAAGTTTATATATATATATATATATATATATATATATATATATATATATATATATATATATATATATATATATATTTATATGTATATATATACATATATGTATTGAATATATATGTATGCATGCTTAAGTTTATATATATATATATATATATATATATATATATTATATATTATAATATATATATATGTATATTTATATGGATATATATATATATATATATAGATATATATATATATATATATATATGTATATATATATATATATATATATAATATATATAAATATATATATATATATATATATATATATAAATTACATCCCTGAACCATTTTATTTTTATAATGAGCTTATCTCTGGAAATGAGGAAAGGTTATGTGAACGATCGTGAAAAAGTAATGAAAACTCGTAAATCTAAGGTTAAAAGCTTTTCATATATTTATGTTGTTTTCCCTGGTTATAAAATCATGCACACTGAAAAAATCATGCTGTCCGTGTTTCATCATGTAAATACCATTAAGTCTCTCTCTCTCTCTCTCCTCTCTCTCTCTCTCTCTCACTCTCTCTCTCTCTTCCTCTCTCTCTCTCTCTCTCTCTCTCTCTCTCTCTCTCTCACTTTCGGCTTTGTTAGTAATGATTGCACATTTTTTTTTTTTTTTTTTGTTTTTTTTTTTTGTTTTTTTTTTTTTTTTCATCTTACCGTGTATTGTTTTGTTACACCGAGTAATCTTCATGTTTTTTCTCCATCTAAACTTTTTCCCTCAATAATGTTTTTTTTTTTTCTATTTATATATTATGTTTTTTCTATTTATATATTATGTTATCTCGTACTTTTTCTCCATTTCTCGTACTTTGTCTTCCGGAAATATGTCTTTTTTGTTGTATTTTTTTTATTTGGTTTTTACGTTCATCCTGTTTTTCACGGCGTAATCACTGCTTTTTTTTATTTCTTGCCGTTTTGTTTGATTGTGTAACCTGTCAGTATGCAATCCCCTTCCTCTCTTTATTACGTTTCCATTGCCCTGACTCTGTTAATTTTCACTCTTTCGTATATCTTAACATAATGAATTATGTACTATTGAATCTGCATTGGGTTTTGACGTGTTTCGTAATTTGTTCAAAAGATTTGTTTTTAGTCCCTATTTTTCTTGTCTTTCTGGGCCATATCTGCTTATTTTATTTTTCCATCTAGTTAATTTCCTTCCCTCGTTGTGTTTTGTCTATACGTTGTTTTTCCTTCCAACCCCCCCCCCCCCCACTTTCCCATTATTACCCCTTTACGGCTTCTCTCGCTATTTGGCAGCTGTGCACCGACTCCACAGGTGGGCCTCAACCACCTGTGGCGGGATCAATAGCTCGGGCCAGGTAGTGGTGATGGTGGTGGTGGTGGTGCCGGGGGAGGGGGGCTGGATGGGAGAAGGCGGGGGGGGGGGGGGGGGGGATGATGGAAGATGGTGGTTAAACGGTAGCGGTCATGTTAATGGTAGATGTTGATTTTTGAGGTTGATTGTAGAGGTTGATTTTAGGTTGACGACTTGTTTTGGAAAAAAAAAAAAAATTTGAAAGTTGTGATGGTCAAATATGTTGCCTATTATGATTTCATAGATTTTTTTGTTTTCTTTACTATACTCAATTCTTTTTAATGAGGCGCATTTGCACCTACTCGCAGAGGGTGCCCTTTTTAGCTCGGAAAAATTTCCTGCTATCTGATTGGTTAGAATTATCTTCTCTAACCAATCAGAGAGCAGGAAACTTTTCCGAGCTATAAAGGGCACTCCTGCGAGTCAGTGCAAATCACCCTCACTAAAAAGAATTGACTATAGTGTGACAAGATACAAATATACCGGTATCTAACATCCAGATCAGGTACTTAATAGACAACAAGTTTCTATCTAACCAATTAAGATGAGATTTAGCAGCAGCCTCAATGATTGAACCTTTCAAACTATAATAATTTTCTCCTTTATTTGATTACTTCCATCAGGTTTGAAAACATTTCCTCCAACCTCCTCTCTTGTATCATTCGGACCTGGCTAAATACAGACATTGGGTTCCGTATGTTGATAGGATCTTAATGTATGAATTAGATGTAAGAAGGAAGACAAGAATTTAGCTCACGGAAACAGTCCTGATTTCTTTCTTAGTGCTGTTCTCAACGACTAAGAAGTAAACCAATAATTAGTTTGTATCGTGAATTAAATGCTAACAAAAATAATTGAAAAATAACATCTATTCGTATCATTTACTCTTTAGACTCATGTGTATATATATAAAATTGTATAAATATATGTATATGTATATATATATATATATATTATGTGTATATATATACATATATATATATATATATATATATATATATATATATATATATATAAAAGTTATATAAAAGTTATATATATACATACATATATATATATATATATATATATATATATATATATATATATATATATATATATATATATATATATATATAAAGT
>NC_090757.1:21349099-21351599 GCF_036898095.1 Palaemon carinicauda
TCAGTGTTATCAGGTGAATGAGGACAGGAGAATCTGTAAAGAATAATCCAGGACTATTCGGCGTATGTGTAGGCAAAGGGAAAGTGAACCGTAACTAGAGAGAAGGATGCAATTTAGTACTGTCTGGCCAGTCAAAAGACCCATAACTCTCTAGCGGTATTATCTCAACGGGTGGCTGGTGCCCATGCCAACCTACTACCTCAGTGATCTGTGACTCATCCCAAGTATCACTAAATGTATAATCAGTGCTGTAAAAACACTGGCAGGGATCTCGGGAAAAGGAGGTCCCATCAAGCGTCTACCTAGATGCTCCTTCTTCCTCATCTTAATATGTTTTCGATTCCCTACGATTTCCTCTCTTCTCGATGGCTCTCCCTCAACTTCAACTATAGTAAATTTTTTTAGTGAGGCGTATTTGCAACGACTCGCGGGTGTGCCCTTTTAGATCGGAAAAGTTTCCTGATCGCTGATTGGTTTGGACAAGATAATTCTAACCAATCAGGGATCAGGAAACTTTTCCGAGCTAAAAGGGCATAGCTGTGAGTCGGTGCCAATGCGCCTTGTTAAATAAATTGAGTATAGAGTGTTTCATTTCAGGGAACAGGTATACAAAAAGGTAATTTTAACTTGGGTACTCGGAGCGAAAGGCAATACTCCATTTATTAACACATATGGTCTCTCTCTCTCTCTCTCTCCTCTCTCTCTCTCTCCTCTCCTCTCCTCTCTCTCTCTCTCTTCTCTCTCTCTCTCTCTCTCTTGTTGAGAGAGGCTTATACGACTATTATATAGAGATTTTCCTGATATCAGAGGAGGTAAGAAATACATTTATTACAGATTTCATTTAACAATGATGCCTTGCACAAGGATTTAGGTCATAATTCACCTGTTTATTTATCAGATAGCTTTGATGAAAAAACTATTGAAATATAAAGTAGTTGATAAAAGGGTAGTTTTGTGTGCTACTATTGTCAAATAAAATTAAAATTTTCATTCAGAAATGTTTATTTCAATACTCGGTAGCTTTGTTCCACAACATTCAATTCTGGCCAATTTGATAAGAATCAAATACACAAAATTTGTCGGGAAAATGAAATATATCCGAAATTCTTTATTATCTGAAAATTTTTATGTCCTTTTATATATCTGCAAGATCAATTTCTATTTTGCTTTTAAATACTTTTAATAAATATACTTTATTAATAAATTTTGCTTACATTCAATGTCTATGACGAGGTTTTTTTATGCTTTTTTTTTTTTTTCTTTTCATGTTAAGTGAAAGACATAACTATAAAAAAGAACAGGATCAGCATTTCGTAATAAAAAGCGGAGGGAAATGTCCCGTAAGGTTGCGTAATCCCCAGAACTGGAAATTGAATTTGCGACATGGGAAAGAAATTAACGAAATTGCCTTTGTATCTAATTAAGACTATTTATAGTGTTGTACTCTGAATAAAACTTACAGAATGCTTAAAAGCAAGTTTGTTATTCTCTGTCTCTCTGTCTCTCTCTCTCTCTCTCTCTCTCTCTCTCTCTCCTCTCTCTCTCTCTCCTCTCTCTCTCTCTCTTGCCGTAACATTCTCTTGTTTTAGAAAGATGACTCAACATTCTCTTGTTTTTAGAAAAATACTTCAAAATGTTCCTGTTTTAAAAGATGCCTTAAAATCATTTTTATTTGAAAAATATGCCTCAACATTCTCTTTTTTTAGATAGATACCTCAACATTCTCTTGTTTTAAAAAGATACCTCACCATTTGTTTTTTTTTTTTAAAGATTCCTCAACATTTTCTTGTTTTAAAATGATGCCTCAATATTCTCTTGTTTTAAAAAGTTTCCTCAACATTCTGTTGTTTTAAAATGATGCCTCAACATTCTCTTGTTTTAAAAAGTTGCCTCAACATTCTCATGTTTTAAAAAGATGCCTCACCATTTATTTTGTTTTAAAAAGCTGCTTCAACATTCTCTTGTTTTAAAATGAGGCCTCAACATTCTTTGTTTTAACAAGATGCCTCAACATTCTCCTGTTTTAACAAGATGCCTCGACATTCTCCTGTTTTAAAAAAGATGCCTCAACATTCTCCTTCTTAAAAAAGACGCCTCAACATTCTCCTGTTTTAACAAGATGCCTCGACATTCTCCTGTTTTAAAAAAGATGCCTCAACATTCTCCTTCTTAAAAATGACAACTCAACATTCTCTCTGTTTTAAAAAAGATTCATCAACGTTCTCTTGTTTTAAAGAGATACTACCAAACGCTCTTGCTTTTGTAACATTCTTTACCATTTTCTCGTTTTGGAAAGATGCTATAGCCATTTTCTGTGTCAAAGAAAGTATCGCTGGTAAATTCAGTGTGGGTTTTGCACTAATGACTCTTGAAAGACAAATGGGATTTTCTCTCTTACGAGAAAACTCATTTGTACTGAGTGAAAAATTTCTATTATTATTATTATTATTATTATTATTATTATTATTATTATTATTATTATTATTATTATTATTATTAT
>NC_090757.1:21366599-21381702 GCF_036898095.1 Palaemon carinicauda
AAGGATTTATTTGGATAACTAATATAATCAATTATCTTTAGGTTTAGCAGAGGCAGGGCATCACTAAAGGTACTTGTGTAAAAAAGATAAACAAACATTCGGTGAAGTATTTGTTTAAGCAACTATATTCATATCAATGTGTAAAAGATCCATGTAGCTAGATCCTAAGCATGTAATATTTTTCATTTATATATTTTCACGATTCTATTGTCTGTTGGTTTATGCAGAATCTCTCTCTCTCTCTCTCTCTCTCTCTCTCTCTCTCTCTTTATATTATATATATATACAATATTATATATATATATATATATATATGTGTGTGTGTGTGTGTGTGTGTACTTTATGTGTCAGTGCATTTATATATATATAATATATATATATACTGTATATATACGTAATGTTTTTAATTGACCCACCATCATACATATAGAAAAGGAAGAGTTCATAAAAATTACTATTATTTCAAAATAAATACAATAAGACTTTGTCTCCATTTGGAACCTCGCAATATGAAAAAAAAATGCTTTGGGGAAAAAAAAATAAATTTTAAATGAATTCCGAACTGAATGTTTCATGTAAGAGATTTTGTCCCTTTAATTTGAACTGAAGAGAAATTGTGTGTCCTCATTTCGGTTTCCATTCTCTTGCAGGTGAGTTGAATCGTTTCCTTTATTACGGTGACGTGAAACCTTTTGGCCCCGAAGAGGTACAGTGCAGAATTTATTTAATTTCTTTTAGTTTCATTTGAGGATTTTTTTTAACGTGAAGGTTTTTTATCATTTTTAATTTTTGTGATTTTTTTTAATATATGAAGCTTTTTGATCAATTTCCTTAGTTTAAGTTAAGGAATTTTTTTTATGAAGCTTTTTGATCAATTGACTTGGTTTAAGTTAAGGAATTTATTTTAATTTATGAATCTTTTTGCTCAATTTCCTTAGTTTAAGTTAAGGAATTTTTTTGTTTTTAATTTAATTGTCCTAGTTTTAAGTTGAGGCTTTTTTTTTTTTTTTAATTCATGAAGCTTTTTGATCAATTTCCTTAGTTTAAGTTAAAGATTTTTTTTTCAATTTATGAAGCTTTTTGATCAATTTCCTTAGTTAAGTTAAGGAATTTTTTTTTAATCTATGAAGCTTTTTGATCAATTTCGTTAATCTAAGTTAAGGAATTAGTTTTAATTTATGAAGCTTTTTGATCAATTTCCTTAGTTTAAGTTGAAGATTTTTTTTAATTCATGAAGATTTTTTTATCAATTTCATTAGTTTAAGTTGAGGATTGTTTTGAATTTATGAAGCTTTTTGATCAATTTTTGTTAGTTTTAGTTGAAGATTTTTATTATACATTTCATGTTTAATTTTGTAAAGTTTGTGAAGCTTTTTGAAATGGCAAAAGCATTGTGATTTTAATGTTGTGAAGGTATAGGTAAAATCCTATTAATTTTTCTGTTTGGCCCGAAAGAAGTTGAGTAAAAATGTTTATTAATTTTTTTTTCTAATTTTATGTTTTATTTTGTTAATGTTATGAAGCTTTTTGAAATGGCAAGTACCTCATGATTTCTTTATTGTGAAGTGTTTTATTTTAATTGTTCATTACTTCCTCTGTAGTTTGTTTCCTTACTTCGTTTCCTCACTGACCTATTATTCCAAGTTGGAGTATTTTTCCATCTAGTATTATAGCTTAGCTAATAATGATTATGATAATAACAATAATAATAATAATAATAATAATAATAATAATAATAATAATAAGTAAAAGTCGATTTTTATTTTCTTTTTTTTTCTTTTAGTTTTGCTCATTATGTAATGAATTTATTAAAAAACTACTGTAATCAATTTATTAAGATCCTTATCGTGCAACCATTTATGCAATTAAACCTCAAAATATTCTAAATTTACATATTCATTCAACTTTTATCTTCTGTGAATATCTCACAAAGAGAAATAGACATAGTTAAATATTTGTTGTCATTCAATATATACAATTTTATCCTTCTTGGAACACTAAAAACCCCTAATTAATTACTTCCCTGCTCATTATTGATATTCAGAAAGAACCAATGGCAGCATTGTGAACAGTATCGTGTCAATTAGCAGGAGTTTATAATGAAGAACTCTTTGGGAGCTGATCGCATTTCACACTCGGTTTTAATTTCCTTTCTTGAGGTTTACCAATTACAAGTAGCAATTATCTGCTACGCCCTGAAAGGGGGCGGAAGTTGTATCTCTCTCTCTCTCTCTCTCTCTCTCTCTCTCAATCTCTCTCTCTCTCTCTCTCTCTCTCTCTCACACACACACACACACACACACAGGACTACGTGATGTGCTGTGTTACTTTCATCTCCGTTAAACTCTCTCTCTCTCTCTCTCTCTCTCTCTCTCTCATAGGACTACGTGATGTGCTGTATTACTTTCATCTCCGTTAAACTCTCTCTCTCTCATAGGACTACGTGATGTGCTGTATTACTTTCATCTCCGTTAAACTCTCTCTCTCTCTCTCTCTCTCTCTCTCTCTCTCTCATAGGACTACGTGATGTGCTGTGTTACTTTCATCTCCGTTAAACTCTCTCTCTCTCTCTCTCTCTCTCTCTCATAGGACTACGTGATGTGCTGTTACTTTCATCTCCGTTAAACTCTCTCTCTCTCTCTCTCTCTCTCTCTCTCTCATAGGACTACGTGATGTGCTGTATTACTTTCATCTCCGTTAAACTCTCTCTCTCTCTCTCTCTCTCTCTCTCTCACACACACACACACACACACACAAAGGACTACGTGATGTGCTGTTACTTTCATCTCTGTTAAACTCTCTCTCTCTCTCTCTCTCTCTCTCTCTCTCTCACAGGACTACGTGATGTGCTGTTACTTTCATCTCCGTTAATTTCTCTCTCTCTCTCTCTCTCTCTCTCTCTCTCTCTCTCTCTCTGTCCAGAGGTAACGATTCAAACTGAGATTGAAAAGATACGTGACCACTCAATGTGGTAATTTCTTTGCTTACAAAATATCAAATACATGAAACAGACTTCCAGCGGATGAAGTAAACAATAATATAGTAAACAAGATCATAAAAACGCTCTTAACGTTTAAACTAAATCGCTCTACGTAAGACCAAATGAAGTCTTCCCCGGTTGGACTAAGAAGTCTTTGAGGCATTCAAAATCCTTGTCTTCTTCTTCTTCTTCTTCTTCTTCTTCTTCTTCTTCTCTTTGTCCGCATCTTTTCCCACTTCTATGTGGGGTCGATGTTTCTGGTCAGCTTTCTCCATCTACCTCTGTCCCACACTTCATCACCGGTTAATCACTTTGATCGAAGGTCATCCTTGATACAGTCCATCCACCTTCAATTTGGTCTCCCTCTCCTTTTCGTTCCCTGTACCTCCAAATCCTTGTAACCTCCATGTAATTCTCTCTCTCTCTCTCTCTCTCTCTCTCTCTCTCTCTCTCTCTCTCTCTTATATTATAGCTTCCTGATTATCAATTTCCCCTTTCTGTTGCTCTACCTACAGAGAAAACGAGATGTATTCTCACACTGTAAATCCCTTCGTGATATTGTTCTTCCATGCACTATACTTCCTCTTCCAGGTGCTCTGGAATTCCAGGAAACTGGAGATTGTTGTCAGTTTTCGTAGAGAAATGGTTGTTTCCTTGAGACAGTCTGTCTTTCGGGATTCACCACGACTTGTTATCACATATCATTTCTCATTGTACACATGCACACACACACCCACACACACACACACACACACATATATATATATATATATATATACAGTATATATATATATATATATATATACATATATATATTTATATATATATTTATTTTCATTTAAGTACATCAATATATAATTCCTCAATAATAAAAATGTGTGGATATTTTCCTTTCTTTCACCCCTGGACCAAAAAGCCTCTCGCTGTTCAGCAGCAGGAATCCTTTTAGCCGAGTCATTTTGCTCTCCTGCGGGGGGCGTTGGACATAGCCATCATTACTGATTAAAGTGGTATTTTGACCCGTTTGTTTTTACGCTTCTTGGTAGGACCTCCGATATATCAACAGTAGATTTTTCAAAAAACATGATTAATCAAGGTTATTTTCCCATCTGAGTATCCTCGTCAGTGACTCTTTGATGAGAATCTGAGTTCACCAACTATATTCATATGTTATATATATATACACAAATGTATATATATATATATATATATACAATATATATATATATATATATATACAAACACATGCATACATATATATATATATATATATACAAACACATTCATATATATATATATATATATACACATACACACAGATATATATATATATATATGTATGTATGTATGTATGTATGTGTTTGTGCATGTATATGGAAACCAAACCAAATCTACTTCGATGTACAACAGAAAGTAATAGATTTTACCAATTAATTCATCGCAAAACTCCATAGAAATATTTTTAGGTATTTTGTTAAAAGAGAACACTGTTACTATTAATTATTATTATTATTATTATTATTATTATTATTATTATTATTATTATTATTATTATTATTATTATTATTATTATTATTATTGTCATCGCTGTTAAATTTGCACCTTAAATTGATTCTTAAACCTTAGGAAGTAATGTGAAAGATTATGATAACCATGTCTTATTTTTCTTCAAATTAATATTATTATTATCAGTATTGTTGTTTTTGTTGTTTTATTGTTGTTGTTGTTGTTGTAGTGGCAGCGAATCCACATTCGAAAAATCTCTGTATTTTAATTTTGATACATTTTACAGAAATATTAACTTTTATCATTATTATTATTTTTATTCGCCTTCGTTATTTTCCTGTTGTTGTTTATCAAATGAACAATAGAAATCATATTATTTCCCCCATTAAGGATTTTAATTCCATCATTATTATCATTACGTGTGTATATGTATGAATGTATTTCCGGCCACCATGCCATTCACATACACTCAAAGGTCCAAATACATAAACATGCAGAAACAAACAACGATTATTATTATTATTATTATTATTATTATTATTATTATTATTAATAATAAAACTATTATTATTATTACTATTATTATTATTATTATTATTATTATTATTATTATTATTATCATTGTTATTATCTTTATTATTATTATTATTATTATTATTATTATTATTATTATTATTATTATTATTATTATTATTATTATTATTACATGAAATTGATAACTTTATTAAAAGATTTCATGAAACGCATATTCTACTTCCGTTTCCTGTCGCTAATGTTTACGCAATTACGTCAAGCAAATGGTGTTTACGAAGCTAACAAAGTAAATACCGTAATGCCACCGAGGATGTTATGTAATGGCGCCTAGTCTGTTTACGACTCATTATGATGAATTACAGGGTCGTTTTAAGCTGAAATACTCTTCATTAGCGAAGGGCCTTTTGCGTGTGAGCGGTACATGAAAGGGTAACTTAAAGGAATGTTTTATCAGGTTTTATCCGGTTTAAGTATTATAAATTCTTATATTTTCAAAACTCGTTTGTCTACTCTATTGAGAATATCCTTTCTTAGTCTGATTACTTTTTTTCATATAATTATGTTTATCATTTTTAAATATAATTTTTGTTTAATATTTTCCAAACTCACGTGTCTACTCCATAGAGCAGATCCCTTTGGTTCTTTTCGTTTATTGATAATTAGGTTTATCTTTTTTAAATATAAATTTTTGTATTTTCAGTACTCGTGTGTCTACTCGATTGAGATTTTCCTCTTTTTGTTTGGTTCTTTTCATTTGTTGATAATTGTTTACCCGTTTTAATTATTATAATTTTTCCTAATATTTTCAAAACTCGTAAGTCTACTCTATTGATAATTTTATCTGTTTTAAGTATTATAAATTCTTATAATATTTTCAAAACTTGTGTGTCTACTCTATTGAGAATTTCCTTTCCTTGTTTTATTCTTTTAATTGTTGATAGATATATTTTTCCGTTTTAATTATTATAATTTTTTTAATATTTTCAATACTCCTGTGTCTACTCTTTTCTATTAAGAATATCCTTTCTTTGATTACTTTCGTTTGTTGATGTTTATATTTATCCGTTTTAATTATTATAAATTATTTTAATATTTTCAATACTCGTGAGTCTTTTTATAGCTTATATATAACTTATCTGTATTGACGTTGTTACTGTTTTTAGAATGATTTATTGTTAATTTGTTCTCATCATTTATTTATTTCCTTATTTCCTTTCCTCACTGGGCTATTTTTCCCTATTGGAGCCCTTGGGCTTTATTTTCAAATCTCTTGTGTCTACTCTAATGAGTTTTTTTTATCTTTGTTTTAATCTTTTCGTTTGTTGATAACTACGTTTCTTCTCATACTGGCATTTGTTTTGTAAATACACATTTTTTTTTTTTTTTTTATGATTAGCACCTGTTTCTTATACTTCTCGCATTTTTTTATCAAAATTATGCATTTTTTTTTATTCGTAACGTATTTTCACACCGGTTTAACAAATGGTTTTACTTTTATTTATTGGCAATATTCAATTTCATATTGTTCAAAAGGTTATAATCTTTTCATACGTGGTACTTAAACATCATGAATATCTTTTTTATAATTGCTATTATTTTCAGAGATCAACATCAAAATCAGATTTATAAAAACAAGAATTTTGAATCATCTTTTCTTATCTCCAAAAAAAATTAAAAAACGGAAAAAAAATTAAAAGGCGTTTTCAATGTTTTATAATATTCTTTCTGATTATTTTCACAGATCAACATCAAAGTTAGATTTATAAAAACAAGAATTTTGAATCATCTTTTCTTATCTCCAAAATATATTAAAAAACGGAAAAAAAATGAAAAGGAGTTTTCAATGTTTTGTAATATTCTTTCTGACTAAGGATGGAAAAGCCACGTAAATCCTAAATACGAGAATTTCATGGCCATTGTAAAGCTTTGGTACATCCTCCTGTAAAGATTTACCGCGAAAAGTAATCACAGTTTACGATTAAAACATCCTAAATTTCCTAAATTACTCCCGAATATACGACAGATTTTATATGGGAACTAATCACGCAAATGTGCGCACATAATGTCACCTCCTCTTCAGTAATTGCATGGCCTTTTTCCCTTTTTCTTCTTCTCACATACGTTATTGATGTTATTTTTTGCTGGTTGCAGATGTCATCCTCTTCATCTCTATTTATATGGTTTATATGGTTTTTCCTCTTATTTCTGGCTATTGGCTTAGATTAATTTTTTGTATTTAGTATTACTAGAGATCATTGAGAAGTAGCTATAGAATTCCAATATTATTCTATGTTTCTCAAGATGATGAAAGGAACAATCTTATATTTCGCGTAATGGAATAGATCCCACCCTGTTATAAGCAACAGCCAAAATATTGGATAATTTTTCTGGAAAAGCGTTTAATGTACCTATTCCCAGTATTATTATTGAAAACAAAACGGAGATAGGTCTCGTGATATTGGAATAGATAACAAATCGCGATTGCATAGGTGTAAATATAACAGAAATAAATGCTGGACTTCTCAAATTACGCTATGTGAAGAACATATGTCATCCCCAGCTAAATACGTATTGTGCTAAATTGCTTCCATATCAAGAACAAACAACAACTACTGCATGTTTCTAGTCCACTACAGGACAACGTCCTCAGACATGTCCTTATTCATGTGGTTTGGCCAAGTATCATCATCACGGTGGCCACTGCGGATTGGTAATGGTGGGTGACTGTCTGATCGCTCACAGCAAACCAACCTACTAAAGGTGGCCCTGACTAGCACAGCTTAGCTTATCATGGAGAACACAAACCCTTTCACCACGTCAAAGTATCCCCACTTAGATAGAACTCTATATCAACAGTGATGGTGCTATAAAAGACTTTTTAGGTTTCTTTTGTTCTAGCATTATAAAAAAAAAAAAATTGTCCTGTCTGGAAGTCGATTACATCCCGGAGTCCTTATTCCAAATATGTTCAAATATGTGGGCCCTTTTCTCACGGTGGAAATTATGAGTCAGACCATATCCAGAAAATATCCAAAATGGCCACCTTCCTATAACCCTTTTATTAATGTTGTTTGATCAAGCACCGTAAGTATTATTACGAACTATTATAAGTAACTTTCCATGCCTTCGGTATATACAGCTGGCCACAGGAATTCCTGCCGCACCTCCCTCTGTAGAAGTTTATTCTGTCACACCCATACTGCATTACGAGTTCCTGTCTGTAATCCTGCCCCCGCTCCTGCCTTTTCCCCCTCCCCTGTTTGGTTTCTCGTCGTGCAGTAACCGTGTGACACGGTGCAATTCATCAGAGAGAGGTGTGATAAGAATTCCTGTGTCCAACTGTACATTCTGTTGAGGGGTCACGTTGTCACGCTGATGTAAATATCAACGTTGCTGATTCTAAGGGGGATGTTGCACTGCTTTCAGTCAACAAGCATCATTGCCTGAGTTGTCATGATTTATGTTTCCGTTTTTTTTTGTTTTTTTTTTTTTTTGCGTGTAAGCATTGTTTGCTTGTTAAAGTGTCTGCCTTCATTAGATTGCTGTTTTTACCGTATGCTAATTAGATTTAAAATCACTAAATTCCCAAGCTGAAAATATCCAGTAAATGGTAAAGAAAATTAAAAACTTGGGGCAAAGAAAAAAGAAATTGAAGGTATGTGTGAGAGAGAGAGAGAGAGAGAGAGAGAGAGAGAGAGAGGTGATGATGATGATGATGCGATTAAAGCGCCTTTATGACTCAATGTGTATTATTGATTATTCAACATATTTAGCTTTGGTGTAACCTTAATGGAGTGAACGGCGTTCTAAACAATCTGGAAAAATACGCCATAGATTGCTGGATAATTTAACTGGCCATAAATCGGAGAAATCGGAGAGGTGGTTTCCTCTCGTGGCCCTTTTGATGTTCCACTTTATCTTACTCTATCACGAAGGGAAATCGGAGATTGGGAAAGAGAAACAAGAATGCTCTTCCTGGGAAATGGATGGGTTAAGGACAGGATCTTCGTGGTAAAGAAATAGCTGACATACTTTCTTCTGGGTTAAGATAGAATCTTTAGCTATGGTAAGCAGCTCTACTATAGTTCATTTCTTTTAGCGAGGCAGATTTGCACCGACTCGTAGCGGTGCCCTTATAGCTCTGAAAAGTTTCCTGATCGCTGATTGGTTAGAATTATCTTGTCCAACCAATCAGCGATCAGGAAACTTTTCCGAGCTAAAGGGGCACCGCTGCGAGTCTGTGCAAATATGCCTCGCTAAAAGAAATGGACCATAGGACAAGGACACTCCGAAATAAAAAAAATTGTTCTCTAGTCTTGGGAAGTACCATAGCCTCTGTACCATGGTCTTCCACTGTCTTGGGTTAGAGTTCTCTTGCCTGAGGGTATACTCGGCCACGCTTTTTTATCTTATATCTCTTCCTATTGGTGTTTTGAAAGTTTTTATAGTTTATGTTTGGAAGATCTAATTCATTGCTGTTACTGCTCTTATATTTTATTTTGATTGTTTATTACTTCTCTTGTTTTTTTCATTTCCTTGTTTCTTTTTCTCTCTGGGCTATTTTTCCCTGTTGGCGTCCTTGGGCTTATAGCATCTTGCTTTTCCAATCAGGGTTATAGCTTAGCTTGTAATAATAATAATGATAATAATAATAATAATGATAATAATGGTCTTCGGGGTTAAAGGAATTGAGGATACTTTGGATAACATGAAAACCATCACTATTTAACTATGGTAAGCAGCTAATCTAGAAGAACACTCTAGAGTCAAACCATTGTTCTTTAGCTTTTGGTACTGCCATAGCCTCTGTACCATAGTCTTCCACTGTCTTGGGGTAAATTTCTAGTGCTTTAGGGTACACTCGAGCACACTATTCTTTCTTATTTTTCTTCCTCTTGTTATATGTTTTAATTTGTTATAACTTATATAGGAAAAATCTATTTTAATACTGGTACTATTCTTAAAATGTATTCTAATTGTTTATTACTTTTCTATTGGTTTATGTATTTCCTTTCCTCTCCGGGCTGTTTTTCCCTGTTGGAGCCCTTGAGCTTATAGCATTCTGTTTTTCCAACTATGGTTGTCGCTTGTTAATAATAATAATGATAATAATAATAATAATAATAATAATAATAATAATTAATAATTATAATGATTAATAATAATAATTCGACGTTCGACAGTAAGTCTCTCCTCCCGCTTACGATCAAGTGAAAATCTCCTAATTCAAAAAGTGCTTGCAAGTGTAGATGTAACCAGAATAAAATTAAAAATGTTGAAAACTGGGTGTAGTGAAGTGTCAGTGCAGTGAGTTGTATTTATTGATCTTTGTGGTTGTGGCTTTGCAAAATCTTCACCACCTATAGCTTTGTGTATAATATCCAGTAATATTATGATAATTTTATTATATTTTACCGTTTTCTGTTTGAAATTCCACGATATTTCTTCCTCACCACCTGCTCTATTATTAGACTTGTTTATTACAGATTACTATTATCATCTTGGTAATTGATGTTACTAACATAATTATCATCATCATCACTATTCTCTTGTTATTCAGTACGGTTAATATGTTTATTATTATCTATATATTGATACGATTGTGTGTGTTATTTATTAATTTTGTATGTCACGCTCTAAAGAAAACGGAAATAATTTCATGGTATACTCTTACAAATTCACGTTAAACTTTGATTACTTAACCAAAGCACATCTTATATAGTTTTCCCTATTTTGTCTTTAGCACCTGACTTTTTTTTTTAATATTAGACAAAAAATTAAGTTCTATCAATTTCCATAACCTAGATTATAAAATTAATCTCGGGACATTTTATTCAAATGTGTATATATAAGTTAGGAACAAGATAATTAATATTGTAAATATCATTTCGTGTAATTTACACGGGTTCCGCTAGTGAATATTACTGTTAATTTGATTTCATTACCCGTATAATCATTGAACTTACTGGTATTACTACCACTACTATCATTATACCTTAATTATAGCTAGCCGTCAACAGCATCTGTTAATAGTCAACCTGAGGTTCTCCCTTTATCTATTATTACCCCGTATCACTGATGTCACAAGTGTATCATTTTCCTGTGTCAATCATTATCATCTCCTCCTACGCTTATTGACGCAAAGTGCCTTGGTTAGATTTCGCCTGTCGTCTCTGTCTTGAGCTTTTAATTCAATACTCCTCGATTCATCATCTCCTACTTCGCGCTTTATTGTCCTAAGCTATGTAGGCCTGGGTCTTCCAATTCTTCTAGTGCCTTGTGGAGCCCAGTTGAACGTTTGGTGAACCAATCTCTCTTGGGGAGTGCGGAGAGCATGCCCAAACCATCTCCATCTACCCCTCATCATGATCTCACCCACATATGGCACTCGAGTAATCTCTCTTATAGTTTCATTTCTAAACCTGTCCTGCTATTTAACTCCCAATATCCTTCTGAGGTCTTTATTCTCAAATCTACTATATCTATTGGAGATTGTTTCATTGTCATAGCATGACTCGTCGATAGAGTAACACCGGTCTCACTAAACTGATATATAGTCTGATTTTTATATGAAATTTTAGGCGATTTGATTTGCTTTTTTCAATCTTTCACTAAACTCTAATTCTAAAGACCCTGTATTGGAGATCATTGTTCCTAAATACTTAAATGATTCTACCTCATTAATCCTTTCTCCTTCCAATGATATTTCATCTTCCATTGCATACTCCGTTCTCATCTCTGTCTTTCTTCTATTATTTTCGGCCCCACCTCGCGTGATATTTCATACATTCTGGTAAGAAAGCATTGCAAATCCTGTGGTGTTCTGCTAAGAAGGACAGCATCATCAGCATACTCTAGGTCTGCTATGTTTCTATCACCAAGCCAGTCCAAGCTTTCTTCATATCCTCTGACTCTTCTACACATTACAAAGTCCATGAGAAGGATAAGCAACATAGGTGACAACACATTCCCTTGGAGTACTCCGCTGTTCATTGGAAACTCACTTGATAAGACTCCATTAACAATACCGAATTAAAAATATGTAATTTTTGCTTTTGTTGATATCATTCTTATTTTGTATTTTGTAAGTCTTATTTTTTTTTTTATTATCTGCCTCTATCAGCTACCCTATTTTTAAAATCTGTGTTTGGTGTTATTTTTCAAAATGAGCATTTCAGACGCTCTTGCCCGTGTAATTCTGTGCTCAGCCTGTTAATGATGTACTTTAATTAAGTAAGAGTTGAACTTGACTCATTGGGCTGAATAATCTCTTCCCTTTTAATGATGATAATAAACTGACGCTATTGCATCTCATCTTTTTTCTTGATGTCATCAGTGTAATAACGCTCTACCCCATTCTAACTCTGTACAGGGCTTTTAGCTGAAACAAGGATTATTATTATTATTATTATTATTATTATTATTATTATTGCAATTGTTATTATTATTATTATTATTATTATTATTATTATTATTAATATTATTATTATTATTAATAGACACAGTATGGTCTTTGAACTGAAGGCATAAATGGTATAGAAGATGGTCTCTGTGGTTAAAGCATAGATGGGATATTGTCTTTGCTGTAAAGGCATAAATGGCAAATAGTCTTCGTGGTAAAAGCGTTGATACGAATGATTTTCACGATAAGATTTCTAGACGGGATATTGTCTTTACAGTAAAGCCATAGAAGGGCTATGGCTTTCTGGGGTAAATGCCTTCATTATAAAGCGATGGGAAAGTCAACTCTGGAAAAGTGGCGAAATTTACTATTTGTAATAAAGGGTCAAGATATGGTTCATGCTCCCCTTGGGAAAAGGGGGAAAGGGAATCATATAATTCTTGGTAAAGGAATAGATCGCCCCTTGAGAAAAGGGGAAAAGGGAATCATATAATTCTCGGTAAAGGAATAGATCGCCCCTTGAGAAAAGGGGAAAAGGGAATCATATAATTCTTGGTAGATGAATAGATCGCCCCTTTGAAAAAGGGGAAAAGGGAATCATTTAATTCTTGGTAAAGGAATAGATCTCCCCTTGAAAAAAGGGGAAAAGGGAATCATATAATTCTTGGTAAAGGAATAGATCGCCCCTTGGAAAAAGGGGAAAAGGGAATCATTTAATTCTTGGTAAAGGAATAATCTCCCCTTGGAAAAAAGGGAAAAGGGAATCATATAATTCTTGGTAAAGGAATAGATCGTGCTGATTTACTTTTACAGATTAAATTTGCTCTTTGTGGTAAAACGTTGAAGTTAATTTGCAATTGTTCCCCCCAGTTGCATTAACGATACTAATAATTGCTGTTGTTGACTTCTAACAATGACTATTGTTCAAGGTAACTTTATTCTCTCTCTCTCTTCTCTCTCTCTCTCTCTCTCTCTCTCTCTCTCTCTCTCTCTCTTTTATTTCCAATCGCCATTAAACTGACCATCCGTAGATTTCCTTAATATCACAGATCAGACAAAGACAGTCTTAGCTACAAATTTATTTCTTATTTTGTACATTCAAGTTAAAATTTAAGTAGATAGATACAAATGTAGATAAATGGATAGACGTAAAGCTATATAAGTAGATAGATAGATGTAAAGATGGATGAATAAATGTAGATAGATAAATGGATAAAATTTCAACATAATTGAAAAATAAAACCACTTTATTAAACACAAATGAAAGATCAAACCACCTGATTACTTTGAGATACTTCATCCCAACATTCGTGCAATATCCATTGAAACTTGGATATTGAATATGGGATTCCTCTTTCTCTGGAAATAAGCAAAATCCTCGGTAATATATGCTTTGCTCTCCGGGATAATTAGGTGTTCTGATTTGAATAAACATTCATTGCTGAACATTCATCCGGAATTTCATTTACATCTTTTTATTATTGTTATATAGGAGAGTTCTGTCATACCTAGTTCCAATGTATTCATTTTGATTGATTTTATATACTTTGGTGTTATATTTGCGAATGTGTATGTAAGTGTTGATGTGTTTTTGTGTACATGCGTTCTTATGTCTGAATTATTCATAGCGTAGTATACGTGCAAATATACCAAATTTATTCAAATACACATATACTGTATATGTGTATTAGAGGATTGATGTATTTTTCGTTGTAGGTTTTTCATTAGTTTCTCATATATACAGAAATAGAATTTTATCTATTGTATTGGGATAATACAGGAAGTTATAAATGGGCGTATCAGTGAAATAAAGAGAGCCATTTATTTTCAGTTTTTATTTTATTCCTTTATATTAATTTGAGCCTTGATTTTGATTCCCATTTATATTTCAATTGCAATTCTCTGTCTCTGTTGCAGTCTTACAGTAGCATATAAACACATTCACACACACACACACACACACATATATATATATATATATATGTATTTATATATATATATATATATATATGTATATATATATATATATATATATATGTGTGTGTGTGTGTGTGTGTATTTATATATATATATATATATATATACATACACATACATACATACATACATATATATATATATATATATACGTATGTATTATGGATATATGTATACCAATGCATACACCGTAATAAGTGTAAGCTTGTGTTCGTGCTTAAGTGATTAGCAATAAATTACTGGCTGATAATAGACTCATTTTACCAGTTAATTCAAGGAACACGAAATGACAATTTTCGCTGAAGCCAGTCTGTTGTCGCATTCCACCACCGTAATGCCAATGTTCCCGACTCAAATTTGATTTTGGTCTCATGGTTGAGAAGACTTGTGATAGACGGGTTTAGTGTGGGCGTGGACCGTGGAGTGGGCGGGCTAACGAGAATTTTTGGTGTCTTATCCGTTTTGCTCTTTTTCTGTCTATTAATTTTATTCTCATCATTATTCTTTCCATAGCTCTTTGAGTTGTAACTAGCTTATGTTCTAAGGCTTTAATAAGACTGGAAGTTTTTTTATGACATGTATATATATATATTTATATATTATATATATATTTATATATTATATATATATTATATATATATTATATATATATATATATATATGTGTGTGTGTGTGTGTGTGGTTGTAATTGTTACATTTTTATA
>NC_090757.1:21384702-21407202 GCF_036898095.1 Palaemon carinicauda
CTTTCTTGTTAAAATTATCCTTCTAATATATAATTATGAATAAATATGAGTTAATGATTCCACCCATTTTTTTTCATGTCAAATTGGCATCATAACACGTAAGGTCATCCCAAAAGATTTTTCCATTTCAAGTCAGCATGACAGTTCAGTAAGCCAAGATTTTTTTTTTTTTTTTTTTTTTTTTTTTTTTTTTTTTTTAATATCAAACTGGCATCACAACAAGTAAGGTCACCTCGATATTTTCTCCACTTAAAGTTAACATGTCAGCTGAGTAAGTTAAATATGACTTAAAATTCCTTAATAATATTCTTCATATCAAAGCGAAACAACTTCAAAAAAGGAGAGGACCATTCGCTTAAAGAAATGATCTCGCGAACATGATAATCTTAAACCCAGGTTATGGCCGATATTCCTTGTAAGCGGAGATGGTGGTGCTTGAGATGGTCATTATACCTTAACGAGAAGTGTAACGAGCCCTTCTCTTTTTTCACCTCTTCTTCTTTACTACTTTTCGTGCTGAGGTGGAAGATTTCTTACATTTTTCTTTTTTTTTTTCTAAATGTAGCCTACTTTTGGGGAGTAGGACTCTCGCTTTTTTCGAGGTGTTGGTTACGACAAGTTGAAGTGCTAAATGTTTTGTAGAAGCAGATTTTTCATAAGATATATATATATATATATATATATACAGTATGTGTGTGTGTGTGTGTGTGTGGTGTGTGTCGGGACAAAGATAAAAAACCTGAGTAGAGTTCTCCAAAAATTTAATAGTTAGACTACAGTATATACTTTTTCAGAAAAATTGAAAACAGAGAGAGAGAGAGAGAGAGAGAGGAGAGAGAGAGAGAGAGAGAGAGAACCAGGGTGGATTCCAATGGAAAGAAATATTATTGAATAAATACTTTCTCAAAGAAAATAAACTCTATAAAGAAGTGACAGAATCAGTCTGGGAGTTGGAAGGGCGAGAAATATTCATGTTTTCTCTACATTGGAAATGTTGGTTTTAGAAAAATGAAAAGAAGTATTGGAATGTCTTAAACGCAGCAGAGATATTGGTGATGGCAGAGAATAACTGAATGAATTTTGGAATATGTGTTTTTCGATTAATTTTTATTCTCCTTAAAAGTTATTTTTAGTCAATTTTTAATTTTGAGGCAATCCTTTGGGATTAAATTGGTAATGTCTTAGGTGATTTTAAGGAAGATGCCATATATATTTCAAATATGGAATTTTCTAAATAATTTGGCCAAATTATTAATAGATGTGTATATATAATACATATATGCATATATTTATGTATATATGTAAATATACAGTACTTTATAAGCGCATATACAGTATATATATATATATATATATATGTGTGTATATATATATATATATATGTATATATATATATATATATTATATATTGTATGCATATGTGTTTGATATATCATCTCTAAATTGGGATCCTAACGAGTCTGCATTTCATCAGCTGTTTTAAAAGTGTTTGATATTATAAACTGATGATTGACGATAGTATTTTGTATCAGAATGATATCTAAGAACAAAATTCTCATGTATAATTGGAATCTTAATTGATATCTAGTTATAGCCGCTTAAAAGAAAACTGAGAAAACATATATTTTCAGCTTATTGAAGAATATTCAATCTGCGTTATAGCTTTTAAGAATAAAATACAAATAAGTGTTTTTACAATAAAAAAATTTTTAAAAAGATTTTGGACTAGATCTAAGTAGTTTTTTATTTTATTTTATTTTTTTTTTTTACTCCCCCAAAGAGATCAGTTCACTAAATTTTCAACTGGGCTTCACAAGGCGTCAGAAGAGTTGGAAGACCAAAGTCTACACGGCTGAGGACTATGAAGCATGACGTAGGAGGTGATGAATGAAGACGTATTGAATTAAAAACTCAAGATAGAGACGACTAGCGAAATGTAACTGAGGCCTTTTGCGTCAATAGTCGTAGGAGGAGATGAGATGATGATGACCATATTATAAATAATAGTAGTGATGTTCGTTTGTTTGTTTCCCTTTTGAAATAGAGATTTTCAGTCATAACGTTTGAAATTTAACACCCGCTCTGTTCCGGCCAACTACGAAAGCTTTTATAATTACGTCTGTTAGAATCAACTGAAAGAGAGAATCAGTTCTACGGAACCAAAATTTCATTGAGAATCATTACTGGAAAAGTTAACGCCGAATTTGAGTTTTTTTTTTTTTTTTTTTTTTTTTTTTTTTTTTTTTTTTTACTGGATTCAATTTTCTCGTTTTATATATTTAATTACATTCGAAGTTTTTATATGTAAAATGTTAAGCCCAACTTTTATATTGATTTATACTCATATATCTAAAGAATATTTTCACCTGCATCATATTTAGAATTTTTTTTTTTTTTTTTTTTTTTTTTTTTTTTTTTTTTTTTTTTTTTTTTTTTTTTTTTTAATAAATTGACGTTTTGTCCTATTGAAGCTTGCAAAGCTGGTAAATGAATTTTTCGTCAAGAATGTATGTATTTTATGCGTTTGAATGCAAGGTATGAATCACTGTATATTTCTTTTTGTATTTTTTTATAAACCCGCACCGTGTGACACTGTATAAAATCGATGCGCATAAATGCATACGGTATATTGCTACATAGATGTGCATATGTTATGCATCTAAACACACACACTATGTAACGCCATATAAGTGAAAGCTTTAATGTGTATTTATACGCAGAAATACACGTTAATATGTACTCAGTGAGAATAACTTGACGCAAATTCTGTGTATATAAGCAAGTATAGTGTATATATTTTTGAGTAAATATGTATATTCTGTGCTTATACTGACGCGAAAATTATATTAAATAAGCTGCCGAAATAGAGAGCTTTCCATTATCTAGATTGAGTGTTTACCTTCAGATTTACCAACACCTGAGTGGAATTTCTAAGTGGAAAAAGTGTTCTGGTCAAACAATTTAGACGAGAAAAGATTTTTTTCAAGGATGAGGAGTGTAGGAATTTTTATTTATTCATTTATTCATTCTTGCTTCTGCGTTATTCCATCATTTAAAGGAGTTATATATATATATATATATATATATATATATATATATATATATATATATATATATATATATATGAACGTAACTTATGAAAACAGTCACAGATTAGTTCTATATATTTTCATATAAAACTTACATGTAGGTTTCCATGTATACAATCCTGATCAGTCATCTACTGGAAAATGTATATAACTGTAATTCGCCGATTAATCTTGTTTTAATGAGAAATCATTAACCCTTGAGCTTCTAAAATTGATATAATTGGCTATTATGCTTGTGATTTTGTAATTAAAAGAGTAATATATAAATTAATTACCTTCGGAGTAGTATTTATCCCCACCATATTCCAGAGTTTTAGATTGATAGTCTGTAAAATACACAGTCATAGGCGGATGATTGTTATTGTTATTATTATTATTATTATTATTATTATTATTATTATTGTTGTTGTTGTTGTTGTTATTATTATTTTTTTATTATTCTTATTGTTATTATTATTATTATTATTGTTATTATTATTGTTATTATTATTACTATTATTGTTGTTGTTGTTGTTATTATTTTTTTATTCTTATTATTATTATTATTATTGTTATTGTTATTGTTATTATTATTATTATTATTATTACTATTATTGTTGTTGTTGTTATTATTACTTGCTAAGCTACAGCCCTTTATGGAAAAGCAGGATGCTATAAGCCCGGAGGCTCCAACAGGGAAAATAGCCCAGTGAGGAAATGAAGCAAAGAAAAGTACAATATTTAAAAAACAGTAACAGCATTAGAATAAATATTTCCTATATAAACTATAAAAATTTTAAGAAAACAAGATGAAGAGAAATAAGATAGAATAGTGTGCCCGAGTGTACCCTCAAGCAAGGGAACTCTACCCCAAAACAGTGGAAGACAATGGTACAAAGGCTATGGCACTGCCCAAGATGAGAGAACAATGATTTGATTTTGGAATATCCTTCTCTTAGAAGAGCTGTTTACCATACCTAAAGAGTATTTTCTACGGCAGATATTTTCTTTTCGTCATATTCCCATCTCTACAAACAGTTCTAAAAATGGTTGAATAAATGTAAATGAGAAACGAAAAATATACACAAAGAACACAGCCACATTGTAACGACAACACATTTGGCTGATGTATAAGTTTGTGGAATTGATTTGGCTATTGCTCAAAAGAGGGAAAGGTGAAGTGTCTAGAAAGTTAGTATGGGAGAGAACGTCAAGAATGATTTAAATCGATATCGAAAATATAAATTAGAATAGACTTTAATCGAAATTTCAAAAAAGAATATGAACAGACTTGGATTAATTAAGATAGCTTATCAACAGAAAACTAACAGACGAAGCTTGGTAGCAGAGTAGATTGTTAAGGAAAAAAAAAAAAAGCTTAAGAGACTGACAATCTATATGTTTTAAATTTACTGTTCACTGCTGAATATATGAATAGAAAAAATTAAATTCTCGAAAGAATTTTGATACTCTATATATATATATATATATATATATATATATATATATATATATATATATATATATATATATATATATATATATGTGTGTGTGTGTGTGTGTGTGTGTGTGTTTGTGTGTGTGTATATATATAATATATATATTATATATATAATTATATATATAAATATATATATATATATATATATATATATATATATATATATATATATATATATATATATATATATATATATGAGTGTGTGTGTCTGTGTATAAACATGTATATTTTGTAGCCTATGTATTTATGTCTGTATATTTTATATATATATATATATATATATATATATATATATATATATGTATATATATATATATATCTATCTATATATATATATATATATATATATATATATATATATATATATATATATATATATATATTTATATATCCGTTTGTATGTCCAAAGAAAATAGTAGGAAAAATAGACAGATTTACTAAAAAAAAGGATATCCTGAAGTATTATTACAGTCGACATTAACTTGAGAAGCTCTGTTTTAAGCCTGGGAATACTATTTTTGCCAGCTAAGCGTAGCTCTTAACAGAAAGCCCTCGTCGCTCCTTTCACTTTGCAGATCCTTCTATAATTTCCATTTGCCCCCCTGACGTCTTCGGCTTAAGAGGAAGAAAGCATTGGGTGACTACTTAAGTAATGCGAGGTAAAAATAGATTCGCGTTTCGGAGACACTACGCTCTTGCTTAATTCCGCCTGATGGTTAGGTCAAATTGGGCTTTTTCTTCAGTTTGAGAGCCCTCCGTCTCAATACACACACACACACACAGACACAGACACACACACACACTTTAATTGGTGGTGAGGAGTCAATGGCACCTGAGTATTAGACCTGAATACCTGTATTATTATTATTATTATTATTAATATTATTATTATTATTTCTTGCTAAGCTACAACCCTAGTTGGAAAAGCAGGATGCTGTTAGCCCAGGGACTCCAACAGGGAAAATAGCCCAGTGAGGAAAGGAAATAATGAAAAATAAAATATAAGAATAGTAACATTAGAAAAAATATTTGTATATAAATTATAAAAATATATTAAAACAAGAGGAAGAGAAATTAGATTGAATAGTGTGCCCGAGTGTACCCTCAAGCAAGAGAACTCTACCCCAAGACATTGGAAGACCATGGTACAGAGGATATGGCACTACCCAAGAATAGAGAACAGTGGTTTGATTTTGGAGTGTCCTGCTCCCAGAAGAGTAGCTTACCATAGGTAAAGAGTCTCTTCTACCCTTAGCAATCGGAAAGTGGCCACCGAACAACTACAGTGTAGTAGTTAACCCCTTCAGAGAATAATTGCTTGGTAATCTCGGTGTTTTTAGGCGTATGAGGACAGAGGAGGATATATAAAGAATTGGCCAGACTATTCAGTGTCTGTATAGGCAAAGGGAAAATGAACCGTAACGAGAGAGAAGAATCCAAAGTAGTACTGTCTGGCCAATTAAAAGACTCCATAACTCTCTAGCGGTAGTAACTCAACGGGTGGCTGGTGCCCTGGCCAACATACTACCTATAAACGAAGGATTGTATTTTCTTTTAGACGAAGTCAAGGAAAAATATTTTCCATGCTTATTGTGTTTTCAAAATGTGAGTAACCTTTTAACAGTGCGATGAATAATCCTTTTATGCATGTTGAGAGGATTTTGAAATCTATTTCGACGTGAAGCTTTTTTGTTTTTATTCAATATTCATCACATACTTTTCACTTTGGAGTTGGTTGATTAAGCTGCGATATATCGGGAAAGATTTTAGAACGAGATTCTGCAAAATATTAACTTTATATTTATTTTCTTCAGCTAAAATCTTTTATATTAGTTTACTCTAGCTAAAATTTATGAATGATATTAATTTACTAGATATTTACTTCCTTAATCATTTAACTAATATCTACCTATAGAATTTACCTAGTAATACATTTCTCGAAAAAGAAATATTATGATGTGTTAAAATGTTAAGTTTTTTCTCGAAAAAGAATTATGAAGTGTTAAAATGTTGAATGTATTTTTCCAAAGCATTAACAAACCATAAGGTAAAATTGTCAATAATTTTCTGAAAATCTGATACCGAGAGATTATCTCATGTAAAAAGAACTTTTTTTCTTTTTTTTTATCTGGCTAATGCTTTCCGTCACATCCGATTACAAGTTTTATCTTTAACATTTTTAACTTTTTTTATGAAATGCAAATAATCTATTTTCACAAAACTTAGAATACATTCCACGTTGGAGAATAATATCAGGTTTTCAATGGGAAATGTAAAGAGGTTTATATAATTCTTTAATAACGGGATGTTTACAATAAGGCTGATATTATTATTAAATGGTATCCTAAGTCCGGCGTGTTGCCAGTTCATTAGTTTTCTTAATTAAAATGTGTAATTTATGCTTTCTCCTTTTTTTTTTTTCAATTCATTTGTTTAATTTTTATTTCCATTTTTCCATTTATATGTCATATTTATTCATCATTCCTCTTCCAAAAGAAAAAATCTTCGCCTTTTTTGCTATTTTAATTCATTGGTCCAGCCACCCGTGGAGATACTACCGCTAGAGAGTTATTAGGTCTTTGGCTAGCCAGATATTACTACGTTGGAGCCTTCTCTGATCACGGCTCTTTTTTCCCTTGCCTGCATAATATGCACCAAATAGTCGGGCCTATTTTTTAAATTTTTCTCCTTATTCCTCATATACCTGACAACATCAATATAACCAAAAAAAAAAAATCTTCTTTAATCAATGCGTTAACTACTGTTCATTGTTTACCTTCCACATGGTAAGAGTGGATGAGACTCTTTAGCTATGGAGAGCAGCTCTTTTAGTTGAAGGACTCTACAAAATTAAACATTTGTTCTCTAGTCTTGGGTAGTGCCATAGCCTTTTTACTATGGTCTTCCACTGTCTTGGGTGAGAGTTCTCTTGCTATCTGTTCCCTTTTTTCCTTTAATCACTGGGTTATTTTCCCAAGTGAAACCATTGGGCTTGTAGCATTGTGCTTTTCCAACTGGGGTTGTAGCTTACCTGATAATAATAATAATAATAATAATAATAATAATAATAATAATAATAAACATCTTATAGTTTGTTCAAAAGTAGATAATGATTTCGTAGCATTAGTTTTCCGTCTGTGTACGTAATGCATTGGTTTAGCAGATGATCAATTCACTTTTACGGAATTCATGGTGTATCACTTCCTCAGTGTGATAGAAAAAAATCAGAAAATATCTGTGTTGATGCAATTTTAGCTACCTAGTTATTGTTTTAAACTGAAAACATTATTTTTTTTTACTGTAGTCAACTTATTTCCTTTACCTGATCAAATGTTATGAATACTGTCACGTATCAATAAGATCGAAATAATGACGTAAAATAGAAATGAATGAAAAATAAATAATATTCTATTTTTAGAAATTTAATATCTCTAGTGAGTTAAAAATTTCGACTACATATTAAAGATTTTGAAATCAAAATTCCAGAAAGCTGTATATTAATTAACAGAGATGCTTGAAAAATCAATGATAGTATTCTATTTTTAGAAATTTAATATCTCCAGTGAGTTGAAAATTTCGACTACATACTAAAGATTTTGAAATCAAAATTCCAGAAAACTGTATATTAATTAACAGAGATGCTTGAAAAATCAATATCAGTATTCTATTTTTAGAAATTTGATATCTCCAGTGAGTTAAAAATTTCGACTACATATTAAAGATTTTGAAAAAAAATTCTAGAAAGCTGTTATTCTTTATGTAGATAAATTTTTATACTATTAAAGAACCATGTTCTTTCATTCCCATATCTACGTCCACTAATTATTTGTCTATTTCACCTCCGTTCAAGATTTCCTATCTTCATCTTGCTGGTCAATTCCTTAACATTCTCTTCTCAGTGCAACTGCAGAGTCTTCCCTTCAGCTGTACCTTCGCACCAAATGACCCCCCCCCCCCCCCGGCCCTAGCGCCAGGCTCTATGACCGTAATTATATATGAGTCACAAAAATTTGTCTTGTCAGATAGACACCTAAAGAAAGTTATCCAAATTAATAACTCCCTGTTGAAGCCCCTAGGTTTATAGCATCCTGCATTTCCAACTAGGGTTGTAGCCAAGCAAGTAATAATAATAATAATTATAAGAAATAAATCGTTATTTGACAATCCCGAATTTCTAGTTTCTTTTGTGGTTTGTTAGTTATTGACATTTCAGGATTGGCTGTAGATGTGGAATCTTGTATATCAGCTTATGTTTATCAATTCTAATAATTATCAAAATTTTCTCAGTTTTTCATTATGTTTTTGAGTGGCCAACCCCCCCCCCCCCCCACTCAGCTCAAATCCATTGCGTTAATTAATTAGTAATTTATTTACATACAGTATATCATTTTAATTTATTATAAATGACAATTGGATTTAAGTGGTATTTTGTAATATGTAGGTTTTGCATCTGTTTATGGACCATACATATTTGCAATTAATTTCAACTTTCATATTTGCGTTCCTATTATATTAATATTCACCGAAAATCCGGAAATTTTTATGATCAATATCAAAAAGTGATGACTTGTATTATGATAGAGAGTTCCTTTTTATTTCACATAGCATTCATTTAACACACTAGAATCGAAGCTAGTCAGATCAGGTTCATTAGAATTTTTGATTTCTGAAATCAGCACATATTATGGTATGCTCCTCTATCCTTATTAGAAGAGGTTAAAATAAAATCATCTTGATAATAATAATAATAATAATAATAATAATAATAATAATAATAATATTATTATTACTTACTAAGCTACAACCCTAGTTGGAAAAGCAGGATGCTATAAGCCCAGGGGCTCCAACAGGGAAAATAGCTCAGTGAGGAAAGTAAAAAAGGAAAATAAAATATTTTGACATGAGTAACAACAATAAATATCTCCTATATAAACTATAAAAACTTTAACAAAACAAGAGGAAGAGAAATAAGATAGGAGAGTGTGCTCGATTGTACTCTCAAACAAGAGAACTTTAACCCAAGACAGTGGAAGGCTATGGTACAGAGGCTATGGCACTACCCAAGACTAGAGAACAGTGGTTTGATTTTGGAGTGTCCTTCTCCTAGAAGAGCTGCTTACCATAGCTAAAGAGTCTCTTCTACCCTTACCACGAGGAAAGTGGCCACTGAACAATTACAGTGCAGTAACCCCTTGAGTGATGAAGAATTGTTTGGTAATCTGTGTTGTCAGGTGTATGAGGACAGAGGAGAATATGTAAAGAATAGGCCAGACTATTCAGTGTGCATGTAGGCAAAGGGAAAATGAACCGTAACCATAGAGAAGGATCCAATGTAGTACTGTCTGGCCAGTCAAAAGACCCCATAAATCTCTAGCGGTAGTATCTCAGCGGGTGGGTGGTGCCCTGGCCAACCAACTAATAATTATAATAATAATAATGATAATAATAAAGGTAATACTGATAATAATAAACCATTTATTTATAACTGTATTACAAAAATACATTTCCTTTATGAAAATTATATTTTGTTATGGAATCCACATCTTGCTTCAGTGTTCCCTCATCCTCACAGCTCTCTTTGTGACAAGAGGCGAGTCTTTCCTTTTCTTCATCTTTCCACAAGGCCCAGGATAATGAAAAACGTTTAATTACCCATTCAGGATGGCTTTGTATTGGTTAAGTGTTTTATTTTTAACAGTACTTGTGTTTCTTCTTCTTCTTCTTCTTTGTCTGCATCTTTTCCCACTTCTATGTGGAGAAAAGATACAGACAAAGAAGAAGAAGAAGAAGAATTAAGACAAGTATTGTTAAACATAAGGCACTTAACCTTCTATGTGGGGTAAAGATGCAGACAAAGAAGTAGAAGAAGATGTAAGACAAGTACTGTTGAAAATAAAGCACTTAACCTTCTATGTGGGGTAAAGATGCAGACAAAGAAGTGGAAGAAGATGTAAGACAAGTACTGTTAAAAATAAGCACTTAACCTTCTATGTGGGGTAAAGATGCAAAGAAGAAGATGTAAGACAAGTACTGTTGAAAATAAAGCACTTAACCTTCTATGTGGGGTAAAGATGCAAAGAAGAAGATGTAAGACAAGTACTGTTAAAAATAAAGCACTTAACCTTCTATGTGGGGTAAAGATGCAGACAAAGAAGTAGAAGAAGATGTAAGACAAGTACTGTTAAAAATAAAGCACTTAACCTTCTATGTGGGGTAAAGATGCAGACAAAGAAGTAGAAGAAGATGTAAGACAAGTACTGTTGAAAATAAAGCACTTAACCTTCTATGTGGGGTAAAGATGCAGACAAAGAAGTAGAAGAAGATGTAAGACAAGTACTGTTGAAAATAAAGCACTTAACCTTCTATGTGGGGTAAAGATGCAGACAAAGAAGTAGAAGAAGATGTAAGACAAGTACTGTTGAAAATAAAGCACTTAACCTTCTATGTGGGGTAAAGATGCAGACAAAGAAGTGGAAGAAGATGTAAGACAAGTACTGTTAAAAATAAGCACTTAACCTTCTATGTGGGGTAAAGATGCAAAGAAGAAGATGTAAGACAAGTACTGTTAAAAATAAAGCACTTAACCTTCTATGTGGGGTAAAGATGCAGACAAAGAAGTAGAAGAAGATGTAAGACAAGTACTGTTAAAAATAAAGCACTTAACCTTCTATGTGGGGTAAAGATGCAGACAAAGAAGTAGAAGAAGATGTAAGACAAGTACTGTTGAAAATAAAGCACTTAACCTTCTATGTGGGGTAAAGATGCAGACAAAGAAGTAGAAGAAGATGTAAGACAAGTACTGTTAAAAATAAAGCACTTAACCTTCTATGTGGGGTAAAGATGCAGACAAAGAAGTAGAAGAAGATGTAAGACAAGTACTGTTGAAAATAAAGCACTTAACCTTCTATGTGGGGTAAAGATGCAGACAAAGAAGTAGAAGAAGATGTAAGACAAGTACTGTTGAAAATAAAGCACTTAACCTTCTATGTGGGGTAAAGATGCAGACAAAGAAGTGGAAGAAGATGTAAGACAAGTACTGTTAAAAATAAGCACTTAACCTTCTATGTGGGGTAAAGATGCAAAGAAGAAGATGTAAGACAAGTACTGTTAAAAATAAAGCACTTAACCTTCTATGTGGGGTAAAGATGCAGACAAAGAAGTAGAAGAAGATGTAAGACAAGTACTGTTAAAAATAAAGCACTTAACCTTCTATGTGGGGTAAAGATGCAGACAAAGAAGTAGAAGAAGATGTAAGACAAGTACTGTTGAAAATAAAGCACTTAACCTTCTATGTGGGGTAAAGATGCAGACAAAGAAGTAGAAGAAGATGTAAGACAAGTACTGTTAAAAATAAAGCACTTAACCTTCTATGTGGGGTAAAGATGCAGACAAAGAAGTAGAAGAAGATGTAAGACAAGTACTGTTGAAAATAAAGCACTTAACCTTCTATGTGGGGTAAAGATGCAAAGAAGAAGATGTAAGACAAGTACTGTTAAAAATAAAGCACTTAACCTTCTATGTGGGGTAAAGATGCAGACAAAGAAGAAGAAGAAGAAGTAAGACAAGTACTGTTAAAAATAAAGCACTTAACCAATACAAAGCCATCTGGAATGGATAATTAAACGTTTTTTTTTTTCATTATTTTTTACAGTACTTGTCTTACATACGTACAAAACTACCCGCACGCAAACGCGCAAACACAAATTCTAAGATTAAGTAATGCGATTGAGATATAAACATATGTTCTGTAATGGCAAGAGACTAAGAGTCCTATTAGCATTTTTCTCTTTGAAACTACTAGAGCCACTTTCATCTCGGAGCAAAGTTCATTTGCTCATTATACAAATCTCTCAGTTGGCTACATTAATGTAAAACTACGAACAAAGTGAATCTTAATTTTTTTTTCTTTTTTCTATATATATAGTCAAGGGACAATTATTTCCGAAAAGGGTTATTTCTGATGTCTCATATTAAGATGGAAATTGGCTTTGATAATCTATAGTAGGAGTTACAATCCCCGTTGCACACAGCTTTCTTATGTGTGTATATATGTATGTATGTGCGGGCATAAATATACATGTGACTACGTTCATCTGTGTATGACTGAGTACGCAAATGATTCCTATCTTCTTTTGAAAATGAAAATCTGAATTTTCTAACTTTAGTGATCACTGTTTATGACCTGCCAAAAAAATTATCTTAAACGTTGTGTTTTCCCATTATTCCTCCATGTGTTTTCTAGACAATTGTAACTCATGCAAGTACCCTTAAGTTTCATACTATGAGATAATTGAAGTATTTGGAAATTAATTTACCAAAGGAGTAATTATTTGGCCGCAGATGATGCAGCCTGATAGACAAGCAATCAAATGCCTCCATTTATCCTAGAGGGGAAAAATATTGGGCCAAAGAAATAAAAATTGTTTGGAGCGTAACGTTCCAAAGAATTCTATTTGTTTTTAGTCGGAGAAATCCTGTTGTACATTCAACCTAATTCTGTATCTGTATCTACCCCATACATGATAAAAAAAATTCGAGGAGACATTTTGAAAAAGTGGGCAGCAAAGGAAGAACGATGTGACCTCATTCCTCCGAAATCTGTTCCAATCTATAATATAGATTTGTGTCGTTTTTCTCGTAGCTGTTGTGATCTGTGCTACTCAGAAAGAGTTGCTTCAAACTTCAGGCCATTTCTGGCTATGGGGGAGCCATTAGGAAGATAAATTCTTCTAGTTATGAATGGTGGAACTGTACTAGAAACAACTTTAGATTTTACGTAGAACATTGTTGACTGAACATTCTCTTGCTCTATTGTGTAGATGTGAATTAAAGGAAATAGAAGTTTTTTTTCTTTTTTTTTTTTTAATACGAAAGTCAGATGGGTAAATACCTTTTTGTTCAAGATATAAGGTTAAGTAGAGTAGAATTAAGGAAGAAATGAAAGCTTTTGACCAAGAGACAATAAATCTACATCAATGATAAGGAAAGAGTCTGGAACAAAATTAGAGGCAATCACAGCACGAGCTCGCTTAGCGGAGGCAAGTATTGCCAACCTATTTTAAAGTGACCTACGCGGATGGCGTGCGCAGCACGTCCGTGTACCACTTGCCAGAACAGAGGAGCAATGAGGCTATGTTTAATTGCGAGCAAAGTGACCCACGGTGGAGATATGACCCTGTGAGGGATGTGATATAAAGTGATGTGTGTATAGTGGTAACAAGGAGAACGATGTTGGAGATGATGGCATGAGTTGACAATATTTGTCTTAGCTGAAAGAGGGTGCGCTGTGATAGGCTCTTTCCGGGACAAACTCTTCCAAATATGCGTCTAAGTCGGAACAAAAAGTTGCGTCATGAGTCATATTTGTAGATTATTGTTGGAATGGTTAAACATTTGATTATACACTGTAAGATATTTTCTTTTCAAATCCTGAAAATTATTAAACTATGGCAACTCAATTTCATACAAATTAAAGTCAGTTTAATAACGGACGAGTAAACCTAACCGTTCCTAAACCTATTAATTCCGGTATCTTATGAATGAGTTACATGGTAAAGGACCATTGCTTTTTCTAACCAGTTAATGAGATCCGAATGTCTCTCTTTTTAGATGAGAGGGACGGTTCAAAATATTAACTTTGATTTACTTTTTATGAAGATTTAAATTGGTATCTCCATAACGACTCTCTCCTCCTTTAACGTTGAAATTGGTTTTGCTCTTTTAGTGTTACATCCCCTTTTAAATTCTAGATTCTATTAGTAACATCCTCCTTCCTCCCCCCCCCCCTCTCTCTCTCTCTCTCTCTCTCTCTCTCTCTCTCATATATATACTTTGTTTTTTATGTTTTCTATTATTCCTGAGTGGCCCTTTTGCGATGCCTGACACAGGAGGATATGAAATAAATTGGGAAAATGACTGTAGTGGAAAGGAAATAGCTGGATTAAGGCTTAAGGCTCTACTACTCCTTCCCCTCCCTTTCCCATCTCCTCCTCCCCCTCCTCCTCCTTCCCCTCCCTTTCTCATCTCCTCCTCCTCCTCCTTCCCCTCCTCCTCTCCTCCTCCCCCTTCCTTTCCCATCTCCTCCTCCTCCTCCTTCCCCTCCCTTTCCCATCTCCTCCTCCTTCCCCTCCCTTTCCCATCTCCTCCTCCTCCTCCTTCCCCTCCCTTTCCCATCTCCTCCTCCTCCTCCTTCCCCTCCCTTTCCCCATCTCCTCCTCCTTCCCCTCCCTTTCCCATCTCCTCCTCCTCCTCCTCCTCCTCCTCCTCCTCCTTCCCCTCCTCCTCCTTCTCTTTCCCCTCCTCCTCCTCCTCCTCCTTCCCCTCCTCCTCCTCCTCCCTTTCCCATCTCCTCCTCCTCCTCCTTCCCCCTCCCTTTCCCATCTCCTCCTCCTCCTCCTTCCCCTCCTTTTCCCATCTCCTCCTCCTCCTTCCCCTCCCTTTCCCATCTCCTCCTCCTCCTTCCCCTCCCTTTCCCATCTCCTCCTCCTCCTCCTCCTCCTTCCCCTCCCTTTCCCATCTCCTCCTCCTCCTCCTCCTCCTTCCCCTCCCTTTCCCATCTCCTCCTCCTCCTCCTCCTCCTCCTTCCCCTCCCTTTCCCATCTCCTCCTCCTCCTCCTCCTCCTCCTTCCCCTCCCTTTCCCATCTCCCCCTCCTCCTCCTCCTCCTTCCCCTCCTCCTCCTCCTCCTTCCCCTCCCTTTCCCATCTCCTCCTCCTCCTCTTCCTTCTCCTCCCTTTCCCATCTCCTCCTCCTCCTCTTCCTCCTCCTCCTCCTCCTCCTCGTTTTTGAAAAGTGGACTGTCGATTCCATGAAATCCTTGCATTTTCCAACCCCAATAAATGTTAGATGTTCCCACACCTCAGAATAACATTCCCTAATAACCTTCCTTTACACCATGGGTAAAATTTATTGGAAATAGGTCAGCTGGTCAGCGGGGGAACAGAGATGACAAAATTCTCTTTATGAGGGAAGAGAGGAGGGGGAAGGTCCGGAAAAATCGGAAATGGATAGAGGGAAAATCAATTACAGTAAAAGCAGGGGGGGGTGGTGTTCCACATTTGCTTTTACATCACCTCAAAATCCATTTACTCTTTTTTTTTCATTTTCTTATATTTCATCTTTGTAAAATTTCCTTTTGATTGAAGATGTAGGTTTGATCATAATGATTGTTTTAATTGTTAGTGACAGTCGATACGAGGTCAGACGAGGTTGTTTAGATTCGCTGTATTATTATCTGATGAATTTTGTTATATTTTTTTTTATTTCTTTGGATGTCACCCAAGTTTCTTAAGTTTTTTTTTTATCATCTTTAGAAATACAAGAGTGACTTGTGTTTTAATGTATAGTGTCTATTCTAGAACAACACTCCTCCGTATTACTCTTTCTATCAACATCATTTCTCTCACATTTCAACATATATTATTATTATTATTATTAATTTCTAAGCTACAACCCTATAGTCAATTTCTTTTAGCGATGCAGATTTGCACCGGCTCGCAGCGGTGCCCTTTTAGCTCGGAAAAGTTTCCTGAACGCTGATTGGTTAGAATTATCTCGTCCAACCAATCAGCGATCAGGAAACTTTTCCGAACTAAAAGGGCACCGCTGCGAGCCGGTGCAAATCTGCATCGCTAAAAGAAATTGACTATAGTTGGAAAAGCAGGATGCTATAAGCCCAAGGGCCCAACAATGAAAATAGCCCATTGAGGAAAGGAAACCAGGTAAAATAAAATCTTTCAAGAACAATAACATTAAAATAAATATTTCCTATACAAACTATAAAAACTGTAACTAAAGAAGCAGAGAAATTAGATAGAATAGTGTGCCCGAGTGCATGCTGTGATTTCATAATAAGCATCTCACCTAACATTCAAAATATCATCTTCACCATCTTCACCATCTCCATTCTCAAATCCCAAAATTCAGTGAAATTTCTACTTTTTCCTAAAATATTCTTCGTCATAAATGTGATATAGAATATATGTAATGTATATTGTAATGTTTGTAATAATAAGTGCATTATTTAATCTACACTGTTAGAAAATTTGCATTAAAAAAACGTTAAAAGACTGGCAACATTTATTCCAGGATTTTTACCGTTAAAAAAAAAAACTATGATATTGATGTAAAAGAGTGATATTACGGTCACCACCTTTAAAAGATAATAACAAAGTTAAAATTACGGTCGCCTGTATTTTACTAAAATACGGTTGTGAACAGTATATTTTTACGGAGAATTTCCGATAAAAATTACAGTTTTTTTTTCTAACTGATCTTTTTCCTTCTTTCTCTCCCCGACAGACAGCAACTTCGTCTTGGGCAATGCGCAAGTACCCGCGCTGTACCCAATCGTGTACTGCAGCGATGGCTTCTGCGAACTCACCGGGTACGCGCGCGCGCAGATCATGCAGAAGGGCTGCGCCTGCAAGTTCCTGTACGGGCCGGAGACCTCCGAGGAGCACACCTTGGCCATCGAGGAATCCCTTGAGAGCAAGTCGGAGCTCAAGGTGGAGGTCAAGTTTTACAAGAAGAACGGTAAGAAAGTTTATTAATTTAGTGATATTAGTAAACATACACTTTACAGACCCTCTCTGAGTGGGGATACCCTAACGTGGTGAAAGGCTTTGTGTTTCGCTATGATCAGCAAAACTGTACTAGTCAGGGCCACCCATACTAGGTTGGTTTGCCGTGAGTGATCAGACTAAAGTCTCCTACCATCACCAATTCGCACCGGCCATTTTGGCGATAAAAATGGACAAACCCCAGACATGACTAACGACATGTTCGAGGCCTTTGTCCTGCAGCGTACTAGAAACAGCGGCATTTGTTGTTGTTGTTGTTGTTGTTGTTACATACAGTAGAGTTATTTTATTGTATTCCTGCATTTGTTTAATTGTGTAGAACGTGTCTTATATATTATAGAGGTGCATGAATGCTAAATTATAGAAATCTAAACACGTCGCACTTCAAGTATATAATAACCTTAAAACCGTTATCTATTAAAAAATTCGGAATCAAATTCTTAAATATATGAGAATTTAATCCAATGTCTTTTTGAACGTTGGTGGCTAAACTCCTAACACTTTAAATGCATATTAATTCAAAACCATTTCCCATTATATGTTTGAGAATTAAAATGAATTAACTGTAAAGAATTCTAAGTCCGTAGTCCATTTATGTAAATGGAAATGTAAACCTTTTATCCATTAAATGTATTTAGACTTGAGCGCGTGAAACGTGTGAACGGAAAAGCCGAACGTTGGTTTAAACCTTATTTTAGAAAATGTTCTTAAACCTAAGAACAAAAGAGTTATTGGGGACCAGGGTTGCCAGGTTTTCTAGACAAGAAAATGCCAACTTATAATTAACTGCAGCTTTAAAAAGCCAATCCATTAATAAAAAAAAGGCCAAAAATACAGTATTGAAAGCCAATTTTTTTTCATATTGTTACTAAAGGCCAACCAATTTTTAAAAAGGCCAAAATTTAGGTTTTTTTGGCCTTAAAAAGGCCAACCTGGCAACCCTGTTGGGGACGATTGACTTGGTTACTTAAAACTTTGTAAGTAAACCTACCCTGGAAAAAAAATAGGTAAAACTAAAGGGAATGAATACCATACGATCCTTATGAATTAATACTACTATCGAATAACACAAATTCAGAAATGTTTATCTAGAAAAAGACCGAGACCGAGACGTGAGACCGAGACCTGAGACCGAGACCGAGACCGAGACCTGAGACCGAGACTGAGAACTGAGACCTTTGACCGAGACCGAGATCAAGACCGAGACCGAGACCTGAGACGTGAGACGTGAGACCGAGACCCGAGACCGAGACTGAGAACTGAGACCTTAGACCGAGACCGAGACCGAGATCAAGACCAAGACCAAGACTGAGACCCGAGACCCAAGACCCGAGACAGAGACCGAGAAGCAAAATTGTTCAAGAAAGAAATATACGGAAAAAGCGTCAATCTAAGCCGAAGAAATATTTAGAATCTTGATCAGGCCAAAGCGTGATTCAGACGAGTCTAGAAATCGTAGTACTGTGACGAGCCGAGAGATGGTTGTGACTCAAAGGCAGGAAGCAATCAACTGAGTAACTTTATTTAAGAACACTCTCCTTTATATACAAAACCTCAAGGCAACAGGAATTTTCATGTTTGAGAAACAGACAATGTTACAGAGGAAAAACGCAGACATGTTTATTCTGGTTCTTTTTAGTGCGAGGGAAGAGCGCTGATACAAGCATAATATATACAAAATAATTTATGTACGATCGTGTGACACACGGTTGGTACCAAGGTCTATAGAATACGTTGGTACAGTAACCTACTGTCTCAAGCTATCGATCGCGGTCAGCTGCTGGGCGGTGTATCCAAGATCTACTATAGACTTTGGTTGTATCTATGTGTGTTATTGTCTTTTATTGTGTAAACTTTGAAAATGTTTTTGTTTGGATTCCCACACGATTTAGGTTATGTTGGTCTTGTTGATATCCACGTAAGTCTATTTTGATACCAATATCAGATATTGGATCTATGTGTGTTCTCGACTTCTTTTGTGTAAACTTTAAAAATGTTTTTGTTTGGATTTCCACACGATTTAGGTTATGTGGGTCTTGTTGATATCCACGTAAGTCTATTTTGATACCAGTATCAGATATTGGTTTTTGACAGAAGACATTATAGTTTGTTTATAAAGTGTCTGTTTTAATGTTGTCATTGTTTTGATAATATTTAATTCTAATTTTTAATTTCTTCTCATATCGTTTATTTATTTCTTTATTTCCTTTCCTCACTGGGTTATTTTTCCCTATTGGAGCCCTTGGGCTAATAGCATCTTGCTTTCCCAACTAGGGTTGTAGCTGAGCTAATAATAATAATAATAATAATAATAATAATAATAATAATAATAATAATAATGGTAATAATAATGATAATAATAATAATAATAATAATAATAATAATAATAATAATAATAATAATAATAATAATAATATTGCAGGTAAGCATTGAAGAGAAACACAATTGTTTTCAAATGTAACACTTGCATAGTTTCTGAACTAAAAACTGTTGATTTTACCTCTGCATGGGAAATAAGTTTAGCCTTTTCTATTAATTACTGCTTTTCTATATTCTCACTAATGATAATACCTAAAGTTCACTTTAAAGTTATAAAGGCTAACCATGAATGGCAGAGGCAAGGGACAGTGACATTGCCCTATCAGGCAGGACAATGCCCTAGAGACCGACCATATATCATATGATCAGCGCCCAAGCCCCCTCTCCACCCAAGGTAGGACCAAGGAGGGCCAGGCAATGGCTGTTGATGTCTCAGCAGATAGACCTATAGACTTCCCCCAAATCCCCCAAACCTTAGCTCACAAGGATGGTAAGGTTGCAGACACTAATGGCCCTAACGAGATTGAGTGGGACTCGAACCCCCGACTGGCAAACACTATAGTCCATTTCTTTTAGCGAGTCATATTTTCACCGACTCGCAGCGGTGCCCTTTTAGCTCGGAAAAGTTTCCTGTTATCCGATTGGTTAGAATTATCTTGTCCAACCAATCAGCGATCAGGAAACTTTTCCGAGCTAAAAGGGCACCGCTGCGAGTCGGTGCAAATATGACTCGCTAAAAGAAATGGACTATAGACAGAGACGTTACCAATAAGGCCACAACAACCCTAAAACTTAGCACAGAAAGAAGTGAGTCTTGTAAATGGACAGGCAAGCTCTAACATAATTCCAACTTAATACTTTATTATATAACCTTATTTTGTATTCTATTGCAATATGGTGGCAATAAACCTCATGGGTATACAAATGATTTCCAATAACAACCACAACATTAATGAAGTTCATAATGATAGCAAAAGGTAATATGGGTTAGTGGATTGGGAGAGAAAATGAGAATCAGTGATTCCTGAAACTTAAGAAATTCCCCATTATAGTTATGGTTGCGAATTTTGAAGGAAATAGGCTAGACCTAACGAGTTTAAAAAAAAAAAAATTGTGTATTTTTTTTTTTATAGATATTTAGTTTTGTATTAACATGCGTTGTTGAAAGCTCACAGAGCTAAAGAAAGGACGTAGGAGACTAACATTAAGCCTTTCCCCACATTCTGGTTATTTTGAATATATATATATATATATATATATATATATATTCTTTTAATATTTTTGGTTATTGAGCTTTTCGTACTGATTACTTTCCCTAAGTCCTACTCGTCAATTTTTAATTAATTTTTTCCCTTTCGATTCCATTTTGATTATTAAAATGACCTTATGAATTTGATTCTTGTTGTCATTTTGATTTTGTATGATTTTCCTTTCGTGTGGCTGTTGAAAAAAAATAATAATAATCTTCGTTAACATATTAACCGCAAGTTGCAATTTTTGAATGGATTGTCAACTGAAAAGTTTTAGATATATTAAAAGTTTTCTTTTCACGTAGAATTTAAATCAAGTCGACCATAGAGTCTGAATTTAATATCTTTTCAAAAATTTCGAAATATCTAAGCAATATCCCCAGAATCTAATTTCCCTTAAACTTTATATTTGCATTTCGTGATGAAAATTCAAGATACCACCGACGCTCCTTTTCCATTGAATGTTTAGGGGAAGGCGTAGGCCAAGTTCATATATAAATAGCAGGGATGGCTATCTGGCTCTGTGGACTCTCTTGCTATATAGTGATAACGTTTTCAGGAAACGTACAGTTTATAACGTTATAATTCACAGTGAAACGTTGTTCATAAGTTTTCAAGAATATGGATACTATTTGGAAGCCAAGGAATAGGAGAGTGATTGCTGTACTTGCAGGCAATAAACGTTTATAGGAAAAAAAAAGTTATAATTTACAGTGAAACTTTATTCATAAGTTTTCAAGAATATGGATACTATTTGGAAGCCAGGGAATAGGAGAGCGATTGCTGTACTTGGAATCAAGAAACGTTAATAGAAAAAAGTTATAATTTACAGTGAAACTTTATTCATAAGTTTTCAAGAATATGGATGCCATTTGGAAGCTGTGAAATTGGAGAGCGGTTGCTTTGCTTGGAGGCAAGAAATTTAACCATTAATTAAGAAAGGGAAAGTCTGCATTGCCTAAAAACATACCACGTAGCCTTCCTTTTACCTTTACACGTTGCCAAAGGTAACCTAATATAAAATTGTTACTAATCTATGAAATAGACCTTATTAACCCTAAGATTAGTGTATTTTGATTTTGAATATTACACACCGAACTAATCTTACTACTGTGAAAGAGCTGACCATATGGTTGATCTGTCAAAACTACCTAATATTGTAATAATTTGCCTGTGTAGCTTATCCACCAAATTAGGCAAACCTTCCTATACGTAACCTACAAAACTAACCATTCCTTACCATACCCAACCTGTGTAGCTCCCAAACTAATCTAACGTACCTTACCTTACTTGTGAAACCTACCCCACACTCTAGTCTAGTCTTACCATATCTAACCTGTGTAGCTTATGCTCCCACTCCTGACAGATCTGATCATAATGTACCCATCTTGTTTAACTGACCCACAAAACTAATCAAACTTTACCATACCTAACCTGTGGAATGATCTTCCTAATTGGGTAGTTGAATCAGTAGAACTTCAAAAGTTCTAAGTTGGAGCAAATGTTTTTATGTTGACCAGGCTGACATGAGTCTTTTTATAGTTTATATATGACATATCTGTTTTTGACGTTGTTAATAGTTTATATATGACATCTATTTTGACGTTGTTACTGTTTTTAGAATGATTTATTGTTAGTTTGTTCCCATCATTTATTTATGTCCTTATTTCCTTTCCTCACTGGGCTATTTTTCCCTATTGGAGCCCTTGGGCTTATAGCATCTTGCTTTTCCAACTAGGGTTGTAGCTTGGCCAGTAATGATAATATTAATAATAAATTAGT
>NC_090757.1:21412202-21432202 GCF_036898095.1 Palaemon carinicauda
TCATTATTGTTATTATTATTATTATTATTATTAATATTATTTCACTCGTGAAAGTCAAACATTTGCGACTATCTTATCATGATACAGGTTAAGAGGGCATTAGTAATGAACATTTTGAGTTGCAAATTGAAGGTTCTTCAACTTTTGACTAACTGGGTACATCCATTTCTCAGCATTGCTGTCATTTCTCCATCGAGGATGGATTGCTCAGATACAAAAACAGATGGGTTTAAAGGCTACTCGTGAATGGCAGTGGCAAGGGTTAGTGACATTGCCCTATCAGCCTGGACAATGCCCTAGAAAACTGACCATTATATATTCATATGATCAGCACCCAAGCCCCCTCTTCATCCAAGCTTTGGACCAAGGAGTGCCAGGCAATGGCTGTTGATGACTCAGCAGATAGACCTATAGGCTCCCCCCATAGCCCCTATCCTTAGCTCACAAGGATGGTGAGGTTGCAGCGATCAAAAGAACTAAGGGAGAAGGAAAAATATACACCCTCTCGTTTTTCATATAAAGAATGATGTAGATATATCTAGAATAATTGAAATGAGGTTAATGTGTGGTGAAGAATTGATGAGACTTAAGTTGTGAAAAGATTAGCTTTTATTAGATGGATGATAATCACTAACAAATACAGAAGTGGTCTTTCTAAATAAAAAAATTTTATTGTTACCTAACTCTAAATAGGAAGTCCTTTGCCATAATATCTAACTTAACGTAATGAATCAATGTAGGAAATATTTATTCATTTATGTCTGTTTTAGATAAACCTTCGATGTTTTGCGTTCTTTCGTCATATCGAAAATAATTCCAGATCGGAAATATTTGAATTCGCTCTTAGAGATTTTAGATTAGCATGAAAAGAAAATACTCGATGTTGGTCAAATTTAAATTTTCGTTGGACCTGATATTTTTTTTTTTTTTTTTTTTTTTTTTTTTTTGTGTAATTATATAACCGATGAAGGATAATTATTGGAAATTAATTAGATTCATAATGATGTGTCTCTTAACACATCAATAAACGCTTGTGTAAGTTGACACTATCGCCAAGAAAAACATAATTTCTCTATTGAATGTACATTAGTATACGGTGTTTGTGAGAACATAGTTTTGAGAAACTTTGGGTTGTTATTATTATTATTATTATTATTATTATTATTATTATTTGCTAAGCTACAACCCTAGTTGGGAAAAGCAGGATGCTATTCCCAGGGGTTCCAACAGGGAAAATAACTCAGTGAGGAAAGGAAACAAGGAAAAATAGAACATTTGAAAAAACAATAACATTGAAATAAATATTTCCTTAATAAACTATAAAAACTTTAACAAAACAGGAGGATGAGAAATTAGATAGAATATTGTGCCCAAGTGTACCCTCAGGCAGGAGAACTCTAACCCAAGACAGTGGAAGACCATGGTACAGAGGCTATGGCACCTCCCAAGACTAGAGAACAATGGTTTGATTTTGGAGTGCCCTTCTCCTAGAAGAGCCGCTTACCATAGTTAAAGAGTCTCTCCTACCCTTACCAAGAGGAATGTGGCCACTGAACAATTACAGTGCAGTAGATAACCCCTTGAGAGAAGAATTGTTATCCTATTTTAAAATCTTTTGAGTAGATTACTGGGTAATAAATTGTTGAAAGAGGAAACAGGTATTTATAATCCAAGGTTTCACACTGTTTTCAAGAAGGTAAACTTCGGTTTTTGTTATTTGTAGGTGTGGATGAAGTAGTGCATTCAGTGGGTGTAAGGATAACGCTTCTTATTGAAAGATTGGGAGAGATTTTTACTTGTGAATTGGCCATCCTGGTTGGTTAAGTCACTAGTGTTTAATATTTTCACATACCCTTTTCATAAAATTAATTCCCATTTTGGGGTATGGCTCAATATTAGGACTTGTGGCACACACACACACACACCCTCACACACATACATATATGTATATATATATATAAAATATATATATACTATATATATATATGTGTGTGTGTGTGTGTGTGTGTGCGTCCGTCTGTATTCGATACCTGCAAATTAAGTATTATATTATGATTTATAAACTCATAAACTAGCTTTATCAACTGACATAATTAAAAATGGTTGATCCAGTTGGGAGCCATTAGTGCATTTTGACATTTAAAATCCACGTCAAAATTTTGTTTATTTCGAATATTATGAAATGATCGCACTATTATTTCACAAAAAGGTTAAAGCTATGTTTTTGTCAGTGTTCGTCATAAACAGATTTACAATTTTGAATCCGTTAAACGTTTATAACTATGGCTGATTTTGGTTGTTCTTTCCTGACGCATATTTCCCCTCCTGTTAAAGAGGGTTGGCACTAAACTAGATGAGGTTGCTAGTAGTTCCTAGTTCCCTTCCGCTTTCCTGAGCATAGCAAAGGGCTGGTGCTCATTCACAACTGGGTCAACTAGTAGGCTGTGGATTGGCACCAAACTAGATGAGGTTGCTAGTAGGTTCCTAGTTCCTTTCCGCTTTCCTGAGCCTAGCAGAGGCTAGTGCTCATTCACAACTGGGTCAGCTAGTAGGCTATGGATTGGCACCAAACTAGATGAGGTTACTAGTAGTTCCACCAAACTAGATGAGGTTATTAGTTGTTCCTAGTTCCCTTCCGCTTTCCAGAGCCTAGCAGAGGCTGGTGCTCATTCACAACTGGGTCAGCTAGTAGGCTGTGGCATTGGCACCAACTAGATGAGGTTGGAAGTAGTTCCTAGTTCCCTTCCGCTTTCCTGAGCATAGCAAAGGCTGGTGATCATTCACAACTGGGTCAGCTATTAGGCTGTGGATTGGCACCAAACTAGATGAGGTTGCTAGTAGTTCCTAGGTCCCTTCCGCTTTCCTGAGCACAGCAGAGGCTGGTGCTCATTCACAACTGGGTCAGCTAGTAGGCTGTAGGCTCGAGTAGTCCCAGGGATCTTGCATTTGCGAGTCCATTGATGTACCAGTGGCTATACAATTTGTCTTGACGATCAGCTGCCTACAACTGATCTGAATTGTTCGGAATGAAACAGGACTGATTCTAATTTTCAATATTTCTATTCTTTGGGTCATTGCAAGAAAACTGGTCTCACTTTCAGGACATCTGAAAACAAAAGGCTATAGATTAGGTTACTATTGCTTATGTTTCACGAATAATCTTGGAATGGCTAGTCATTTTTACCTCTGTCAAGGAAGTTGGAAGGAGGTTATGCTGTACCCCTTGTTTGTGTGTGATTTTTTTGTGAACATCTTGGACACAATTTTAATCGTTGAGTAAGGAAACTTGCCAGGGATTAACGGTTATGTAAAATGCTGAAAAATATTAGATTATGGAAGGTCAAGGTCAAAAGCCAAGGTCATGGTCAAGCAAAATGTCCAACTCACGTCACGTAATCAGCCTTAAGTTTGGACATTGTTGTCACAGACTTCATACTTGGTTCATATTTAAGTGTATGAAAATCCAAGTCGATTAATACATATTAAGGTCAAAGGTCAAGGTCAAGCAAAAGGTCGAGAAGTAAGCTGCCGTGCGGAGGTCTGCCCTCTACTAGTGTCCCTGTAGTTTTCTTTAAAATTAGTGGATAAAGCAATGATCTTTGTATCACATAAACATTGATGCATCCACCCCTTTCACCTCCAGTAAGATCCGGATGTATACAAACTATTATATTATATTATTATATTATTATTTATTATATAATTATTATTATTATTATTATTATTATTATTATTATTCCCTCCAGTAGAGGCGCGGGGAAAAATAGACTGTCATTCAAAATGGAGTCTGCTATATCTATTTTCTGAACGTCACCAGGAATTAAAGTGCCATAGAGGGTAGCAGCGGTAGAAGGTTGGCCAGGGTACCAGACACCCGTTAAGATACTACTGGATCCTTTGACTGGCCAGACAATACCCACATTGGATCCATCTCTCTGGTTGCGGCTCATTTTATCTTTGCTTACACATACACCGAATAGTCTGGTTTATTCTTTTCACATTCTTCCCTGTCCTCGTACACCTGAGAACACTGAGATTGCTAAACAATTCTTCTTTGCTCAAGGGGTTAACTTCCGCAATATAATTTTTCAGTGGTTACTTTCCTCTTCGTAAGGGTAGAAGAGACTCCTTAACTATGGTAAGCAACTCCTCTAGGAGAAGGACACTCCAAAATCAAACCATTGTTCTCTAGTCTTGGGTAGTGCCATAGCCTCTGTACCATGGTCTTCCACTGTCTTGGGTTAGAGTTCTCTTGCTTGAGGGTACACTCTGGCATGCTGTTCTATCTTGTTTCTCTTCCTCTTGTTTTTATGAAGTGTTCATATTTATTTATGATAGATCCAATTTAATGTTGTTATTGATCTTGAAACATTTCATTTTGATTGTTATTACTTCTCTTGTAGTTTATTTATTTCCTTGTTTCCTGTCCTCACTGGGCTATTTTTCCGCGCTTGTTTCCTTGGACTTATAGCATCATGCTTTTTTCAGTAAGGGTTATAACTTAACTATTAGTAATAATAATATTAATAATATAATTATAATAATGATAATAATAATGACAATAATGATAATAATAATGACAATAATAATAATAATTAATAATAATTAATAAATAATTAATAATGATAAAAATAATAATAATAAAAATAATAATAATAATAATAATAATAATAATAATATTAATAATAATAATAAAGGCCTTTTGGATCTGAGGCTGACGTTTCATCAGTCTCTCTCTCTCTATCTCGCCTGTTTTTTAAATCTTTCGAGGTATATTATTCAACCATAAACTAGTGTAGTTTATTTGTAGGCTTTTATTAGCTATGGTAAGCAGCTCTTCTAGGAGAAGGACACTCCAAAATCAAACCTTCGTTATCTAGTCTTGGGTAGTGCCCTAGCCTCTGTACATTTGGAATCAAAAGAACGCCGACACTCCGGGGAAATCTATCGTCAGATGTCTCTAGTGTTCTCATGACAAAACAGACAAGGCGTTGCTCTTCTTACTACTTCTACAAAATGGGCGGAACCCTCTCCAGCCTTAACGAATCAAAGACAGCAAAGGGGTGTTTTTGCTAGTGAAAGCATTAAAATTTTACAAATCGAATTGCCATATTTTATTCTGTTTTATCATTTGTCGTTTCGAATATCCGTTGCAAATACTGAATACACACATACACACACACAAATATATATATATATATATATATATATATGTATGTATATATATATCATGAATCCGCAAAATCATGTAGAAATTATTGGAGTATCGCAGCTAAACAATTCCTTCCGTTATCAGCTACATTAGATTATTTCGACATTAGTCTTGTTCATGTCACCGATGAGAGAAAAAGTACTTTGAGAGATGGTTCGATGAAAACTAATATTAAAAAAAAAACACACCATATATGAGTTATGCCGGCCTAAATGAGAGAGAGAGAGAGAGAGAGAGAGAGAGAGAGAGAGATTCGGCCAGAATAGATGGTTTTTAATGTATTTGTAGTACGTTGGTCAAAATTTCGCCCGTAACTTTTTGAGTTAGATTGGTGACAAACAAGTAGACAGAGGTGAAAACATGACCTCCTTGGCGGAGGTGATAGTAATAATAATGATAATAATAATAATAACAATAATGATAATAATAATAATAATAATAATAATAATAATAATAATAATAATAATAATAATAATAATAATAATATATATAATTGGACCTCAACGTAAATTTTGAAAGTTCTGACGAGGTGAATATTGGCCCGCACACTGAGCCCTTTTATAATTTGGAATTGCAATATATTTCTTTGAATTTATTAAACGTAATTAGTTCTTCTTGCCTTCTAAATTCCTGGAATTTATACATTTATTCAAACCTACCAAAATCTTGCAACCCTTCCAGAAACAACATTATTACTTCCTATTACTTCCATTCTTGCCTGTTTGTCTTTCAACAATTCCAATTCTTAGTGAGATAAAGATTCACTTCACGAACATCATGGCTCTAGAGAATTGAACTTGCAATGTTTCTCAAGATGATATTTATTAAAATTGAGTTTTATGTAAGTGGGGAATATAAACTCGACGCTATATATATACACACATATATTATACACACACACATACACACACACACACACACACACACACATATATATATATATATATATATAATAAATTTTTGCACATTTAGACGTGTTTTTCATATTCAAATAAGCCAAATATTTTTGATACATTATTGTCTGGATTCTCTTAACGACCTCGGGATCAGAGCCCCAGGCCAAATCACACAAAGACAAGAGCTTATGACCGGCCGGGAATCGAACCCTGGTCCCGCCCTGCCAGCAGGAAGGGGGGGAGCCCCGCCCTGCCAGCAGGAAGGGGGGAAGCCCCGCCCTGACAGCGGGAGGGGGGGAGCCCCACCCTGCCAGAGGGAAGGGGGGAGCCCCGCCCTGCCAGAGGGAAGGGGGGAGCCCCGCCCTGCCAGCGGGAAGGGGGGAAGCCCCGCCCTGCCAGCGGGAAGGGGGGAGCCCCGCCCTGCCAGCGGGAAGGGGGGGGGGGAGCCCCGCCCTGCCAGCGGGAAGGGGGGAGCTCCGCCCTGCCAGCCGGGAAGGGGGGTAGCCCCGCCCTGCCAGCGGGAGGGGCAAGACCCTCCGGGCTAGCAGGCAGGGGGGCCAGCCCCGCCCAGACCAACAATAGAGAGTTCCTGTATCTAGCTTATTTTAAAAAAAAAACATGAAGGGTGGAACCAAGAAGGCAGTCATGAAAAGCAAAACAAGAATCTTGGAAGACTTCTCTTTCTCTTCATAAGGAAGAAGAAGTCTTCAAGATTCTTGTTTTGAAGACTTCTTTCTTCTAAGAAGAAAGGATCAACGACAAGCGGAATCAGAAAGGCAGTCATGAAAGTTAAAACAAGAATCTTGAAGACTTATTCCTTTTCTCCATGAGGAAGAAGTCTTCAAGATTCTTGTTTTGAAGACTTCTTCTTCCTCGTGTAGAGAAAGAAGTCTTTAAGATTGTGGTTTTGAAGACTTCTTTCTTCTAAGAAGAAAGGGATCAACGACAAGTGGAATCAGAAAGACAGTCATGAAAAGCAAAACAAGAATCTTGAAGAATTCTTCCTTCTCTCCATGTGGAAGGAAGAAGTCTTCAAGACTCTTTTTTATTTTTGAAGACTTCTTCATCCTCATGGAGAGAAAAAAGTCGTCAAGATTCTTGTTTTGAAGACTTCTTTCATCTAAGACGAAGAATCAACGACAAGTGGAATCAGGAAGGTATACATGAAATGCAAAACAAGAATCTTGAAGACTAATAACTGATTTATTTGAAAGGATTCGGACAGAAAATACAGGAAGAAGAGGGAGACAGGAAAAATAAAGTAATCCGAAAAGGAGAACTAGTTATTATTTATTGATCAGTTTACGATTGTGCGGATTTGAAATGTGTAAGTATAGCCCATAATGTTGAAGATCCAAAAATAAAGATTGTGCAGAATAAGCGGGAAACTGCACAGAAGTAGAGAATATTGAAGGACCAAATCTGAAAGTCTTCAAAATTCTCCCAACTCGTTGTCTCGACTCTAATTTGTTTTTCTTCATCAATAGGAAAGTTGAATACTTTCCTATCAGAGCTCCAAAAGATTCTTGGTCTCTCTGTTAGGAGAAATATGGAATACCGGTGCATTTCCAAATCTTATTCAAATTGTCATACGTCTTGAGCAGAAATGCTAGAAAAGATTAAAAGATGGTTTTAATCGTTTTATTGATCAATCCAAATCTGCAAGATTTTATCACCCGACTTGCCTCTGAGGCCATAAAAAAGGAAACAAGATTTGGGTGATTCAGAAAATGCTTTGGTGAAAGTTAGGAGAATTATTGATTCTGCGACTTTGGAAGAAAACTAAAATACAACGTCTAAAAGGAATCAACGACAGGTGGAATCAGGAAGGCAGTTATGAAAAGCTAAACAGAATCTTCAAGACTAATAATGGATTTATTTGAAAGGATTCGGACTGAAAATACAGGAAAAATAAGGCGGAAACTGCACAGAAGTAGAGAATATTGAAGGACCCAGAGAAGGCTAAAATTCTTCAATCTAAAGTTTTTTTTTTTTTTTCCTTTTAAAAAGAAGAACTTCTAAGGAGAGACATTCCAATTGGACGTCTTCCCGTTAGCATAGGCTTATAATGAAAAATAATTACCTAGGACCGACGAGAGGAACGGGTTTGGGATCGGAGATTTTTGGTTTACTGCGCCCCGGATTTGAACTTCGGGCTCCAGCTTCGGTCGTCATTTTGTGCAGACTCATCATCATCTGTCTGCCATCAGTGTTCGTGTCATCCAACAAAAGTAACAGCTTTTAAAGATACAACCGGCGCTCCGTACCCCTTATGGGCTGCCAACACAAGGGGCCGCAGTCCCGCCTTGTATATAGGCGGGTCAATCTAAATCATTATCATCAGGAGAGGTAATTTGAGACACGAGACCTCTTACGGTCATTATAAAAAGGATATTTGAATTGCAAAGGGATCAATGGTTCAATTGGGTTCCGTCGTTATGAAACGACTGCAAGATGTTTTTCAAAAGAAATTCAACCAAGAAGCGCAACGACACGAGGAGAGGAACTGGCCAAATGAAAATTCAGAGGAATGAGTTTGGTTGCCCTTCATCAGGACCCCTAAAAGATGGATACGCAATCGGGACGTCAAATGAAAGTTAGCTTACGGGAAGAGTAGGAACGGGGGTACCTTCACACACGTGCACACTTGTATATATATATATATATATATATGTGTGGTGTGTGTGTGTGTGTGTGTGTTTGCTGGGTATTATTTTCTTACCAGTTATAATGTTGCAATTTCTGTGATAAATTAATTCATGGGGGAATAAAACACCAAAGGGGATTTCGTATAATTACGTTTTGATATAGCTGACCATAACAGACAGTAAGTAGAGTATTGAGAAACTAGGTCTTCCTCATTCCTGTTTTCCTATGGAATTAAGACACTCTTCATGGATGTTGATGCTTAAGGAGGTTTTGTCATGGTAACACTAGAGACATCTGACGAAAGATTTCCCCCGGGTGTCTGCGTTTTTTTATTCTAACTGTACCATGGCCTTCCACTGTCTTGAATTAGAGTTCTCTTCCATAAGGGTACACTTGGGCTCGCTGTTCTATCTTGTTTCTCTTCCTCTTGATTGTTTTGAAGTTTAATGTTGTTACTGTTCTTAAAATATTTTTATTTTTATTATTTATTACTTCTCTTGTGGCTTATCTACCTCCTGATTTCCTTTCCCCTCTGGTCTATTTTTCCCCTGTTGGAGCCCTTCGGCGTATAGCATCTTGCTTTTCCAACTAGGGTTGTAGCTTGCCTTTTAATAATGATAATAATAATAATAAATGATAATAATAATAATAAATAATAATAATATAATAATAATAATAATAATAATAATGACCTGACGATGAGACAATAGTTTTTGTTCAGTGAATGGAAATATTGAAAGTACGGATTAGTTTCTCTACATCTAATGCAATTCAGGTAGTTATTTGCAGCTGAACCAATTGGGTGTGTTGTCTATTAACAAGGTACTTTATATGCACTATAGTTAAAGCAATTGTAGTCTGTTCAAATTATGTAATTAACGAATCGTATTCGATAAAGGCAATAATGAAAATGGAAAGGTAATTTGCCAATTAGTGAAAGCTAATGCATTGATTATATGTGTGCGGTATATATATATATATATATATATGTGTGTGTGTGTGTGTGTGTGTATATATACATATATATATATATATATATGTATGTATGTATGTATGTATATATACACACACACACATATATATATATATATATATGTGTGTGTGTGTGTGTATTTATACATTATATATATAATATAAATATATATGTATGTATATGTATATGTGTGTATACATATATATATATATATATATATATCATGTAAAATACTGTATATATTAATTATGATCTGATAAGTGCGTTAACAGGGTAACAGAGGAGTCGATGTTCCTTAGCTATGTTTATTGCTGCAATTCTGAATTCTGTTGATTATCGTTAAATTCAATTCTTTTCTCTGCTTCTAGATTATAGTTTGATTTTCAATCCATTCGTTTGTTTTTTTTTAGTTTAGATTTCTCTTGATTTTATTTAAAGTAAATTCATTTCACCTGTTTTTAATTTAGAATTCTGTTTATTTTGTTCAAGTCAGTAACTTTCCTTTGTTTCCAAGATTTATAATTCTCTTTTGGATTTGTGTAAAGTCAATTGATTTAAGTATTTTGAAATTTAGAATTCTCTTGGTTTGGTTTAAAGTCAATTCATTTCTGATGTATTCTAAAATTTATGATGCTGCTAGTTTGGTGTAAACCAATTCCTTTTTTTTCTATTCTTGAATTTAGAATTTTCATGGTTTGGTTTAAAGTCAATTCCTTTCTTCTGTTTCTTGAATTTAGAATTCTTGTTAATTTTGTTTAAAATCAATTCATTCCTTTCTTCTGTTTCTCTAAATTAGAATTTTATTTAATTTTTGCCAAAAGTCAGTTCCTTTCCTCTGTTTCTATAATATAGAAGTCTGTTGATTTTATTTAAAGTAATTCTGTCCTCTGTTTCTAGAATTTAGAATTCCGTTTACTTTCCCAGAAATCAATTCCCCTCATCTGCTTCTGTAATTTAGAATTCTGTTGATTTTATTTAAACTCAATTTATTCCTTTCCTTTATTTCTGTAAGTTATAATTCTGTTCAGTTCGTTTTAATCAATTCCTCTATTTGTTTCTAGAATTTTGAATTCTCTTGCCCAATTTTCCCATTATTCTAACACTCGTCCTCTCTTTCCCATTATCTGAATTTAAATGACTGTATTATTTTTCTTTGTATCGGAGTCATGGTATTAATTCAATCGTTTAAGAATAAATTATCTGGGGTTTAGATATGGATATTTTATATATATATAGATATATATATATATATATATATATATTACATATATTTATATATATATATATATGTATTTGTATATGTATATATATGTATATGTATATTATATTATATATATATATAATATATTTATATATATATGTTTGAGGGTACACTCAGGCACACTATTCTATCTGATTTCTCTTCCTCTTGATTTGTTAAAGTTTTTATAGCTTATAAAGGAAATATTTATTTTAATGTTACTCTTCTTGAAATATTATATTTTTCCTTCTTTCCTTTCCTCACTGGGCTATTTTCCTGTTGGGGCCCCTGGGCTTATAGCATTCTGCTTTTCCAACTAGAGTTGTAGCCTAGCAAGTTATGATAATAATAATAATAATATGTGTGTGTTTGTGTGCATCAATATTCGCTAATTGTGCTTAGTATTGTGGGAACCTATTGAAAACGTCAGTCTCCCAAGTTTTTAGGTCTGGAATTCCAGCCCCCATAGTACTCGATAATTTCTAACATTGTATGCAACCTCACCCCCTTTGTGATCTAGGGATGGGGGTCAAGTTGTGAAAACTCTATGGGTCTACATGCTGAGACATCACAGCCATTGCCTCGCACTCCAATGTCCTAGCTTGGGTGGATAGGCGGCTTGGGCGCTGATCATATGTACTAATGGTTGGTCTCTAGGTCATAGTCCTGTCCTTTCCCTCAAACACGAATCCATTGAATTCGTCCTATATCAAAGGCTATCGTGAGTGAAGAGACCAAAAGGAAATGTGGTTATCAAAATAAATGTAGGATTTTTGTTTATCTGATTTTATGTTTCTTATGCAGTTTACAAATACTAGTCATTCTTAATAGTCTCTTAGTACTCTATTTACATCAGAAATAATACTTCACTCTACTTTCCAATTATAGAATCAGATTTTGTTTGAAAATTTTAGCCCAAATTTCCTTCGTTTTATGTGTGAAATTTCCACTATTAGGTATTATGATAGATTCCACCCCGCAAGAACTGAGGAATTCCTTCTCAGTCCCAGCTCTGGGTCATATGGCTCAAATTTCATAAATCAAATCCATAGCAAATCTATTCCACGAATACACTCCTCCGTAGTTACCGGCGTTCTCCGCAAATGCTTACCACATCGAAAAACCCATTTGATATTCAAAATAATACTAATTAATTTATCTGCATTGGAAGACCTTTCCTTTGATGCATCTTTTAGATTTGCGTGAATTGGCTTTAGTCTAGAAGTAAAGCTAAGCCGATTTTAGCAGCGTAATTAGGAGGTATTCTTTTTACCTGGCCCTCCTCCTCCTTCACATAAAATTGTTTGCTTTATAAGTGACGTAAGTGATTCTAAAAGACCACTGTTAATGAAGTGTTACGTTCAACTATTGTACACGACGTAGATTATACAAAATCTACTCATGAAGTTTACGAAATAATAGCTAAACATTAACAGAAAATGAAGATGATAGCCAGCAAACATAAGATATAACTATATTTAAGATTTTACATTAGAATTTACAGTATTATACAAGATCCACCGAATTCTCAATGCACACCAAAACTAATTAATAATTTACGTAAGTTCTTACGAAGAAGTAGGTCTTGAGTTGACTTCACAAACTTCTATGCAGCGAGGGACAGACGATTTGCTTAGTTTCATATATAAAAGGTTGATATAATGGAAACACAGCTTCTGACGTTGAACAGATGAATTTTTGAACTCCTTTATCTTCTTCAAGATATCATTTCTTTGCAAGTTCAGTAACAAAATTCCAGGACACAGTGGATGTAGCGCCGTTGCAAAAGGCTATGCCTCACCCCAGACCTGAACCTGAACCTGTAGCTGAAATGCTTCCAAACACCAGCGGTGTAATAATCTATAGTCCATTTCTTTTAGTGATGCATATTTGCACCGACTCGCGGTGGTGCCCTTTTAGCTCGGAAAAGTTTCCTGATCGCTGATTGGTTAGAATTATCTTGTCCAACCAATCAGCGATCCGGAAACTTTTCCGGGTAAAAGGGCATCGCCGCGAGTCGGTGCAAATATGCATCGCTACAAGAAATGGACTATAGTCTCTCTCCTCACGCTCGTTTCCTGTCCTTGATATACGAGGGACCATTACTCCCGAATGTTCCTGCCGTTACTAGAATTGTCCAGGACAGGTATTACGCAAGATGACGCCACGCCACGGACCTACTCCTGAGTCATCTTGTATAGCTCACGCCCGTCTGGCGGCTGGTACAGAAGTAGAATATAGAATTCTCGTAGAAGAACAGTGATATTTTCGAGTTACAGTTACAGTAACTTATAAAGAAAAATAATTGTTTTATTTTACATCAACACATTAATTATTTTACTTTTACATTAAATATGAAAAGATAAGCCCTTTTCACAAGTTTTATCATACAATATACATAGATTTAGTTTACATAAAACATGAAGTCTGAGATGGGCTTTGGATCATCTTCTCTACTCGTATATCTGTAACTTTTCTTATATAATACAAATCTTCCTAACATGCTGAATTTATCTGGCACATAAGCCTCAAACATTCATAAAAATAAAGGTTTATTTTCACGTCGTGTAAATTCATACGTATTCAATACATCTTTGTTTCCTGTTTCTCCCGTCACAGGGGCTGTTAAGGCTCTAACCTAACAAACTTTAATCTTCTCGTATCTTCTTTGTCTGCATCTTTCCCCACATCTATGTGGGGTCGATGTTTCTGGCCAGCGTTCTCCATCTACCTCTGTCCCACACCTCATCACCGGTTAATGCCTTTGATCGAAGGTCATCCTTGATACGTCCATCCACCTTCGCTTTGGTCTCCCTCTCCTTCTCGTTCCCTGTACCTCCATTACTATCACTCTCCTCCCATTATACTGTTCATCTCTTCTCATGACATGACCATACCACCTCAGTCTACTTTCTCTAACTCCTGTGGGTACCCCTAATTACCTCATTCCGTATCTTATCTCTTCTCGTCACCTCATACATCTTCTCGTCACCCCACACATCTCTTATACTTACCCCTAATTACCTCATTCCTTATCTTATCTCTTCTTGTCACCCCTATCTTATCTTTTCTTGTCACCCCATACATCTTCTCGTCACCCAACACATCTCGTATACTTACCCCTAATTACCTCATTCCTTATCTTATCTCTTCTTGTCACCCCTATCTTATCTCTTCTTGTTACCCCCATATATCTTCTCGTCACCCCACACTTCTCGTATACTTACTCATATTCATTTTCCCTTTCTTCAAGAGATTTGAGTCATTCAATTCCACTCGACGTCGACGGCAAGCCCCTTGCCATCGTCGAAATGATGGCAGAGTGGCACTCCTGAAAGAGGTCTCTCGTCCTATTATGCGTTACCCCTTTCGCTCCCCGGAGTTGGGGACGGTGGGAGAGGGGAAGAGTAAATGAGGAGAAGAGAGACTGAAAAGGGCAGGCAAGATGTAGCAGTATTATTAGTAATACTGTTGGATAGGCCTTTTGGCACTAGACTAGCTATGGCAGGTGCAGTAGATGCGAAGTTTCCGAGAGAGAGAGAGAGAGAGAGAGAGAGAGAGAGAGAGAGAGGGGGGGGGGTGGAGTTGAAATAAACCATTTCCTCAAGATAACCTTAGTAGAGTGGAAATGCTAGATTTCCGATTATGTACACCATATGTATGTACTGTATAAGTGAGAATGTATGTACAGCATATATATATATATATATATATATGTGTGTGTGTGTGTGTATGTGTGTGGTGTGTTTTATGTATATAAATATGTGTGTGTAGCATGTATATATGTACACATTAACACACACACAATATATATATATATATATATATACATATATATATGTGTAAAGGGAGAGAGAGAGAGAGAGAGAGAGAGAGAGCTTAGTCATTTCAAGTCATGTTCCAATCTACGTCTAACATCAAAGAACTGTTTTGGGGGAAGTATGTCACCTGTTCAGTTTCCCATTGGTGTAAAAAAAAAAAAAAAAAAAAAAAAAAAAAAAAAAAAAAAGATACTGAAGATAGCGATCCTTTCGCGCCCACGTCTCTCACACATGAACGGATTATCGAAGGTTTTATATAGCCAAATGCTGCCGCCATCAAAGTCCCGAGCAATTGATTGGATCATGCTTCAAAGGGAACGGGCATTCCCCTTAGGAGCGTCTTCATTAAATTCGAGATCACTCGGAAGGGTGTTGACTAGGCGGTTGAGATCTCGCCCATCCACACGACCAAACTCGTGAAGACACAATCCCGAAGTGTCGGTGATTGTGTTTGTTGTGGTATGAGGCGTTGATCTCACTGTGGGCGTTTGTAGGATGTGGGAAATGAGGGGTGACTCAATAAACAGCTGCGTCGAAGGATCGAAGAGATACAGGATGCTTGAGGCGTAGGACATCTGTAGAGAAGTGGGAGAGACCGAAGGAGAAAGGAGATGCTGGGTTATTTATGTGGAAGGTTAAGTGCATGAGAGAAATTATGGAATTGGAGATAGAAAAGCGGAGGGGAGAGATAGGGGACTTGATTATTTATGTGGATGGTGAGAATATATGAACGAAACTATGGGAGTGGAGAGAAGCTAATTGGTTATGTGGGAGATGGGGATACCCGAAGGAAAGTATGGAAAGGGAAAGAAAGAGGAAGAAAGGCGGAGTATTGCCCTCAGAGGATTAATTAACTGAAAGAAAGAATCGAAGTGAAGGGGAGAGAGAGAGAGAGAGAGAGAGAGAGAGAGAGAGATGGATGTACATTTCTAAAAGAATTAATTGAAGTGGAGAGAGTAAAAAAGTGAGAAGGACAGTTAGAGGAAGATAGAAAGAGGCTGATTTTATGGGAGTGGTGTAGTTACCAGAGAGAAGGTATTGAATTAGAGAGAATTTGAGAGTGATTATTCTTCCAAAAGGTATGAGAGAAAGGTGTTTGACAGAAAGTATGCAAATGAGAGACACGCAGACAGACAGACAGACAGAGGCTAAAAACTTTGAAATCCTGAAAGAAAGTAGAAAAATAGAGAGAGTTGTGGGGGATTATTTATGTAGAAGTTACAAATACCTGAAAGAAAGTAAGGGCTGTTGAGAGAAGGGAGCGAGGAGAAGAGAGAGATAGGCAGATCATTCAAATGGAAGATTTAGATACCTGAAAAAAGAATAGAAGTGGAGAGAGAGAAAGAGAGAGAGAGAGAATGTATGTATATATGTGAAAATTAATTTTGAATAAGATATAGAATGGTTGTTTGCATATGATACATTGTTGATTGCTGATGGTGAAGTGAAACTGCATAAGCTGGTAAAAGAGTTGGAAATTTTCTCTGATATTAGAAATTTGATTGTAAATATGAGTAAGAATTTGGTAATCCAAATACATGTAGATAAGCACGAAGGAGTAAGGAATGTTAGCATGGACTATGCGAGATGTATGCAAGAGATTGTTAAGTCGAGGTGTGTATGGAAGACATGTTGTGTGTCCAAAATCAAACCATTGGTCTCTAGTCTTGGGTAGTGCCATAGCCTCTGTACCATGGTCTTCCACTGTCTTGGGTTAGATTTCTCTTGCTTGAGGGTACACTCGGGCATATTAGACTATCTAATTTCTCTTCCTCTTTTTTTTATTAAAGTTTTTATAGTTTATATAGGAGATATTTATTTTAATGATGTTACTCTTCTTAAAATTTTTATTTTTCCCTTTTCCCTTTCCTCACTGGGCTATTTTACCTGTTGGAGCCCCTGGGGCTTGTAGCATCCTGCTTTTCCAACTAGGTTTGTAGCTTAGCAAGTAATAATGATAATAATGATAGATCTCTTTCATGGCAGTGCTCTATAGGTGATGTAAAGTTCAAGCAGGTAAAATGACCTATTTATGTAGTATATGTTGTGTAAGAAGAATCGATGAAGAAATGTAGATACACTCCGAAGAAGTAAAAGTAAGGTGAGCATAGGTGAGAGACTGGTGGTGCCTAGTGGAAATGTTCCTGCTTGGTGATCTGCTGGACTGGAGTTCGAGACACGCTCAAGTTCGATAGTTTCTGTGTCTGCAATCTCACCATCCTTCAATCCTTGTGAGCTAAGGATGCAGGCTTTGGGGATGGCCTATAAGTCTTCCTGCTGAGTCATCAGAAACCATTGCCTCCCTCCCCCTGGACCTAGCTTGGGTGGAGAGGGGGCTTGGATGCTGATCATATGTAAATATAGCCAGTCTCTAGGACATTGTCCTGCTAGATCATTGTCACTGTCCCTTGTCTCTGCCATTCATGAACGACATTTAAACAGTTTTGAAGTGGTTCGGACATGAGGAAAGATTGGACGACAATTTAAGAGTGGTAAGAGGTTGGAGGAGAGGACGTCCTCGAAAGCGTTGATAGAGATTTGCTGAAAATGAACAAACTCCATATCCGGGAAGCGCTTGAGTGCGTGCAATATTAATTTGAATGGCACAATGTGTATAAAGAGGTTAGACTTACCACCATTTAGCTTTCTGTTTAGATGTAGGAAGGGACTAATGTTGCCGAAATCTTATTGAACAGGTAGTTCATCCATGATTCAGAAGTTAAAAAATGAATGTGGCAATTACTTTTTCTATCCATTTCTTTAACCACCTTTTGTAATGTGAAATTTCTAACATTGAAAAAGAAAGAGCTTCTGAACGTAGCTACGTCAATGTAATTCCTTTCAAAGCCTAACATCAAAGTGTGGTATGTTACAGGCACCTAGTCGATAAATTACCCTGGGGTAAAAAAAAAAAAAAAATAACATTGAAGATAGCGATCCTTGACGCAGAGGTCACTCGCGTAAACAGTTTATCGGGGGCGTTATGGAGCTGCCGTCACCATCAAAGACCCGAACAAATTATTAGATCATCCTTCAAAGGGTTCCGGTATTATCCTTATAAGTGTCTTCATTAAACTCTAGATCACTCCGAAGCGTTGGCTGAGAGGTCAACCGCCTAGCCACTCGCCCAAGCTGGGTAGAGGTAAACCGTGGCCACCCAGATGAGGGTGGCCATGGCTTGTCTCTATCGCCTGTACCTGTTTATTGCGGAATATGGGTAACGAGTCACCGGCCTTTGCGTGGGCGTTTCGAGGGAATTGAGGGCGGACTCGTTAATTGGATGAGACATGGATAAAATGGGATGTGTGGGAGTGATGTAAATGTCAGTGACGTTGTTTAGTGTTGATTCCGGAGAGAGAGAGAGAGAGAGAGAGAGAGAGAGAGAGAGTATTGGTTAATTTATTACAGATGTTGAAGGTATGAATATCTGGGAGAAATGCACGTTTTCAAAATGAAGGAAACAGCTTAGTGAGAATTGTCATTTTCTAACATTGGACAACCTCTTATGCGATTGTTGTGAGGAAGTTGAAAATTATTATTTGGGGAGTGGGGCGATATATATATATATAATATATATATATATCTTCATCATCATTATCATCATCATCATCATCATCATCATCCTCCCACGCCTATTGACGCAAAAGGCCTCGGGTAGATTTCGTCAGTCATCTCTATCTTTACCTTTTTAATCAATACTTGTCCATTCATCATCTCCTACTTCGCGTTTCATAGTCCTTAGCCATGTAGGCCTGGGTCTTCCAACTCTTCTAGCGCCTTGTGAGCCAAATGAAAATTTGGTGAACTATTCTCTATTGGGGAGTGCGAAGAGCATGCCCAAACCATCTCCATCTACCCCTCACCATGATCTCATCCACATATGGCATTCGAGTAATCTCTCTTATAGTTTCATTTCTAATCCTTTCCTTTAATTTAAACCCCCCCCCCCAATATTCTTCTGAGGTCTTTGTTCTCAAATCTACAAAATCGGTTGGATATTGTTTCATTGTTATACCACGACTCATGTCCATACAGTAACACCGATCTCACTAAACTGACATATAGTCTGATTTTTATTTGTAATTTCAGTTGACTTGATTTCCAAATTTTACTTAACCTAGCCATTGTCTGATTTGATTTTATTCAACATTTCATTAAGCTCCAATTCTAAAGACCCTGTATTAGAGATTATATGATTCCACCTCATTAATCCTTCCTCCTTCCAATGATATTTCATCTTCTATTGTATATTCCGTTCTCATCATCTCTTGTCTTTCTTCTATTCATCTTGAGCCCAACCTCATGTGATATTTCATGTATTCTGGTAAGCAAGCTTTGCAAGTCCTGTGGTGTTCTATTAATAAGGACAGTGTCATCAGCATACTTTGGTCAGCTAATTTCCTGTTACCTATCCAGTCCAATCCTTCTCCATCATTCGCAACTGTTCTATGCATTACAAAATCCATGGGGAGGATGAACAAGATAGGTGTCAACACATTCCCATGGAGTACTCCACTGTTCCTTGGAAATTCATTGGTAGTACTCCACTAACATTAACTTTGCACTTGCTATGCCCATGAACAGACTTAATCAAATTCACATATTTAAGAGAAACTCCATAATAATGCAAGATTTCCACAAAGTTGGCCGGGTGCACACTATCAAAGGCTTGTTTCATAGTAAAAAAAATGCCATCAAAAGTGGATTTTAATATTCTACACATTGCTGTACCACATGTCTTAAAATGAAAATTTGTTCAGTACAACTTCTATCTTTTCTAAATCTGCTTGTTTATCTCTCAGCTTTTCATCAATCTTTCTCTCAAGTCTCTTTAGAATGAGGATACTATGTATTTTCATGGCAACTGACGTAGGTGTGATGCCTCTATGATTATTCCAATCAGTCAGATCTTTTTGGCCATTTTCACCAACACTCTTAACTTTCATTCATCTGGTTTTGCCTCTTCACGCCACATTCTACAAAATAATCTTATATAGATTGTGGGGGTCACTGCATTTTTGGCCAATATCATCTCAGCAGTTATTTCATCGTATGCAGGGGCTTTCCATCTGTTAAGGTTTTAATGATAGCTTCAACTTCAAACACACTGAATTCATTCATGGGCACATGAAGGTCTTCCTCAGCTTCAGTTATATCAATCAATTATTCCTTTCATATCTCGTATTCATAACCTAACTAAAGTGTTCTA
>NC_090757.1:21456192-21476192 GCF_036898095.1 Palaemon carinicauda
TATTATCTCTGTATCTTATTGCATTAGCGTAAACGAAGATAATCTCTCTCTCTCTCTCTCTCTCTCTCTCTCTCTCATTGCATTAATGTGAACGAAGATCTCTCTCTCTCTCTCTCTCTCTCTCTCTCTCATTGCATTGGTGTAAACGAAGATATCTCTCTCTCTCTCTCTCTCTCTCTCTCTCTCTCTCATTGCATTAGAGTGAATGGATATTATCTATATCTTTCATTGCATTAATGTGTACGAAGATCTCTCTCTCTCTCTCTCTCTCTCTCTCTCTCATTGCATTGCAATGAATGGATATTATTTCTATCTCTCATTGCATTAATGTGTACGAAGATCTCTCTCTCTCTCTCTCTCTCTCTCTCTCTCTCTCTCATTGAATTAGAATAGAGGCCATCTTTCTCTTTTATTGATCAGTGTGAATAGATCTCTCTCTCTCTCTCATCTCTGTCTCTCATTGCATTGGTGTAAACGAAGATCTCTCTCTCTCTCTCTCTCTCTCTCTCTCTCTCATCTCTGTATCTCATTGCATTGGTGTAAACGAAGATATCTCTCTCTCTCTCTCTCTCTCTCTCTCTCTCTCTCATTGAATTAGAATGAACAGAGATCATCTTTCTCTTTCACTGATCGGTGTGAAGAATAGATTTCTCTCTTTCTTCTCTATCTCAAATTACATTAGTGTAAACGAAGATAATCTCTCTCTCTCTCTCTCTCTCTCTCTCTCTCTCTCATTGAATTAGAATGAACAGAGATCATCTTTCTCTTTCACTGATCGGTGTGAAGAATAGATTTCTCTCTTTCTTCTCTATCTCAAATTACATTAGTGTAAACGAAGATAATCTCTCTCTCTCTCTCTCTCTCTCTCTCTCTCTCTCTCTCTCATTGAATTAGAATGAACAGAGATCATCTTTCTCTTTCACTGATCGGTGTGAAGAATAGATTTCTCTCTTTCTTCTCTATCTCAAATTACATTAGTGTAAACGAAGATAATCTCTCTCTCTCTCTCTCTCTCTCTCTCTCTCTCTCATTGAATTAGAATGAACAGATATCATCTCTCCCTATCTCATTGCATTAATGTGTACGAAGATATCTCTCTCTCTCTCTCTCTCTCTCTCTCTCTCTCTCTCTCTCTCAGTAATCTCACACGCCATCTGATGGTGCTTTCTCAAACGAAAAATACTCTTACAAACCGGACAGTCGTGCACCGAGTCAATTTTTTCCGTTGTTTCCCTTCTTACCTCGCAGTGCAACCTCTGGTTGGTGTCATACTCGATATCTCCTTTTCTGTCTCTGCAGAAATCTTTATTTTACTTTCCTTAGGACTTTTTTATTTTTGCGGAAGGGGAAGAATAATTGAATGGCCTTCAGGGGGTAATGGTGGGGCGGGGGAGTGTTTAGAGGAGGGGGGGTTGGTTAGGGGAGGGGGCGGGGGAGTGTTTAGAGGAGGGGGGGGTTGGTTAGGGGAGGGGGCGGGTGTTAGTTAGTGTAGAGGGCAAAGGTGAATATCTCCCGATATCATCATGTCAGACGGCATTTCTATGCTTAAAGCTGCCCACGTGTTACGGGTCTTTCCATGGGCGCTTATCACCTCGTCTTTTGCGTCCTCCTCCTCCTCCTCCTCTTCTTCTTCTTCTTCTTCTTCTTCTTCTTCTTCTGCTTCTTTTTTGTTGTGTGTCTTTGCTTTAACATGCTGCACGGAATAGCTTATGTTTATACTTGTAGTTCTATCTTTTTTTTTTTTTATAGTTGCGGTTTCATAAGGGTGTTCATCAATCATGGGATTTTTTCACCAACATACGCACATACTCTGTGTGTTATTTATATATATACATATATATATATATATATATATATATATTATGTATATATATATATATATATATATATATATATATATATATATATATATATATATATATATATATATGAAGAAGTACCTATTTTGTATTGATTAACTAAATTATTACAGGAGTGTTTATTTTCTTTCTTAAAATCAATTTTTCTATCTTCTTCCTTAGATCTTTAAAATAATTTGCTTCTCACCATTCTATGATTGCTTGATTAACATTATAGCGTCTTAAACTAAATTGACTTTTTCTCTGAGAATAACATCCATTTTATTTTTCGATTCTCCATTTGGTCTTCTCCGTGTCTATTTTTTATATTAATTTTTTATAAAAGAATGTGTTCATGATTGTAAGATTGTTTCATTCAGCAAATTCTACAAGCATGTCTCCTCTGTCATTCCTTGTGCCTACTACAAATTTACCTACTGCTGATTCTCCTCTCATCTGTTTACCTAAATTTAGTGTATATATATATATATATATATATATATATATATATATCATCAACTCACATCAATGCTATACAAAAATAGGAAAAGCTGAAGCCAAAGGGAAGAAAGATATAGGAGAGAAAATGCTGACAATGTTACACCTCTGCATTTGGTAAACGTTGTCGTGACAGCTCAAGCCATGAGGATTACTGTTCAAAGTCTATAATTTTTCTCATTACCTAAAAAATCATTGAACACTTGTTTGAACGCCTCTTGAAAAACATCTATTTCCTTATTTGCTTTTATAGGCATAATTTATACTCGATGTTAAAATGTCTATAGTCCATTTCTTTTAGCGATGCATATTTGCACCGACTCGTGGCGGTGCCCTTTTAGCTCGGAAAAGTTTCCGGATCGCTGATTGGTTAGAATTATCTTGTCCAACCAATAAGCGATCTGGAAACTTTTCCGAGCTAAAAGGGCACCGCTGCAAGTATGTGCAAATATGCATCTCTAAAAGAAATGGACTATAGATAACGATACTTTGGCCGTGCCTTAATCTCTTTAAACTCCTAAGGTATGTAAATAGATATTGCCTTTTACATATTCAAGGTTTAAGGACTGAGCTAGAGTTGACCCTAACCACCCGTGTGAATGTTTCATCAAAGAGCTTTATTCCATTTAGAAGGGGGATAGAGGAGCCCCCCTTTATATGCAAGTTGTTGTGGTCTGATTGGTAACGTATCTGCCTGGTGTTTGCCAGTCGGGGGTTCGAGTCCCGCTCAGACTCGTTAGTGCCATTAGTGTCTGCAATCTTACCATCCTTGTGAGCTAAGGTTGGGGGGTTTGGGGGAGCCTACAGGTCTATCTGCTGAGTCATCAGCAGCCACTGCCTGGCCCTCCCTGGTCCTAGCTTGTGTGGAGAGGAGGCTTGGGCGCTGTTCATATGGTCAGTCTCTTGGGCATTGTCCTGATTGGTTGGGCGTTGTCACTGTCCCTTGCCTTTGCCATTCATGAGCGACCTTTAAACCTTTAAACTGAAAGTAGTGAAGAAGTTCAGTCATACTGTACATTCTTTATCATAAATTCCCCAGTAGTAGTAGTAGTAGTAGTAGTAGTAGTAGTAGTAGTAGTAGTATTAACCTTACATTTAATAGGAGGGTGGCCGTGTGTCTGTCATAAACTTCAACATTGACCTTATGACTTTGACCAAGAATTTCAGACTAAATAAAGTTCCAAGTAACTTATGAGTTTAAATATCTTTGCCGAACCAGGGATAATGTCTTCTCCCTTTAGGGGACTAAAGCCGCCATTGCACCTCCCCGTGGTTCACTGTAGGCATTACTTCGACTTTAACTTGTTTTTAGCTTTCCATTTTACTTCCGTTCACGCTTCCATTCGTCTATCTTGGTGTTGTACCAACCGTGTGTCACACGATCGTACATAAAATATTTTGTATATATTATGCTTGTATCTGCGCTCTTCCCTCGCACTAAAAAGAACCAGAATAAACATGTCTGCGTGTTTCCTCTCTAACATTGTCTGTCTCTCGAACATGTATTTTCCTGTTGCCTTGAGGTTTTGTATATAAAGGAGAGTGTTCTTTAATAAAGTTAATCAGTTGATTGCATCCTGCCTTTGAGTCATAACCTTTCTCTCGGCCGTCACAGTGTCCAACTTCTAGTACAACTGCAGCCACTAACACTTCTTTCATCTCAGGACCAAGTGGCCTTCCTGGACCCAGCAGTGGGCTTTTACCAAATTCTATAAATCATTTCAAACCAAAATATGATCTTCAACATTTCGTGGTCTTAATTTTGTTAGAGAGAAGATAGTTGGTGCTCGGTTAAGGAAAAGTAGTTTAAAAAAAGAGTATCAGAATGTATGTTTGTTTTTTGTGTGTTGTTGCCAAAAAGATAAATATTTTCTTTCGTTTATTGAATTACCTTTATAATTACATCGTTGAAGTTTCGGTATTACACTATTAAGGAATAATATACATTACCCGTTTACAAATATATTCATCCATGTTTTTTATCCACCATAAAAATCCTATCTTTATTTCATAGCGTCCTTGTTTATTTATTACCTCCGACAATTTGGGAGCGGAAAATTGATTTGCCAGTCATGAACTTATATGCGAGCAATCTTCCCCGACTCGAAAACATCACACAAATGTCACACATAGGGACAAGCAATCCGGGAAAAATAAATTACACGCACAGGTGGTCAGGTCGTGGTGACAGAAAGGCCTCGAAATTCTCGTCAAGTATAATTTGATTTTTGTCAGCTCTGCCAGAATAGTGGAAAGCAGCAGCTCCCCTGCGCGACCTCAGAAAACTCTCGCCGCTAGATGTCACTTTTCGGGTATACGACTCGATTTCAGTGTCGTCTTTCTGTGACATCTTTGACGCGACTTCGCTCATTTCTTGCAACTTGGTGATTTGGGAAGAGCTAGTCATGGTAGCCCCGAAGCTTCCTTGCGTTGGGTTATGAATGGATTGACGCTTGAGAAATGATACCCTTAAGGGGATTGGGTAGTCTGTCACTCGATTTTTTTCCCTATTCGACTTACGCTCCTTTAATTGTTAGACTGATAAACGAACAGAGCTCAGTAATGACCCACATATGACAGCAATTTGAACATAAAAATTGTCCCAAAACAGACAAACGACTGGAAGATGCACATGAAAATTATCCAAAATGTCTTTCGAAGAAAATTACTTTAATGTAAAAACTATTCATGTATTCGATGACCGTGACGGGCAGGTAGAGTTAAAGCTAAGACTGCAGTAAAAAAAAAAAAAAAGACACACACACACACCTATTGGCATTAAGCTAGCGATAGTCAGGTCCCCTTTGTAAGTTCAAATACATATTTCATGTCGGATTTATATTGGATGCGTGTCAAAAGTTTTCCTCAATACTCTGGTACTCATTTCAATTTATTTGATATTCATTTCAAACGTTCTTATAGAGACCGGATAAAATGATAGAGAAAGCATTTCTCCTTAATATCGTTCCTTATCGCTTGAACGACTTCAGTATGAGAACGGTAGCTAGAAGTATGTACCGAGGAGCTTAATATTTTAAGTAGCTTATTATATTTCCTCCTAAATATAGATTACTTACTCTCTCTCTCTCTCTCTCTCTCTCTCTCTCTCTCTCTCTCTCTCTCTCTCTCTCTCTCTCTTGCTTATTGTATTTCCTCCTGAATATAGATTACTTAGCTCTCTCTCATTGTATTTCCTCCTAAATATAGATTACATAGCTCTCTCTCTCTCTCTCTCTCTCTCTCTCTCTCTCTCTCTCTCTCTCTCTCTCTCTCTCTCTTGTATTTCCTCCTAAATATAGATTACTTTGCTCTCACTCTCTCTCTCTCTCTCTCTCTCTCTCTCTCTCTCTCTCTCTCTCTCTCTCTCTCTTGCTTATTGTATTTCCTCCTAAATATAGATTACTTAGTCTCTCTCTCTCTCTCTCTCTCTCTCTCTCTCTCTCTCTCTCTCTCTCTCTCTCTCTCTCTCTCTCTCTCATTTGATACATTTTTTGATAAAGCGAAAAACTTGTGTTCTCAGGAGATATTTTTGGCGCTTTTTGTGGAGCACAAACTTTGCAGCATAAAGTATTCATGAGTAGTATGCTCTAATACCATCAAACTTTAAACTTTAAACGATTTACATATCAGTTGGTCTATGTATAGGTTTGGTTTATTTATTATCAATTTTTGTTAAGTTCATGTTGTGAAAATTGAGTATTGGATGGTAAAGAGTCTTAATCCCGAATAGCGTTTTTTTTTTTTTTTTTTTTTTTTTTTTTTTTTTTTTTTTTTTTCCAAGCAGGGTCATATTGGCCAAATTCTATAATTCTAAACTAATACCACGCATCCTTCCCTTTAGTAACTAGAGTGGCACTTAGTAAAGAGCAGCCCTCCGCCGCGGCAGTTTATCTCTCAACCTTTTGCTTGAACTTGACCTTGACCTTTGACCTTAACATGTATTAATTGGCGTGGATTTTCATACACTCAAATATGAACCAAGTTTGAAGTCTCTGTGACAACGATGTCCAAACTGTTTGGCTGATAACGTGAAGTGGACATTTTGCTTGACCGTGACCTTGACCTTGACCTTCGACTTTGATTTTCGAAAAATTTAATAATATCCAGCTTTTTACATAACAGTTAATCCCTGCAAGTTTGATTACTATATGATTAAAATTATGACCAGGAAGCTTTTCACAAACAAACACACACAAACAGAGGGTAAAACATAAACCTCCCTCCAACTTCGTTGGCGGAGTTATAAGTAGAACGTAAGAAATACGTCGCGTGATAGAACATCGATATTCTATTTGTGAATAGTCCAAGGCCAAAAGAATATATGAGAACTTACGGAATAGTCCAACAACCTGCGAGTGTCGTTCATTTCCCGGTCCCCTCGTTCAGCATTGTCCATTTCAACCTTGTCAGAGTAGTTCTTCGTCATTGCGTCTGCCCCGTTTCGCAGACAGGTATGGAATCTCATAAGGTGAGCATTGTGCCTTGGTTGTGCCTGTTAAATCTAGGCGGAAGATTCAAGTTAGCGAACATGATTGTTGCATTCCTTAATGACGTTTTCGTCATACGATGTTAACGTTTAATGACCTGTGTTACATGTTTTGATTGCCTATACAATTTCGTCATACTATATATACGTTTAATTGCCTAGTCTATGTTACATGTTTTGATTGCCCACTCATATAATGAAATACAATTTTATAGTGCAAATAAAATATTAGACCATGTACACTCAACTCTTATATTGGTTTGATTGGATTACATATGTACATGTTATCAGTAAAAGTTATTTAACTTTCTTCCGTCATATCTTTCGTCAATCTACCTTTTACTTATGTTTCTATATAATTTTCATGATTCTGTGTTTTTAATCTAACAAATACAATTGTAATTGAAGCATTTCGCTTAATTATTTGCACATTTCTGTGCATCTTATTAGTACACACATTCGTGCAATAACCTTGGTGAAATTAAGCTCATGATTGAATACCGGAAGTTGAATTATAATAATTTTGTTGTTGATCACTTTCATGATTTTGTTTATTCATTATAAGTCTGCCATTTCATTATTATTTATTATTATTATTATTATTATTATTATTATTATTATGTCATGCGTGGTCAATTACCATATCCATTCATCAGGTCCTATTAATTATTTTGATATAGGTAATTGTGATTTTCAGTGATTTTTGTGTTATGATAATATCGTATGGATTTTAATTAAATTATACATTTTATAATGAAATTCCTCTAGTTAATGATATGAGGTTTATGCCATAATAGATTTTAGTGTTGTTAATGTATTTTCAATCTGTATAATGAAAAAAAAATTAAAAGAATTAATACATAATGTCGCGTGAAGATACGCATTTCACCCTTTGTATTTAATTCACACAAGATATCTACTAATGTGTAACGAGATTAAAATCATTGGAGAGAGAGAGAGAGAGAGAGAGAGAGAGAGAGAGAGAGAGAGAGAGAGAGAGAGAGAGAGAGAGAATACAATTGGGGTCCGCACCAGAGTCGAGTAAATGCACGCTTTTAAAGAAAGGTTTGTAAACTGTCGTTGTAGCTGTTAAAGAATGAATGCTAGTTGATCATTTAATGTATATTCAACTCCTTCGAAGTATGACGTGCAGTTGGTAGGGTTACGACCGTGAAGCATTACATGTATTAGCTTGATCATTTAATGTATATTTAACTCCTTTGAAGTATTACATGAATAATCATTTATTTACAATGAACAAATAGTCCCAGCAAATGATACCCTATTCATTGTTAGCATTTTTAGAATTGAATTGGTGAATGAGGAGCATCCCACATGTTAAAAATCTGTCCAGTGTTTTTATTGATCGCCTACCCATAGTTTTTTTTTTTTTCTTTTTTCAATAACTTGATGGGCAATTGCGAGGTACATTTTTTTTCTTGGTGTCGAAAGTTTTTACTTTGTAGAGTGCGTGTCAGTTTCCCTTTACTCAAAAAGGGCTCTGGGGGACCCACAGGATTTGCTTGGCATGTGCAGTAAACTTCAATAGTCCGCAAACAATCGCTGATAATCACTCTTCCATATTGTGTGTGTTAGGTTCGCCGACGTAAGAGTCTGTCTGAAGACTTTAATTTGATTGTACTTTTCGACTACTTAAAAGAGGTAAAATAACTTTATCGATTAAAACGAACTTCTTTCTTCTTTTCCCTCTAGGTGCCTCCTTCTGGTGTCTGTTGGACATTGTGCCCATCAAGAACGAGAAGAGGGAGGTGGTCCTCTTTTTGGCTTCTCACAAGGATGTCACCAACTCGAAGCTCGAGGAGATGGACCTCTACTCCAGCTACGAAAATGGAGGTGAGTGGAGTCCTATTGGTAGAACGCTGTTCCCGGAAAAGTGGTGATATTATTGACATATAAAGATGGGAATTGCTAGAGGTTTAGTGACACATAAGGATGACAATTGACAGGAGGTTTTATTGACCGATTAGGATGATAACACTTAATGGGAGGTGACATACAAGAATGAAAATTGACGGAAGGGTAGTGACAGATAAGGATGAGAATTGACGGTAGGTTGGTGACATAAAAGGATGAGAATTGACAGGAGCTTAGGGACAAGAGGTTAGTGACAGATAAAGATGAGAATTTATGGGTGGTTAGTGACAGATGAAGAAGAGAATTGATGGGAGATTGGTAATATATAATGCTGAAAATTGACAGGAGATTAGTGACGGATAATGGTGAGAATTGACGGAAGGTTAGGGACAGACGAGTATGATGAGAATTGACGGGAGGTTGGTGACATACAAGAATGAGAATTAACGGGAGGTTGGTGACATATAATGATGACAATTGACGGGAGGTTAGGGACAGACAAGTATATTGAGAATTGACGGAAGGTTTGTGACATACAAGGATGAGAATTGACGGGAGGTTGGTGACATATAATGATGACAATTGACGGGAGGTTGGTGACATATAATGATGACAATTGACGGGAGGTTAGGGACAGACGAGTATGATGAGAATTGACGGAAGGTTGGTGACATACAAGGATGAGAATTGACGGGAGGTTGGTGACATACAAGGATGAGAATTGACGGGAGGTTGGTGACATACAAGGATAAGAATTGACAGGAGGTTGGTGACATACAAGGATGAGAATTGACGGGAGGTTGGTGACATATAATGATGACAATTGACGGGAGGTTAGGGACAGACGAGTATGATGAGAATTGACGGGAGGTTGGTGACATATAACGATGACAATTGACGGGAGGTTAGGGCCAGACGAGTATGATGAGAATTGACGGAAGGTTGGTGACATATAATGATGACAATTGACGGGAGGTTGGTGACATATAATGATGAGAATTGACGGGTGGTTGGTGACATATAATGATGACAATTGACGGGAGGTTAGGGACAGACGAGTATGATGAGAATTGACGGGAGGTTGGTGACATATAATGATGACAATTGACGGGAGGTTAGGGCCAGACGAGTATGATGAGAATTGACGGAAGGTTGGTGACATACAAGGATGAGAATTGACGGGAGGTTGGTGACATATAATGATGACAATTGACGGGAGGTTGGTGACATATAATGATGACAATTGACGGGAGGTTAGGGACAGACGAGTATGATGAGAATTGACGGGAGGTTGGTGACATACAAGGATGAGAATTAACGGGAAGTTGGTGACATATAATGATGACAATTGACGGGAGGTTGGTGACATACAAGGATGAGAATTGACGGGAGGTTGGTGGCATACAAGGATGAGAATTGACGGGAGGTTGGTGACATATAATGATGACAATTAACGGGAGGTTAGTGACAGACGAGTATGATGAGAATTGACGGGAGGTTGGTGACATACAAGGATGAGAATTGACGGGAGGTTGGTGACATAATGATGACAATTGACGGGAGGTTAGGGACATACGAGTATGATGAGAATTGACGGGAGGTTGGTGACATACAAGGATGAGAATTGACGGGAAGTTGGTGACATATAATGATGACAATTGACGGGAGGTTGGTGACATACAAGGATGAGAATTGACGGGAGGTTGGTGACAGACAAGGATGAGAATTGACGGGAGGTTGGTGACATACAAGGATGAGAATTGACGGGAGGTTGGTGACATGTAATGATGACAATTGACGGTAGGTTAGGGACAGACGAGTATGATGAGAATTGACGGGAGGTTGGTGACATACTAGGATGAGAATTGACGGGAGGTTGGTGACATACAAGGATGAGAATTGACGGGAGGTTAGGGACAGATGAGTGTGATGAGAATTGACAGGAGGTTGGTGACAGAAGAGTATGATGAAAATTGACGGGAGGTTAGGGACAGACGAGTATGATGAGAATTGACGGGAGGTTGGTGACATACAAGGATGAGAATTGACGGGAGGTTGGTGACATGTAATGATGACAATTGACGGTAGGTTAGGGACAGACGAGTATGATGAGAATTGACGGGAGGTTGGTGACATACAAGAATGAGAATTAACGGGAGGTTGGTGACATATAATGATGACAATTGACGGGAGGTTAGGGACAGACAAGTATGTTGAGAATTGACGGAAGGTTGGTGACATACAGGGATGAGAATTGACGGGAGGTTGGTGACATATAATGATGACAATTGACGGGAGGTTGGTGACATATAATGATGACAATTGACGGGAGGTTAGGGACAGACGAGTATGATGAGAATTGACGGGAGGTTTGTGACATACAAGGATGAGAATTGACGGGAGGTTGGTGACATACAAGGATGAGAATTGACAGGAGGTTGGTGACATACAAGGATGAGAATTGACGGGAGGTTGGTGACATATAATGATGACAATTGACGGGAGGTTAGGGACAGACGAGTATGATGAGAATTGATGGGAGGTTGGTGACATATAATGATGACAATTGACGGGAGGTTAGGGCCAGACGAGTATGATGAGAATTGACGGAAGGTTGGTGACATACAAGGATGAGAATTGACGGGAGGTTGGTGACAGAAGAGTATGATGAGAATTGACGGGAGGTTGGTGACATATAATGATGACAATTGACGGGAGGTTAGGGACAGACGAGTATGATGAGAATTGACGGGAGGTTAGGGACAGACGAGTATGATGAGAATTGACGGGAGGTTGGTGACATACAAGGATGAGAATTGACGGGAAGTTGGTGACATATAATGATGAGAATTGACGGGAGGTTGGTGACATACAAGGATGAGAATTAACGGGAGGTTGGTGACATAAAAGGATGAGAATTGACGGGAGGTTGGTGACATATAATGATGACAATTGACGGGAGGTTAGGGACAGATGAGTATGATGACAATTGACGAGAGGTTGGTGACATACAAGGATGAGAATTGACGGGAGGTTGGTGACATATAATGATGACAATTGACGGGAGGTTAGGGACATACGAGTATGATGAGAATTGATGGGAGGTTGGTGACATACAAGGATGAGAATTGACGGGAGGTTGGTGACATATAATGATGACAATTGACGGTAGGTTAGGGACAGACGAGTATGATGAGAATTGACGGGAGGTTGGTAACATACAAGGATGACAATTGACGGGAGGTTGGTGACATACAAGGATGAGAATTGACGAGAGGTTGGTGACATATAATGATGACAATTGACGGGAGGTTGGTGACATATAATGATGACAATTGACGGGAGGTTGGTGACATACAAGGATGAGAATTGACGGGAGGTTGGTGACATGTAATGATGACAATTGACGGTAGGTTAGGGACAGACGAGTATGATGAGAATTGACGGGAGGTTGGTGACATACTAGGATGAGAATTGACGGGAGGTTGGTGACATACAAGGATGAGAATTGACGGGAGGTTAGGGACAGATGAGTATGATGAGAATTGACAGGAGGTTGGTGACAGAAGAGTATGATGAGAATTGACGGGAGGTTGGTGACATATAATGATGACAATTAACGGGAGGTTAGGGACAGACGAGTATGATGAGAATTGACGGGAGGTTGGTGACATACAAGGATGAGAATTGACGGGAGGTTGGTGACATGTAATGATGACAATTGACGGTAGGTTAGGGACAAACGAGTATGATGAGAATTGACGGGAGGTTGGTGACATACTAGGATGAGAATTGACGGGAGGTTGGTGACATACAAGGATGAGAATTGACGGGAGGTTAGGGACAGATGAGTATGATGAGAATTGACGGGAGGTTGGTGACAGAAGAGTATGATGAGAATTGACGTGAGGTTGGTGACATATAATGATGACAATTGACGGTAGGTTAGGGACAGACGAGTATGATGAGAATTGACGGGAGGTTGGTAACATACAAGGATGAGAATTGACGGGAGGTTGGTGACAAATAATGATGACAATTGACAGTAGGTTAGGGACAGACAAGTATGATGAGAATTGACGGGAGGTTGGTGACATACTAGGATGAGAATTGACGGGAGGTTGGTGACATACAAGGATGAGAATTGACGGGAGGTTAGGGACAGATGAGTATGATGAGAATTGACAGGAGGTTGGTGACAGAAGAGTATGATGAGAATTGATGGGAGGTTGGTGACATATAATTATGACAATTGACGGGATGTTAGGGACAGACGAGTATGATGAGAATTGACGGGAGGTTGGTGACATACAAGGATGAGAATTGACGGGAGGTTGGTGACATACAAGGATGAGAATTGACGGGAGGTTGGTGACATATAATGATGACAATTGACGGGAGGTTAGGGACAGACGAGTATGATGAGAATTGACGGGAGGTTGGTGACATACAAGGATGAGAATTGACGGGAGGTTGGTGACATGTAATGATGACAATTGACGGGAGGTTAGGGACAGACGAGTATGATGAGAATTGACGGGAGGTTGGTGACATACAAGGATGAGAATTGACGGGAGGTTGGTGACATGTAATGATGACAATTGACGGTAGGTTAGGGACAGACGAGTATGATGAGAATTGACGGGAGGTAGGTGACATACTAGGATGAGAATTGACGGAAGGTTGGTGACATACAAGGATGAGAATTGACGGGAGGTTAGGGACAGATGAGTATGATGAGAATTGACGGGAGGTTGGTGACATACAAAGATGAGAATTGACGGGAGGTTGGTGACAGAAGAGTATGATGAGAATTGACGGGAAGTTGGTGACATATAATGATGACAATTGACGGGAGGTTAGGGACAGATGAGTATGATGAGAATTGACGGGAGGTTGGTGACATACAAGGATGAGAATTGACGTGAGGTTGGTGACATACAAGGATGAGAATTGACGGGAGGTTGGTGACATATAATGATGACAATTGACGGGAGGTTAGGGACAGACGAGTATGATGAGAAATGACGGGAGGTTGGTGACATACAAGGATGAGAATTGACGTGAGGTTGGTGACATATAATGATGACAATTGACGGTAGGGTAGGGACATACGAGTATGATGAGAATTGACGGGAGGTTGGTGACATACAAGGATGAGAATTGACGGGAGGTTAGGGACAGATGAGTATGATGAGAATTGACGGGAGGTTGGTGACATATAATGATGACAATTGACGGTAGGTTAGGGACAGACGAGTATGATGAGAATTGACGGGAGGTTGGTAACATACAAGGATGAGAATTGACGGGAGGTTGGTGACATGTAATGATGACAATTGACAGTAGGTTAGGGACAGACGAGTATGATGAGAATTGACGGGAGGTTGGTGACATACTAGGATGAGAATTGACGGGAGGTTGGTGACATACAAGGATGAGAATTGACGGGAGGTTAGGGACAGATGAGTATGATGAGAATTGACAGGAGGTTGGTGACAGAAGAGTATGATGAGAATTGATGGGAGGTTGGTGACATATAATTATGACAATTGACGGGATGTTAGGGACAGACGAGTATGATGAGAATTGACGGGAGGTTGGTGACATACAAGGATGAGAATTGACGGGAGGTTGGTGACATACAAGGATGAGAATTGACGGGAGGTTGGTGACATATAATGATGACAATTGACGGGAGGTTAGGGACAGACGAGTATGATGAGAATTGACGGGAGGTTGGTGACATACAAGGATGAGAATTGACGGGAGGTTGGTGACATGTAATGATGACAATTGACGGGAGGTTAGGGACAGACGAGTATGATGAGAATTGACGGGAGGTTGGTGACATACAAGGATGAGAATTGACGGGAGGTTGGTGACATGTAATGATGACAATTGACGGTAGGTTAGGGACAGACGAGTATGATGAGAATTGACGGGAGGTAGGTGACATACTAGGATGAGAATTGACGGAAGGTTGGAGACATACAAGGATGAGAATTGACGGGAGGTTAGGGACAGAGGAGTATGATGAGAATTGACGGGAGGTTGGTGACATACAAAGATGAGAATTGACGGGAGGTTGGTGACAGAAGAGTATGATGAGAATTGACGGGAAGTTGGTGACATATAATGATGACAATTGACGGGAGGTTAGGGACAGATGAGTATGATGAGAATTGACGGGAGGTTGGTGACATACAAGGATGAGAATTGACGTGAGGTTGGTGACATACAAGGATGAGAATTGACGGGAGGTTGGTGACATATAATGATGACAATTGACGGGAGGTTAGGGACAGACGAGTATGATGAGAATTGACGGGAGGTTGGTGACATACAAGGATGAGAATTGACGTGAGGTTGGTGACATATAATGATGACAATTGACGGTAGGGTAGGGACATACGAGTATGATGAGAATTGACGGGAGGTTGGTGACATACAAGGATGAGAATTGACGGGAGGTTAGGGACAGATGAGTATGATGAGAATTGACAGGAGGTTGGTGACAGAAGAGTATGATGAGAATTGACGGGAGGTTGGTGACATATAATGATGACAATTGACGGGAGGTTAGGGACAGACGAGTATGATGAGAATTGACGGGAGGTTGGTGACATACAAGGATGAGAATTGACGGGAGGTTGGTGACATATAATGATGACAATTGACGGTAGGTTAGGGACAGACGAGTATGATGAGAATTGACGGGAGGTTGGTGACATACAAAGATGAGAATTGATGGGAGGTTGGTGACATACAAGGATGAGAATTGACGGGAGGTTAGGGACAGATGAGTATGATGAGAATTGACGGGAGGTTGGTGACATATAATGATGACAATTGACGAGAGGTTAGGGACAGATGAGTATGATGAGAATTGACGGGAGGTTGGTGACATACAAGGATAAGAATTGACGGGAGGTTGGTGACATATAATGATGACAATTGACGGTAGGTTAGGGACAGACGAGTATGATGAGAATTGACGGGAGGTTGGTGACATACAAGGATGAGAATTGACGGGAGGTTGGTGACATACAAGTATGAGAATTGACGGGAGGTTAGGGACAGACGAGTATGATGAGAATTGACAGGTGGTTGGTGACAGAAGAGTATGATGAGAATTGATGGGAGGTTCGTGACATATAATGATGACAATTGACGGGAGGTTAGGGACAGACGAGTATGATGAGAATTGACGGGAGGTTGGTGACATACAAGGATGAGAATTGATGGGAGGTTGGTGACATATAATGATGACAATTGACGGGAGGTTAGGGACAGACGAGTATGATGAGAATTGACGGGAGGTTGGTGACATATAATGATGACAATTGACGGGAGGTTGGTGACGTATAATGATGAGAATTGACGGGAGGTTGGTGACATATAATGATGACAATTGACGGGAAGTTAGGGACAGACAAGTATGATGAGAATTGACGGGAGGTTGGTGACATACAAGGATGAGAATTGACGGGATGTTGGTGACATATAATGATGACAATTGACGGTAGGTTAGGGACAGACGAGTATGATGAGAATTGACGGGAGGTTGGTGACATACATGGATGAGAAATGACGGGAGGTTGGTGACATACAAGGGTGAGAATTGGCGGAAGGTAGGGACAGATGAGTATGATGAGAATAGACAGGAGGTTGGTGACAGAAGAGTATGATGAGAATTGACGGGAGGTTGGTGAGATATAATGATGAGAATTGACGGGAGGTTAGGGACAGACGAGTATGATGAGAATTGACGGGAGGTTGGTGACATATAATGATGACAATTGACGGGAGGTTGGTGACATATAATGATGACAATTGACGTGAAGTTAGGGACAGACTAGTATGATGAGAATTGACGGGAGGTTGGTGACATATAATGATGACAATTGACGTGAAGTTAGGGACAGACTAGTATGATGAGAATTGACGGGAGGTTGGTGACATATAATGATGACAATTGACGTGAAGTTAGGGACAGACTAGTATGATGAGAATTGACGGGAGGTTGGTGACATATAATGATGACAATTGACGTGAAGTTAGGGACAGACTAGTATGATGACAATTGACGGGAGGTTGGTGACATATAATGATGACAATTGACGTGAAGTTAGGGACAGACTAGTATGATGAGAATTGACGGGAGGTTGGTGACATACAAGGATGAGAAATGACTGGAGGTTGGTGACATATAATTATGAGAATTGACGGGAGGTTGGTGACATACAAGGATGAGAAATGACTGGAGGTTGGTGACATATAATTATGAGAATTAACGGGAGGTTAGGGACAGGTGAGTATGATGAGAATTGACAGGAGGTTGGTGACAGAAGAGTATGATGAGAATTGACGGGAGGTTAGTGACATACAAGGATGAGAATTGACGGGAGGTTATCAGATAAAACTGAAAATTGACGGGAGGGGTGACAGAAAAGGATGAAAATTGACGGGAGGGATGAATGATAAGGATGAGAATTGACGGGAAGAAGGAAAAGAGTGGGGAGTTGGGAAACTGATAACCCTTCTTCATTAGTGGTAGGTTGAAGGAATATGTAAAGACGGGACATATCACAATTAAGGAAAAAATGCAAAGGGAAAAATAGTAAATAAGAGTGAAGAAAATTTAGAAATTCTTGTACGATAAATTTTTGCTGGATGATATTGGCAAGGGCAAGTGATCGGTAGTCGATTACAGTTAGGGTGGACACTTGCCCTTTTCTCACTATGATGATGCATTTTACCTTAGGGGTTTTGATGATTAACGACTTCTCGAGTTACCTGCCAATTTTCTTGCTGATCACAAAGGTACTTTATACATGTATACATATTATATAAAAAATATAACTTCCTTGGTGGAGATAGTTATATATATTATAACTGCAATATATATATATATATATATATATATATATATATATATATATATATATATATATATATATATATATTCAATTACCAGATTAAGATTATCATTCTACAACTTGGTCCCAGCTGGAATTAAGTTTCTAGAATACATTGTAGTGATGAGCCCTATAATGGAGGAGGCATACCTATTAGCATTAACTGCATACCTAGTATTACAAACAGGATGGTCCTGTGTGGGGTGCCAATTAGGTGATAACTGAGAGGAGAGGTGAATGCATGCAACCAACATATTTCAACAGACAGCAAGCTGATATACAAGTTTCAGAGGAAGAATGTCACAAAAATTCAAACATGTAGTTTCATGAAAGACAGGCTTAAACGGGTTTTATTAACAGTGAGGTAAAGTGCGAGATATAGAAAAATAAATTTAAGATACCGTTACAATGTACGAGTGTGTGAAACCTTTGCGTTACTTGGCTCCCCCCTAAAAAGGACATACATGTGAAATAGGGCGCCCTGATCTTGAGTGGCGTACTCTAAGTGGGTCATCTGGCTGTAGATATGCGATCAATGAAGAGAGAGTCTTCTTTGCCACGCGGGTTAATTAAGATTGCTTTCGACGTACGATGGCTTACAAGGAAAGGGCCTGTGTAAGGGGGACGTTAGCGGCGGTTTGCTAATGTCTGCAGGAAAACTTGTGGTGCCGAGTGCAGATCTGTCGGTATGTGTTTCTTAGCTGGGGGCTTTTGCAAGTCTGGTGGCATGGAGTAAATTTTCCCACAACATGACGTAGGCACTGGAAGTAGTCAGAGGAAGTTACAGACGAAAAAAATTAGGCTGGAACGACCAACGGGTTGCCATACACCATTTCAGCAGCAAAGACATACAGGGCATCATTAGGAGTGGTCATTAATCCCAGGAGGACCAAGAGAAGCTGAATATAACAATTGGAGTCCTTGCAACGAGTCATCAAAGCTGCTTTGATGGTGCGATGAAAATATTCAACCATTCCGTTGGCAGCAGGGTTTTAAGCGGTTGTCTAATGTGGGGTGATTCCCAGGAGATATACTAATGATGTCCAAAATTGAGAGGAGAAAGTGGTACCCCTGCCAGAAGTAATGTGCTCAGGGATACCAAATCTCGCTATCCCTCCTGAGAGTAAGGAAGATGTACATGAGGTGGACATTGCAGTTTTCATGGGAATGGCTTCAGGCCAACAAGTGGAACGGTCGATAACGGTAAAAAAGTAACCATGTCCTTGTGATGTGAGTAGGGACCCAACAACATAGACGTGAATGTGAGGTTGGGGAAAGGTGCTCACTCCTGTATCAGTGTGTCGATATACTTTTGAAGTTTGGCATGAAGTACAGGTGCAGACCCAGTTCTTAGCATCCTAGGTAATACTGTGTTGAAAGAACTTTGTCTTCAGTAGTTGTACAGTAGAACAGCAAGAAGGATGTGAAAGGCCATGAGTTTAGTCGACACCTGTCGGCGCATGAGAGCAGGTATCCACGTTTTAGGTCTACCAGTACTGATGTCGCAGAGGATTTTGGTGTTGGAGTCGTCGAGGGGGACATCTTCCCAATGGAGGGATATGCAGTATGTCCTACATGCTTGGTACTCTGGATCTTTTCGTTGGGCTTCTGCCAAGATGATGTAATCCAATCCCAGGTGAATGGCGGCCAATGTGTTTTTTGACAGGGCACTGGCAACGTGATTCATTTTCCCTGGGACATGTTGAAGGGTCCAATTGTATTAAGCCAAGGCAGAGATATGTCTGCATTGACCAGGCGTCTGGCTGTCAGTGAATGCCTGCACTGGAGGCATGTGGTGTGTGCGACTGACGAATGGTGTACCTTCCTAGAAATGGCAAAATTGACGAACAGCCAAGTGCACCACCACCAATTTGCAGTCGAAGGTAGAGTACCCGGATTCCGCTTTGGACAGTTTTCTTCTGAAGAAGGCATGATTACTGCACCAATAGCGACGTGTCTGGCATTGGTGGAGAGAAGGAGAAGTGCATGTGGCACAGGAAAAGTGAGACCAGCAGTGGTTGAAAGGGCATTCTTTGCGTTGCAGAAGGTCGCTTCTTGAAGGGGACCCCACTTCAGGTCTTTTGGCTTGCTCTTGAGAGGGGCAAGAGTGGCGGCAGTGGCTGGCAGGAAACGGTGATAATAGTTAATCATGCCCATGAATTCTTGCACTGCTTTGTTTAAAGGTTTAAAGGTCGCTTATGAATGGTAGAGGCAAGGGACATTGACATTGCCCTAGCAATCAAGACAATGCCCTAGAGATTGACCATATATGATCAGCGCCCAAGCCTCCTCTCCACCCAAGCTAGGACCAGGGAGGGCCAGGCAGTGGCTGCTGAAGACTCGGCAGATAGACCTATAGGCTCCCCCAACCCCCCAACCTTA
>NC_090757.1:21481192-21486184 GCF_036898095.1 Palaemon carinicauda
TATTAATGACCTTTACCTGGCTTGATAAACTAATTACTGACATATACCTGGCTTGATAAACTAATTACTGACATTTACCTTGCTTGATAAAGTAATTAATGATCTTTGCCTGACTTGATAAGCTAATTAATAACCTTTACCTGGTTTGATAAACTAATTAATGACCTTTGCCTGGCTTGATAAACTAATTAATGACCTTTGCCTGGCTTGATAAACTAATTAATGACCTTTACCTGGCTTGACAAACTATTTACTGACCTTTACCTGGCTTGATAAACTATTTACTGACCTTTACCTGGCTTGACAAACTAATTACTGACATTTACTTGGCTTGACAAACTAATTACTGACATTTATTTGGCTTGATAAACAAATAACTGACATCTACCTGGCTTGAAAAACTAATTACCGACATTTACCTGGCTTAACAAACTAATTACCGACATTTACCTGGCTTGACAAAGTAATGACTGGCATTTACCTGTCTTGACCAAACTAATTACTGACATTTACCTGTCTTTACAAACTAATTACTGACATTTACCTGTCTTTACAACTAATTACTGACATTTACCTGTCTTTACAAACTAATTACTGACATTTTCATGACTTGACAAACTAATAACTTACCTTTACCTAGCTCGACAAACTAATAACTTACCTTTACCTAGCTCGACAAACTAATAACTTACCTTTACCTAGCTCGACAAACTAATAACTTACCTTTACCTAGCTCGACAAACTAATAACTTACCTTTACCTAGCTCGACAAACTAATAACTTACCTTTACCTAGCTCGACAAACTAATAACTTACCTTTACCTAGCTCGACAAACTAATAACTTACCTTTACCTGGCTTGGCAAGCTAATTACTGACTTTGAATGGCTTTGGGAAACTATGTACTGATTTAAACTGATTGGAAAAAACTAAATACGACTTTTAATTCGATTTTCAAACTTGGTATTACTGTAAAACTGCTAACTATTTTCCTCATTGGACCCTTTAGGCTTATAGCTTCCAGCTTTTCACACTGGGGTTGTAGCTTAGCTAGTAGTAATAGTAATAATAATAACTGATTTGAAAAATTTAATACAAACTTTTCTTTGATTTAACAAACTAAATGTTGACAAAATAAAAACAAATTGTTAATTGCTTTGATAAAGTAAATACTCTACAAAGTGACACAACTTGTATGACAAAGTAAATACTAACATAACTTATTTAATAAACTAAACTATTTTGACAGTTGACTAGCCACATCCTAATTTACATTTTGAAATAGGACCTGATTAGATATGAATAAATTTCGTCACCTGAAATCCCCAGTTTAATGATGAAGTAAATTAATCTCCGTGGTCGCTGATTTTCAAAAATCGAATAAAATCATTGTAATTTAAGAACCTGTAACACAAACTTACTCCAAATGCCTTTTCATTCTCCATTACGGTTCCAATGAATGAGTTTTTTTTTTTTTTTTTCTTTTTTTTTTTTTTTTTTTTTTTTTTTTTTTTTTTTTTTTTTTTTTGTAAATGGATTAATGTGATGTTTTGCACAAAATGCGTTGATCTCTTGTACAGTTGACTTCGTAAATCCTGGTACATTTCATAGGAAGCAAAGCAGATGTCAGTGTACCGGAATTAATGAAGCCAACTGTACTTTCGATTAGAGAGATATCCACATGATATTTTTCTTTTTTCAGATCGTTTGTATGGCATAGTTTGTCAATTATTAAACTAACCTTTAGATCAGATTTAATATTATGTCCATTAACTCATCAATTTAATTGACACTTAGGCTTTTATCCACAAGCTAATTTAATTTAGTATGTCGTTTTTACAGTGGAAAGGTAAAATGCATTTCAAGTTTTACGGTTTTTAAATTAGAAACTTTTTTTCACTTTTTACTAATTTTCCGATATTTACATTTTCGCATAACAGAATTTTTAAACGTATGGTTCAGCCAGCTTGTGTTATCACTGCCATAATAGTATAAGTTACCTATTACAAAGTAAGTTCTAACTTATTTTTATGTTTGGGAAGATATGATGTAAAGCCCTGGCAATAGGATGATATTATAACACAGGTAACATCTTGGCAGAGGTCTCTTTCGTTGTTGGTTTGTCTTATATGAAAATTTTGACTTGTTAACTTTTAATTTGTTACTTTTTTACCTAATAATTATACCCCTTGTTTCATAGTAATTATATTCTTTATTTCATGATAATTATATTCACTATGTCATAATACTGTATAATGATATTTTTCTTTTATTAAAAGTGATAAAAATAAAAACATATGTACCAGTGCCCTAGGGTGCCAAATTCTACCCACTAGATTTGAAGCTATTATTATTATTATTATTTTTATTATTATTTTTATTATTATTATTATTTTTATTATTATTTTTATTATTTTTATTATTTTTATTATTATTATTATTTGTTAAGCTACAACCATAGTTGGAAAAGCAGGATGCTATAAGCCCAGGGGCCCCAACAGGGAAAATAGCTCAGCGAGGAAAGGAAACAAAGAAAAATAAAATATCTTAAGAGTAATAACATTAAAATAAATATTTCTTATATAAACTCTAAAAACGTGAACAAAACAAGAGGAAGAGAAATTAGACAGAATAGTGTGCCCGAGTGTACCCTCAAGCAAGAGAACTCTAACCCAAGGACAGTGGAAGACCATGGTACAGAGGCTATGGCAGATAATTTATATCAGTTAGAGCACTGGATTTCGATTAATGCTACCTTATGGTAACTTGTGATTTGAAGTTTTGTAATTTAATCCGATCACAATACCACTTTGTACTTGATTCGCAGGAGTTTACCTTGATTTTTTTATGAATTTACTTTCATTTTACTTAGTTCCAATTTATCTTCAATAGCGTTTGGGACACTTAAGTATCTTTAAACCTATCAAAGTTAACTATTAATTCACTATTCGCGAGGTGTTCATTTGAATTCTTTTTTTATTGTTTAAACAACTATATACAGATCATTTGAACAACGCTTTGAATCATCAGAAAGAAATATTCCATCGTAAAATAACCTTTAATGCATCAGAAAGTAGCCTTCAGTTAAACTGAGTTAACTCTTTTGTCATCTGAATTAACCTTGTTCATCTTCTATATATTAATACGATAGCGTGTGAGTTATTTATTTTCTCTCACGCTTTAAAGAAAACGGAATAATTTCATGGTAAACTCTTACAAATTCACGCTTTAAAGAAAACGGAAATAATTTCATGGTATACTCTTACAAATTCACATTAGACTTTGATTACTTAACCTAAGCACATTTTATATAGTTTACCCAATTTTGTCTTTAGCACCTGACTTTTTTTTTTTTTATTTTAAATATTAGGCAAAAAATTGAGTTCTATCAATTTCCATAACCTAGATTATGAAATTAATCTCGAGACATTTTTTTCAAACATGTATAGGTTAGGAACAAGATAATTAGTATTGAAAATATAATTTTGTGTAATTTACACGGGTTCCGCTAGTTTGAATTATTTTAGTAGGGGATATGGATTATCTTTTTGTCTATCTAAATTCACATTGTATGTCAACTTTATTTTTATTTGGTGGTTAATAAAAGTAACTTTATAGGTTATTGAATTAACCATATAGGTCATATGAATTACCTTGTATATGTCATGGAATGTAACTTTGTTGGTCATGAGGAGTAACCTTGTTGGTCATTTGAAATCACCGATAGGTTAAATTTATTTCTTATAAGTCAACTTTATTAAATATATAGGTCAGGTGAAATTACCTTGTAGGTCATATGAGTTAGCCTTGTAGGTCATATGAATTAACCTTATAGTTCTCCTATTTCATCTGAACTCAAATTTCAGCTCATCCAAGTTAATCTTGTAGCTCATTCAAATTCACTTTGTCGATTAACTAAATTCACCATGTAGGTCAACTTAACTCACTAAATAGATTAAATTCACTTTGTAGGTCAACTAAATTCACTTTGTATGTTAACCTGAGTTATCTTTTGGAGATCATTTGAATTAACCTTCTATTTCATGCGATTCCTCGTTGTAATTCATCTGAATTTACTTTACAGGTCAACTGAATTACCCCCCTACAGGTCACTTGAATTCCCCATAAAGGTCACCTGAATTCACCTTGTAGGTCATCAGAATACACCTGAATGGCCTTCAATTCGTGTGAATTTCCTTTCCAGCATCAAACATTAACGCTTCCTCTTCTTTCCAGACGAGAACGAAAACCTGGACCCCGAGGCCCAGAACGCCAATAAATATGCCGGAGACGCAGTCGTGCTGTGCTCTACCAGCTTTCGGGCCACTATACCCAAGACAAGGGCAAGAACAAGCTCAAGCTGAATAATGTAAGTACCCTCTGTCACCTCTGACTGGTTGCATTTTGTACGCCTTACTGTTTTCATACATATTGTAGTTATGATTCTTTGATTTGGGAAAGATATCTTCAAATTGTTTTTATTTCCTTAAATCTCTCTCTCTCTCTCTCTCTCTCTCTCCTCTCTCTCTCTCTCTCTCTCTCTCTCATATGCCAGAAAACCTCAAATCAATCAATCAATCAAGCTCTCTCTCTCTCTCTCTCTCTCTCTCTCTCTCTCTCCTCTCTCTCTCTCTCTCTCTCTCGGATGCAATCAATCAATCAAGCTCGCTCTCTCTCTCTCTCTCTCTCTCTCTCTCTCTCTCTCTCTCTCTCTCTCTCTCTCTGATGCCAAAAGACCTCAAATCAATCAACCAAGCTCTCTCTCTCTCTCTCTCTCTCTCTCTCTCTCTCTCTCTCTCTCTCTCTCTCTCCCCACTTGCCGTAATGCAACATGGGTGCTCATTTAAGATGACACATATTTTCCTTTTTAGATGTTTAAACATGTTTTCCATGTGCTGTAGAAATATTTTGGCTGTGGTTGGGATACAGCCGGGGTCTCTCCTACGGTAGGGAGATAGTAGGGATCAACATCACGGTAGGGAAACAACAGGGG
>NC_090757.1:21486684-21489184 GCF_036898095.1 Palaemon carinicauda
CACTTAGCTAATAATAATAATAATAATGATCATATAGCGTGAAAAGTAACTGGACCGGAACACTAAACAGAAGAACACTAAATATTAAATTATTTCCTAGGCATTGCCGTAAACCTAGTTTTATCGTAATATTCAGTCCCAATTCCATACTCTAATATTAAGGTGATATGTTAACTCCCAAGTATCACATGTTATGATCGTTTTTTATTAATTCAAATGGTGCGTATTTAACTCTTAACTTAAATGTCGGTACGCTCTTACTTCTACGTAGGTTGGCCAGGGCACCAGCCACCCGTTGAGATACTACCACTAGAGAGCTATGGCATCTTCTGACTGGCCAGACAGTACTACATTAGATCCTTCTCTCTGGTTACGGTTCATTTTCCCTTTGCTTTCACATTCACCGAATAAACTGGCCTATTCTTTACATATTCTCCTCTGTCCTCATACACCTGACAACACTGAGATTACAAAACAATTCTTCTTCACCCAAGGGGGTTACTGTACTGTAATTGTTCAGTGGCCACTTTCCTCATGCCAAGGGTAGAAGAGACTCTTCAGCTATGGTAAGTAGCTCTTCTAGGAGGACACTCCAAAATCAAACCATTGTTCTCTAGTCTTGGGTAGTGCCATAGTCTCTGTAACATGGTCTTCCACTGTCTTGGGTTAGAGTTCTCTTGCTTGAGGATACACTCGAGCATACTATTCTATCTAATTTCTCTTCCTCTTGTCTTGTTAAAGTTTATATAGTTTATATAGGAGATATTTATTTTAATGATGTTACTCTTCTTAAAATATTTTATTTTTCACTTTTTCCTTTCCTCACTGGGCTATTTTCCCTGTTGGAACCCGTGGCCTTATAGCATCCTGCTTTTCCAACTAGGGTTGTAGCTTAGCAAGTAATGATAATAATTTGTTTGAACCAAGACCTACAGAAAGAGGTCTTTGTTTAAACAATTTGATCTTTGCTCTTGAAAAGACTTTGCTCTTTCGGCTCTTGAATCTGGTTTTGGTAAACTTAATCACATGAGAGAGAGAGAGAGAGAGAGAGAGAGAGAGAGAGAGAGAGAGATTGGATAAAAACGTTATTTTGTTGCATCCTTTATTAGATTGTCCTTCTCCACGTGTAAACAGCTGGCTGGAAGCTGTCGCCTTTGTACGGATTAATTCTCTCTCTCTCTCTCTCTCTCTCTCTCTCTCTCTCTCTCGGCGTTATTAAAGTTTATCACGCGTATGTAAAGTGATTGGAGATATGACTTCCAGTAGATCAGATCACAATAGCATAAGGTATCCCGACTCTCTCTCTCTCTCTCTCTCTCTCTCTCTCTCTCTCTCTCGGCGTTATTAAAGTTTATCACGCGTATGTAAAGTGATTGGAGATATGACTTCCAGCAGATACAGATCACAATAGCATAAGGTATCCCGACTCTCTCTCTCTCTCTCTCTCTCTCTCTCTCTCTCTCTCTCTGTAAGAAATCAAATTGAAATACCAGTAGATAAATGTTGAATGACTAGCAGATTTAGGTAATCGATATAGTCATACTCCACAAATAATCCAAGTAGATAAATTGTTCAAGAAATATTTTTTGCATATCTATCTAAATATTTAGTAAACATTTTTGACGGGTCGCATACGCTAGCACAATTATATCTGCTAACAATATCAAATGATCAGAAATTTCGTGTATTATGCTCCAAATAAGCGATAATTGTTCAAGAAATGTTTAACTCAGGTGAATGTTTCGTTTTAGCATCGTAATATTTTTGAGGATTGTAAATTCTCCTGCTCTTCATTGAGTATCCTATTGGACCCAGGATTCGTTTCTTTTGTGAATGTTCAGGTTTGGGGTTTAGTCCTTAGGCCCCTCTTCATAATAGGCAATTCAGGGAGTCTACTATCATGGATTTCTATGATATCAAAGCAGGGGGCGCTTCATACAATGGCCTAATTTTGGGAAATACTGTGCATTGCCAATTACGTTTCATTAACTTTTTTACTTAAGAAAATGAGGCTAAAGCCAGTCTTAGCCACCCACACATTCGCAAAAGTGATGACGTCCCTCAGTGACGTTGTTATAACGTTTCTTCCCCTGTACCTCCCATCCCCCGAATTGTTAAACGCCTGTCTAACTCCATAGATAATTGTCATATGACCTACCCCAAGCAATACAAAATTCTTTTTCAGTAAAAGTTCAGCATACCTGGTAATGTGATTCGTGACTTTAGACTTTACCTAAACACAAGACCAACGTTTTATATCTTACCCACTCACTTACATTGAAGATCAAGAATGAGACGAAAGAAGCCATGCTAACCCTACACTTCGCACTTACAGCGAGTGTTGGTAAAGCAATAGAAATATAGTTTTCTTTAGGTTAAGCCGTAGGACTTATTCTTCCATACAACACAGGTTACTCGATACATCAATTGCCAGGAAGAAAATGACAGAGAGCATTGTTTGATATAATTTATCATATCAATTTCACCAGAGAGAGAGTAG
>NC_090757.1:21494184-21496684 GCF_036898095.1 Palaemon carinicauda
AGGGGTGGGAGCCCCGCCGGCCCAGCGGGAAGGGGTGGGAGCCCCGCCGGCCCAGCGTGAAGGGGGCGAGTCCCACCGGCCCAGCGGGAAGGGGTGGGAGCCCCGCCGAGCCGGGTGGGAGCCCCGCCGACCCAGCGGGAAGGGGTGGGAGCCCCGCCGACCCAGCGGGAAGGGGTGGGAGCCCCGTCGTCCCAGCAGGAAGGGGGAGGGAGCCCCGCTGGCCCAGTGGAAAGTGGGTAACCCCACCAGCCAACAATATAGAGTACCTGTATTTAGCTTAGTTTTAATTTAGTACATATGAAGACTTTTTGGAGATCCATAACAGGCTCCGGGATCCAAAATAGTCTTCAAAACTCTCTCAACTCCTGGTTCGACTCAAAGTTGTATTTTGTCATCCGTAGAAAAGATGAATGCTCTTCTGTCAGAGCTCCAAAAGTTCGCTAAGTCTCTCTGTGAGGAAAAATATGGAATAACGGTACATTCCTAAGCTTCAAACTGTCATTTGTCTACGAGCAGAAATGTTAGAAATGGTAAAAAGATCGTTTTATTGAGTTCCACTTATGAGCTGCAACAATTTTCTTAGTGTAATTGTCATTCTGCTTCACAATGATAGAAAGAGCCGACTTCAAAGCAGAATGACAATTATACAAAGAAAATTTTGCAAGCCACAGGCTCTTGCACAATTGCAGCCCATAAGTGGGAATCAATAAAACGATATTTTTACAATTTCTAACATTTCTGCTCGAAGATGAATGACCATTTGAAGCCGATTTGGGAATACCGGTATTCTATATTTCTCCTCATAGAGAGACTTAACGAACTTTTGGAGCTCTAACAGGAAAGCATTCATCTTTTCTACTGATGACGAAATACAACGTCGAGTCAAAGGACGTAGGAGGAGATGAATTGTCATTCTAAGACGAACGAACGAACTTCTTATTTATCAACCCAAATTTGCAAGCTTTTATCACCGACTTGCCTCTGAGACCATTATAAAGGAAACAAGATTTGGGAAATGCAGAAAATGCTTTGGTGACAGTTAATAGAATTGTTGAGTCTGCGACTTTGAAAGAAAATCAAATTAATTCTCCAAGAAGGGATCAACAAGTGGAATCTTACACACTAGTATGATACCACACCGTTTGCTAGTTCTTTTTGTTTCACGTAAATATATCCTTCGCGAAGCAGTTTCACCTTTAATTTATTGGTTTTTACAAACTCCATTTATGGATGGAAGTTAAGTGATTTACAAACGAACGTTTTATAAGAATCTTTAGCTAAAGTAACTTAAAAAAATATATATTGGAGAAAGACGATGTCTTTACAAGACGAGCAAGTGACTATACTGCTATTTTTCTTAGACACAGGAAAGGTGATTTTGTCCTGATACCGTGTATATGGTCAATCTTTAGGGTATTGTCCTGCTAGCTAGGGCATTGTCACTGACCATTGCCTCTGTCATTCATAAGCGGCCTTTAAAACCGTAATATACAAACAGACAGAGCAGGGTGGAATCGTAGTCCCCCTGAGAGCGATACCCAAACCCAATGCCGACTCCATGCTTCTTGAAAAGTCGAAATTTCTTTTGAGGTGTCCTTATTAAATTCCAAACCTGGAATAGAAGTCCTCAAGAGGTCAAAGTTCTTTCTGGTCGAGGACGCTTTGACAGGCATTGCCTTAACTCGAAATTGAACGATTCTATGATACAGCTGAAGATCTTTTGTGTTATTGAATGAGAAACTGTTTGTCATAGGTATCAAATATTAGTAGTAGAAGAAGTATAATCTGTATAAGTAGTAAAAGTATAATCAGTATTAGTAGTAGAAGAAGTATAATCAGTATTAGTAGTAGAAGTATAATCTGTATAAGTAGTAGAAGAAGTATAATCAGTATTAGTAGTAGAAGAAGTATAATCAGTATTAGTAGTAGAAGAAGTATAATCAGTATTAGTAGTAGAAGTATAATCTGTATAAGTAGTAGAAGAAGTATAATCAGTATTAGTAGTAGAAGAAGTATAATCAGTATTAGTAGTAGAAGAAGTATAATCAGTATTAGTAGTAGAAGTATAATCTGTATAAGTAGTAGAAGAAGTATAATCAGTATTAGTAGTAGAAGAAGTATAATCAGTATTAGTAGTAGAAGAAGTATAATCAGTATTAGTAGTAGAAGAAGTATAATCAGTATTAGTAAGATGAAATATGAAACTTGTTATTGGTTTCTGGTTGTAATAATACTAGTTCAAAGTTCTCTCACTCTCTCTCTCTCTCTCTCTCTCTCTCTCTCTCTCTCTCTCTCTCTCTCTCTCTCTCTCTCTCTCTCTCTCTCTCTCTCTCTCTCTTAATAACCTGGTTGCCATGGAGACATCTCAACCCATTCGTTTTTTCTTGGCCATCCTGTTCCCTCTCTTAACTGATTCGTACAAAAAGATGCTGAATTATTATTGTTATTATTGTTATTATTTCATTGAGTTTGCTGTTGCTTATAATTAACCTAACTGATA
>NC_090757.1:21501684-21506684 GCF_036898095.1 Palaemon carinicauda
CTTTCTGGTTAACTTCTCTTGCAGAAGTCTGTTCGTAGAGCTTTTTAGATAACTTCTCTTGCAGATATCTGTTTGTAGAGCTTTCTGGTCAATTTTTTTAGCAGGAGTCTAATAGTAAAGCTTTCCGGTTAACTTTTCTTGCAGGAATCTGTTTTTAGAACTTTCCGATCACTTTTTTTGCAATAGTCAGATACTAAAGCTTTCTGGTCAATTTCTCTTGCAAGAATCAGTTCGTAGCACTTTCCAGTCAACTTCTCTTGCAGAAGTCAGTTCATAGAGCTTTCAAGTCAACTTCTCTTGCAGAAGTCAGTTCATAGAGCTTTCAAGTCAACTTCTCATGCAGGATTCTGTTCGTAGAGGCATCCGGTCAACTTCTCTTGTAGGAGTCGGTTTGTAGAGCTTTCCAGCAACTTCTCTTGCAGGAGTAAGTTCGTAGAGCTTTTCGGTCCGCTATTCTTGCAGGAGTCTGTTCATAGAGCTTTCCGGTCCACTACTCTTGCAGGAGTCTGTCCATAGAGCTTTCCGGTCAACTACTGCAGGAGTTTGTTCATAGAGCTTTCCGGTCAACTTCTCTTGCAGGAGTGTGTTCATAGAGCTTTCCAGTCAACCTCTCTTGTCAGAGTCTGTTCATATAGCTTTCCTGTCAACTTCTCCTGCAGGGCTTGGTTTGTAGAGCTTCCCGGTCAACTTCTCTAGCAGGAGTTTGTTCGAAGAGCTTTCTGGTCAACTTCTCTTGCAGGTGTCTGCTATTAGAGATTTCCCGTCAACTTTTCTTGCAAAAGTCAATTCATAGAGCTTTCCGGTCAACTTCTTTTTGGAGAAGTCTGTTTGTGGAGCTTTCCAGTCAACTTCTCTTTGCAGAATTCTGTTTGTGGAGCTTTTTGGTCAACATGTCTTGTAGGAGTCTGTTTGTGGAGCTTTCCGGTCAACTTGTCTGGCTGGAGTCTGTTTGTAGAGCTTTCTGGCCAACCTCTCTTGCAAGAGTCTGATCGTAGAGCTTTCCAGCCAACTTATTTTGCAAGAATCTGTTCATAGAGCTTTCCTGTTAACTTCTCTTGCAGAAGTCAGTTCGTATAACTTTCCAGTCAACTTATCTTGCATGAGTCGGTTCATAGACCTTTCCATTCCTATTCTCTTGTAGGAGTCAGTTCATAGAGCTTTCCAGTGAACTTTTCTTGCAGGAATCAGTTCATAGAAGCTTTCCAGCCAACTTCTCTTACAGGAGTCGGTTCATAGAAGCTTTCCAGTCAACTTCTCTTGCAGTAGTCAGTTTATAGGGATGTCCAGTCAACTTCTCATGCAGGAGAGACTTTGTAGAGCTTTCCAGTCAAATTCTCTTGCAGTAGACGGTTCGTAGAGCATTCCGGTCAACTTCTCTTGCATAAGTCTTTTTGTAGAGCTTTCCAGTCAATGTATCTTGCAAGAGTCTTTTTGTAGAGCTTTCCAGTCAATGTATCTTACAGGAGTCAGTTTGTAGAGCTTTCCAGTCGTTTTCTCTTACAGGAGTCAGTTTGTAGAGCTTTCCAGTCGTTTTCTCTTACAGGAGTCAGTTTGTAGACCTGCCCAGTCAACTTCTCTTGCAGGAGATTGTTTGCAGAGCTTTCCAGTCAACGTCTCTTGCAGGAGGCAGTTTGTAGAGCTTTCCAGTCAACGTCTCTTGCAAGAGTCAGTTTTTAGAGTTTCCCAGTCAACTTCTCTTGCAGGAGTTGGTTCATAAAGCTTTCCGGTCTATTTCTTTGGCGAGAGTTTGTTCGTAGAGCTCTCCAGTCAAATTCTCTTGCAGGAGTCAGTTCGTAGAGCTTTTCAGTTAACTTCTGTTGTAGGAGTCTTCTTAGACCTTTCCAGTCAACTTTGTTCCAGGAGTCAGTTCATAGAGATTTCCAGTCAACTTCTATTGTAGGAATCTGTTCATAGAGCTTTCCAGTCAACTTTTCTTGCTGGAGTCTGTTCATAGAGCTTTCCATTCTACTTCTCTTACAGGAGTCAGTTTGTAGAGTTGTCCAGTCAGCTTCTCTTCGCAGGGGTCTATTTGTAGAGCTTTCCAGTCAACTTCTCTTGCAGGAGTCAGTTTGTAGAGCTGTCCAATTAACTTCTTGTGCAGGAGTCGGTTTTTAGAGCTGTTCAGTCAACTTCTCTTGCAGGAGTCTGTTTGAAGAGCTTTCCAGTCAACTTCTCTCAGAAGTCATGTTGTAGATCTGTCCAATCAACTTCTATTTGCAGGATTCAGTTTTACAGCTTTCCAGTCAACTTCTCTTGCAAGAGTGGGTTCGTAGGTGTTATCATTCGCTTCTTTTTTTATTGGAGTCCTTTTGTATTGATTTATATTCACCGCTTTCAGTAGTCCATGCTTAGAGAGACAGTTAAGTTCTTTAAGGATTCCTCCCTTATAGCTCTTTAAGTCCTTTTTTTCGGGTGTACGCTTTTAAAATGTTCTGGTCAACTCTTGTTTTAGGAATTTTCTGTAGAACTCTCCATTGATCTCTTCTTTTGCAACCCTTTTCAGAGGAGCTATCTGTTCAGCTCTGCTATCAGGAATGGTTTTTTTAGAGCTTTCTGTTCATCTCTTTCTGGATTCTGTTCATTTCTTTCATCAGTCCTTTTTTTTTAGCTTTCTCTTCAGCTCTTGTTTCAGGGATGTGTTGTGGTAGATTTCCAATTGGAAATTTCATCTGCGGATTAAGTCTCTTCCTCTTCTATGTTATTTTGTTCATCAATCGAGGCTTTCTGTTCACTTTTCATTTCAGCATTCCATCGATGAAGTTTTTCATTTATTTTTTACAAGTCCGTTCGTATTAAATAATTAATTATTCAGATGAAAGTTGAAAATAACGTAAATACGTAAGAATTATAAACTGGAACAACGAGTTGAACAGTTAAAAATCTCTGTAGTGTGCAATGTTAGGTTTCGTCAATGTATCAATTCTGAGAAGTTGAAGAAAAGTGTGAATATGGTCTTAAAAAATTTATCGGCACCAGAATATTTAAGTAATGCCATATTACATTTACTTTGTATTAGGCTTTCTATTACAATTTGCATAATTAGATGCCACGTGGACATTATTTTAGCACGTAGACACTGGAGTCATTTGTAAAATTTATTATTCAGGCAACTCTTTTTACTTTCTTTTTTACGTATTTTACAAAGAAAAAGAATGCGTAGAGTTTAACATTACGCTGAAAAAGTGGAGTTTACGCTGAAAAAGTGGAGTTTCCATTATACCTAATTATATTGAGTAATTAGTTCAAATTCCGTCACTCAAGGAAGCGTTTTCTCTTACTCGAGTGATAATTAATTTTCTGCGACGTCTTAGCTTCCAGGCCTCTCCCTTTGTCTTTGTAAATATGGCTAATAACCTTATGAATAATTTCCATTTGGAAATTAATTTCAGAGGAGAAATACATCTATTTCTCTGGATTCCATTTAACTTGAGAAATATTTTCTCTTCCAAGGCTAAAGATTTAGGTCACGTGGCGCAGGGAATGGCTCAAGCATGCCACCCCATTCCCTCACCCCTGAAAGATTTGAGTTAATTACTTGGTTTAGATGGAGTAATTAAAACACTGGTTAAGGTTAAGGCGTTAAGTATGTCAATGTGTGTCCTTAATCTCGGAAATGAAATTAGATTTATGTTAGAATTAGATTTTTACACTAATGAATACCTCGTGGCAGCAGCTATATTAAATTCCATACAGAGCAGTTGTCAATTTTTTGGGGTGTGTGTGTAGATTGCCTTACCTTATGTAAGACACGGGCTCTTGCTGACGTTTTTTGGGGTGGTTTTATAATTTTTATTTATTATAAATCTACACAATTCTGTTTATTAGCAATTAATCGTAGGATGTTAATTTGCATAAAATTAATTACTTAGGAAAATTCCATATAGCTGAAGTGCATGATCTTGGCTTAAATTCATTTATGCTTTTAATTTTTTAATGAACATTAAAAATGATTTTACGTTTTGTAGCAACGGATGAGTAGCATTAATAGCAATTATATTTTATTAATTTTATTATTTATTAAACTTTCAATCCTATTAGATGAATATTACTACGATTGTTGTTGTTAATGTCAGAAAAAAAAATTCTAGTCCGGTGAGATTGTAAATGCCTTGGTGAGATCATTCAGATCAAATGGGATTTGCATGAAGAGCCTCGCATTCCGATTCTGGGATTCCACGTAAGCCATCGAATACTTGTTTGACGCCTTTTGAAAGGGAGGTCATATCTCTCTCTCTCTCTCTCTCTCTCTCTCTCTCTCTCTCTCTCTCTCTCTCTCTCTCTCTCTCTCTCTCTCTCTCACACACACACACACACACACACACACACACACACACACACACACACACAGTACTGCAATAGTTATCCCATATTGATTTAGAATAAATAAATAAGTCCCAAACTTCTGAAATAAGTTTAGAGGTTGTTTTCTTTTAAGGACTCGGATGCTATCGTTGATGCCAGATGTCGCCTCGATAGTCCTTTAGTTATTAGCACCAATAAATGGTAGATGATCTTAGAAGATTATTTTCTTGATTTCGAAATGCATTGGGATGTGATTTGCATGCTATTGTAGAGCGTGAAGTTCAAACCAGAGGGGGACGTGCATTATGAGAGCACTTTGGTAAGTCAATATTGTAATCCAACAAATTATCGAATGTAAAATTAACCAAGGCAAAATAGTTAAGAACGCTGGACCAGTTAATGTATGTAATATTGACGATTTATTATTGAATATAGGTCAGAAATAGAACGAGAAAAGTGTAAGTCAACCACTAATGAAGTGATTTAGTGATATGACTAATTTGTGTAAGGTGGAGTCTCTTAGGTCATGTAGTAATGGATGGGATTTTCATAAATGCTTTATTTTTTTAAATTGTGATTACGAATCAACATCAGAATTATAGTATGGACTGGTGTGTGTATATTGTGTATTAATCGAAATTATTATTTTGAAGACATTCTACAAGCTCATTTCACATAAATCTATGAATTTTATCCTA
>NC_090757.1:21514184-21517409 GCF_036898095.1 Palaemon carinicauda
GGGAATCGAACCCTGGTCGGCAAGCTTGTATAGACAAGTGGCCGGGAATCGAACCCTGGTCGGCAAGCTTGTATAGACAAGTGGTACTTGTCTATACAAGCTTGCCGACCAGGGTTCGATTCCCGGCCGGTCCCAAGCTCTTGTCTTTGTGTGATTTCACCTGGGGCTCTGATCCCGAGGTCGTTAAGAGAATCCAGACATTAATGTATCAAAAATATATATGGCTTATTTGAATATATATACATGTATTTACATATACATATATATACATATATAATATATACATATATATGTATGAATATATATATATGGATATATATACATATATACATAAATATATACATATATATATATATATATATATATATATATATATACACACCCACATATATATATATATATATATATATATATATATATATATATATATATATATATATATATATGTGTGTGTGTGTGTGTGTGTGTGTGTATTGTGTATTTCGGTATTTACATGATTTATACTCTATTGGTTTTGTAAACTATAATTTTCTATTGAAAAGAATACAGTTTTATTGGTTATATTCATTTTCTAACCTGAAGGATTTTTAGAGCTTAGAAAAGCGAAATTGACTTTCCTTTTATATATTTAGATAGGGTTCAGGCCTTGAAACGCGAGATGAAGTCAATCTTATCCGGTGAACGAAAACAATTTTCATTAGATATCTCAACATGCCAAGGACAGGCATTTGAAGGACGTATTTCTTTGTCATCTTTGAGAACCATCCTATAAATCGTCATTAAGGGAATCGGAAATTGAGAGAAAAAAAGAGGGAAAAAATATAAGAAATCGACTTTTACAGGATCAGTTTGTGTCTGGACAGTGGGAGAAAAACGTTTGTTCGAATTACTAACTCTGCATTAACCAAAGGACTTTCTCTCTCTCTCTCTCTCTCTCTCTCTCTCTCTCTCTCTCTCTCTCTCTCTCTCTCTCTCTCTCAATTGATGTTATGATGCCAGAAAATTATCAATCTCTCTCTCTCTCTCTCTCTCTCTCTCTCTCTCTCTCTCTCTCCTCTCTCTCTCTCTCTCTCTCTCTCTCTCTCTCTCTCAATTGATGTTATGATGCCAGAAAATTCTCTCTCTCTCTCTCTCTCTCTCTCTCTCTCTCTCTCTCTCTCTCTCTCTCTCTCTCTCTCTCTCAGTAGATGTTATGATGCCAGAAAATTATCAATCATTCTCTCTCTCTCTCTCTCTCTCTCTCTCTCTCTCTCTCTCTCTCTCTCTCTCTCTCTCTCTCTCTCTCTCTCTCTCTCGCTCTCTCTCTCTCTCTCTCTCTCTCTCTCTCTCTCTCTCTCAATTGATGTTATGATGCCAGAAAATTCTCTCTCTCTCTCTCTCTCTCTCTCTCTCTCTCTCTCTCTCTCTCTCTCTCTCTCTCTCTCTCTCTCTCTCTCTCTCTCAATTGATGTTATGATGCCAGAAAATTCTCTCTCTCTCTCTCTCTCTCTCTCTCTCTCTCTCTCTCTCTCTCTCTCTCTCTCTCTCTCTCTCAATTGATGTTATGATACCAGAAAATTGTTAATCATTCTCTCTCTCTCTCTCTCTCTCTCTCTCTCTCTCTCTCTCTCTCTCTCTCTCTCTCTCTCTCTCTCTCTCTCACACACACACAGCCACCATTCTCTTCTCAGAAATGTAATATCTTTGTCTACTCTCCCGGAAAGGTTTTGTTTTTGAGTCATGAAAGGAGGGTTCTTCTTTTGTCTTAAATCTTTGATTCTTTTGAGTTTTTCTTAAATGTTACACATATGGTTATTCCTTTTTATACTTTTTTTTACTTTTATCATGAATTATTTACGGGAAAATTCCTTACCTTAAGTTTGTATCCTATTCAGTAACTAAATTTAGTTGCTAAATGTTGACAAGAAGACAGCTGGTAAAAGATTTTTTTAATTTGTAACAGCATTGGATTTCCTTTGTTGGGTTCAAATGCTTTGCAAGTTTCTTTGTGTCGTAAATTAAGAAAACGTATCCCCGAGTCTCCAATCTGAGTTACAATGTCTTAAGTGTTTGTTTTTCCATGTGACTTTTGAACCAATGATTCTTATATCTTGCTGCTCACTTTGGTGATATTGGCTTTCGTGATATGAAATGGCGGGGGGTTGTGATTATCATGGCGATTTTAACAACGCTGTTTATCTTATGCTATGGTGTATGAACTTTAGGTTATTTTGCCATAGTTTATCTACAAAGGGTCGAGACAGGCTTCCTACCAGTCAGCCATTAATCCAAGCCCAGAAAAACTCCTATCTACCACATAGCCGTCCATTTCAATGAAAAGTGATGAATTTTTGATAAGATGACAACAACTAAACCCTTTGTGGCTGTATTATAATTAATATTTATATAGTAGACTTGTGGTTTTGTTAAGTATGCCGTATCATTCACGACAGAACGCTAGTACTGTTTAAATACTCATATTTGCCAATACTTTATCATTGGCTGGTCAATTACAAGTAGACTGTCATTTCAGAGGGTAGGACTATTTGGTTATATTCATATTCTTATTGCTTCACCATTTATGACAAGGTGTATGATTCTTAATATCATTGTTGTATTGAAAATAGATTGATTATCGTTGCATATTTCGAAATCACATAGTAAGTCAAAAATTAATTTTGTCTTGTTTTGTATGAATATTTGCAATTTTTTTACTGCGAATTATTTAAAAAACCAATTAAAAGAAAATTCAAATTGAAAATATCAATGACCTTCCCCTTGTCTCCTTTAAGGGATACCAACGCTTCACTAGCTTCTGTGATCACCAGATTAGTATCGTAATTTTAGGCTCCTGTATTATATGTATAGTTATGGACAAGTTCTATTAACGTAATTTTATGCTCCTGTATTATATGTAGAGTTATGGACTAGTTCTCATAACGTAATTTTAGGCGGCTCCTGTATTATATGTAGAGTTATGGACTAGTTCTCATAACGTAATTTTAGGCTCCTGTATTATATGTAGAGTTATGGACTAGTTCTCTTAACGTAATTTTAGGCTCCTGTATTATATGTAGAGTTATGGACTAGTTCTCTTAACGTAATTTAGGCGGCTCCTGTATTATATGTAGAGTTATGGACTAGTTCTCATAACGTAATTTTAGGCTCCTGTATTATATGTAGAGTTATGGACTAGTTCTCTTAACGTAATTTTAGGCTCCTGTATTATATGTAGAGTTATGGACT
>NC_090757.1:21517909-21520409 GCF_036898095.1 Palaemon carinicauda
TGATGTTATGATGCCAGAAAATTCTCTCTCCTCTCTCCTCTCTCTCTCTCTCTTCTCTCTCTCTCTCTCTCTCTCTCTCTCTCTCTCTCTCTCTCTCTCTCTCTCTCAATTGATGTTATGATGCCAGAAAATTCTCTCTCTCTCTCTCTCTCTCTCTCTCTCTCTCTCCTCTCTCTCTCTCTCTCTCTCTCTCTCTCTCTCTCTCATCATTGATGTTATGATACCAGAAAATTGTTAATCATTCTCATCTCTCCTCTCTCTCTCTCTCTCTCTCTCTCTCTCTCTCCTCTCTCTCCTCCTCTCTCTCTCTCTCTCTCTCTCTCTCTCTCTCTCTCTCTCTCTCTCACACACACACAGCCACCATTCTCTTCTCAGAAATGTAATATCTTTGTCTACTCTCCCGGAAAGGTTTTGTTTTTGAGTCATGAAAGGAGGGTTCTTCTTTTGTCTTAAATCTTTTGATTCTTTTGAGTTTTTCTTAAATGTTACACATATGGTTATTCCTTTTTATACCTTTTTTTTTACTTTTATCATGAATTATTTACGGGAAAATTCCTTACCTTAAGTTTGTATCCTATTCAGTAACTAAATTTAGTTGCTAAATGTTGACAAGAAGACAGCTGGTAAAAGATTTTTTTTAATTTGTAACAGCATTGGATTTCCTTTGTTGGGTTCAAATGCTTTGCAAGTTTCTTTGTGTCGTAAATTAAGAAAACGTAATCCCCGAGTCTCCAATCTGAGTTACAATGTCTTAAGTGTTTGTTTTTCCCATGTGACTTTTTGAACCAATGATTCTTATATCTTGCTGCTCACTTTGGTGATATTGGCTTTCGTGATATGAAATGGCGGGGGGTTGTGATTATCATGGCGATTTTAACAACGCTGTTTATCTTATGCTATGGTGTATGAACTTTAGGTTATTTTGCCATAGTTTATCTACAAAGGGTCGAGACAGGCTTCCTACCAGTCAGCCATTAATCCAAGCCCAGAAAAACTCCTATCTACCACATAGCCGTCCATTTCAATGAAAAGTGATGAATTTTGATAAGATGACAACAACTAAACCCTTTGTGGCTGTATTATAATTAATATTTATATAGTAGACTTGTGGTTTATGTTAAGTATGCCGTATCATTCACGACAGAACGCTAGTACTGTTTAAATACTCATATTTGCCAATACTTTATCATTGGCTGGTCAATTACAAGTAGACTGTCATTTCAGAGGGTAGGACTATTTGGTTATATTCATATTCTTATTGCTTCACCATTTATGACAAGGTGTATGATTCTTAATATCATTGTTGTATTGAAAATAGATTGATTATCGTTGCATATTTCGAAATCACATAGTAAGTCAAAAATTAATTTTGTCTTGTTTTGTATGAATATTTGCAATTTTTTTACTGCGAATTATTTAAAAAACCAATTAAAAGAAAATTCAAATTGAAAATATCAATGACCTTCCCTTGTCTCCTTTAAGGGATACCAACGCTTCACTAGCTTCTGTGATCACCAGATTAGTATCGTAATTTTAGGCTCCTGTATTATATGTATAGTTATGGACAAGTTCTATTAAACGTAATTTTATGCTCCTGTATTATATGTAGAGTTATGGACTAGTTCTCATAACGTAATTTTAGGCGGCTCCTGTATTATATGTAGAGTTATGGACTAGTTCTCTTAACGTAATTTTAGGCTCCTGTATTATATGTAGAGTTATGGACTAGTTCTCTTAACGTAATTTTAGGCTCCTGTATTATATGTAGAGTTATGGACTAGTTCTCTTAACGTAATTTTAGGCGGCTCCTGTATTATATGTAGAGTTATGGACTAGTTCTCATAACGTAATTTTAGGCTCCTGTATTATATGTAGAGTTATGGACTAGTTCTCTTAACGTAATTTTAGGCTCCTGTATTATATGTAGAGTTATGGACTAGTTCTCTTAACGTAATTTTAGGCTCCTGTATTATATGTAGAGTTATGGACTAGTTCTCTTAACGTAATTTTAGGCTCCTGTATTATATATGTATAGTTATGGACAAGTTCTCTTAACGTAATTTTAGGCTCCTGTATTATATGTAGAGTTATGGACTAGTTCTCTTAACGTAATTTTAGGCTCCTGTATTATATGTAGAGTTATGGACTAGTTCTCTTAACGTAATTTTAGGCTCCTGTATTATATGTAGAGTTATGACTAGTTCTCTTAACGTAATTTTAGGCTCCTGTATTATATGTATAGTTATGGACTAGTTCTCTTAACGTAATTTTAGGCGGCTCCTGTATTATATGTAGAGTTATGGACTAGTTCTCATAACGTAATTTTAGGCTCCTGTATTATATGTAGAGTTATGGACTAGTTCTCTTAACGTAATTTTAGGCTCCTGTATTATATGTAGAGTTATGGACTAGTTCTCTTAACGTAATTTTAGGCTCCTGTATTATATGTAGAGTTATGGACTAGTTCTCCTAACGTAATTTTAGGCTCCTGTATTATATG
>NC_090757.1:21525409-21542909 GCF_036898095.1 Palaemon carinicauda
TGGTAACAATAAATACTGGTCACCCTCAACCACTGTAGAGATACATAGGAATATCTAGTTATATAAAAGTAATTTAAATACCTTATTTTGAATCTTGGGGGTTGTGGTGGCCTATTGGAAACGTCCCTGTCTAGTGATCTGCCAGACTGGGGTTCATGACAAGTTCGAGCTCAATAGATTAAAACACGCACACAGGTTGCCCAGAGCTTTCGCTCTGGACGGGGCTCTTAGACCCATGGTCATAGTTCCCAAGCGATAGTATATTGTTAGTGTCTGCAACCTCACCATCCTTGTGAGCTAAGGATGCGGGAGTTGGTGGAGCCTGTAGGTCTACCTGCTGAGTCATCAGGCCATTACCTCAACCTCCCTGGTCCTAGCTTAGGTGGAGAGGGGTCGTTGTTGTTGTGGATTAAAGCCAATAGTTCTTGTTGGCACGGGCCATTCCCTTGGTCGGCCCGTAGGTAACCTGTAAAGATATATAAGGTTGGTTATCACATAAGAGGAAATTTGGAAAGTTTTCAGTAGTAGAGATAGTTGTGGACAGGATAAGGATGATGGTGGTAGTAGTAGAGGTCCATTATTTCACGGATAGTAGTAGTTAGAAAGTTGGGGGTGTAAGGCCTTTGGAAGTAGGGGAGAGGATGCAGGTGGGGTTGTCCAACCTTTTACTCCCTAGGGTCCCTGCGGAAAGCTTTTAGTAGTAGGTTAAGTTTAGAAAATACAGAGGATGATGTGAATAGGGCCTTATGGTGAGGGGATGAGATGGTTAGATGCAAATTTTGAGGTCATTACCGTGGTGGAGGTAGTCTTGAAAGCAATTGTGTGTGTTTATTATTTTCAACAATTGCTTTTCCCAGTGTGGCCGCGGCTTGCCGGGCCTGTGGTGAGTTGGTGTCTACCTGTAGATCACCTCTCAGCTGTGCTATTTCTCTACACTCTAGTAAGTAAGTAAGTAATGCAGGAGGGTCTGTTGTGGTGTGACATCACAGTGATCACATGGTCTCTGAATGTTGTCCAGGATTTCCCAGTTTGCCTTGTATCCCAGTCTGAGCCTGTGTATACAAACAGCGTGTTTTCTTGGGGTGTATCTGTCTAAGGGTGGAGGTTCTAGCTCTGTGGCCCATTTGTACCATGTGGCAGAGGGAGAGCCATTCTCTATCCACTTGTGTAGTTCCTTGATTAGGTTGTCTTTGAGCTGTGTCTTTACTTTGTTTTTAATTTGTTGCAGTGCAGGCTGTATGTGCACATGTACACTTTAGATGTGTCTGGTGCATTTGGCTAGTTCATCAGCCTCTTCATTCCCTGGTATCCCGATGTGACTGGGGATCCAGTTTAGAGTTATTTGTCTATCTTTTTCATTTTGCTGATATAGGAATGATTTGGTATCAGATAGCAGGGCCTTGTTTTCTTTACTTTTTTCCTGTTGCAAGGCTTGCATTGAGGTTCGTGAACCAATATGTATGACTACTTGTCCTTCCTCATTTTCAATAGAGTATTTTAGTGCTTGTTGTATTGCAACAAGCTCTGTCTGCATGGTGGAGACATTGTTGGATGTCCTCCAGCATGCTGTGAAGTTGCTGGAGTAAACTGCAGCTCCCGCTGTTCGGGTTCCGGGGTCTACTGTACCGTCAGTATAGTATATCTGTGCCCCATTTGTTTCTGCTGAGCGGATTGCTGCTTGAGCTACATTTCTTAGTTCCTCCATTGAGCAGTCTTCATTTGCCCTTGGGAGCTTGGTGTATCTGTAGATTGCTACTTGCTTCTTCCAAGGTGGAATGCGCTGTGCACCCTGCGCTGTGTCTGGGCTTAGTTGCAGGATAACTTCGGTTAGGCTCAGGGTCTTTATGTTGTTGCTATGGACTTTGCCATAAGAGCTTGGGGTTTAAACATCAGGGTGCTTTGACAGTTCCTCTCTTACTCTCATTTTGGTTATAGGTCTCTGTCTGAGAGGAACATCTTTGCAATTGTGCTTGCATTTCTTAGTGCAATTCTATCCTCAAGGGATGGTAGTCCAGTCTCCATCCTTAGGTTGCACAGTCTTGTCCATATTGGATCTCCTAGCATGAGCCTCTTGGCATTGTTTTGAATCACCTTTACTGAGGCTTTTTGTGTATCTGTTAGATTTGTAAGTGTTGGAGCGGCATATTCCACTAGCGCTCTGGAACAGGCTAGATAGTATTTTTTTGGACATGCTCATTTGCTCCGTCATTGAGTTTCGACATATATCTCATGGCTGCCAGTCTGGCATCCGCTTTTTCCTAGAGATATTTGACTTCTTCCCTGGGAGAGGGGTATTGGGTGCTGATCTTTATGTAGGCTATATATGGTCAATCTCTAGGGCATTGTCCTACTAGCTAGGACATTATCACAGTCCCTTGCCTCTGCCATTCATGAGCGACCTTTAAAATCTGAATAACATTTACAATTTATGTTATTTATCATTTGCTTTTGTAATTTCAAGTTTTGTTGTAATCTTCCTTCCCCTATTTATATGATTTCAGTATTTAATTCTCTTCAGAGGGAGCGCGTAACTTACTTGGTCCCCTTGTGACGTGTCAGTTGCATCCTAACAGCTAATTAAGAAGCGAGAAATTAATGCGTGAGATATACATTGATGTGTTAATAATTCAAGTAATTAACGGACGTGAAGACATGTGAACTTAATCCTATCGGTTCGTAATATGGATATCTAAATGTAGCCGTACATTTCTCTAATTCCATGATTTATTAAGCAGTTCGTGTATTTCTGAGTGAGGATACATTATCGGGGTGTAAAATTTTGAGTATCGCCATGATCAGCAAGGCTGTACTAGTCAGGGCCACCCATACTGAGTTGGTTTGCTGAGCGATTCGACGAAAATCTCCCAGTATCACCAATCTACACTGGCCAGCATGGTTATGAAAACTGGTCAAACCCCAGACATAAATTGACATGTCTGAGCCCTTTTTCCTGCAATGGACTAGAAACAGCTGCATTTGTTGTTGTTGTTTTTGTTGTTGCTGTTGTTGTTTTATTTAGACTAACTGTACCGCGCAATGACGGAGGGAAAGAAGTGTACTTATCAGAATGTACCTGCATTGAAATTGTGTGACGAGTTATCATTTGCCTCCAAGTTGTAATTAAAATGAAAGATGAATAACTGTGTGTGTGTGTGTGTCTGTGTCTGTGTATCATGACGAGTCTCTCTACGTTTAATAATTGGTTGGAGTTGCAATGTTCCATACCTTGGGACTTCCATCTCTCCGCCCAATCAGCGCTTGTTGCAGCATGAGCTCGACAATGCAAATGCAAATTATGCATTTGGAAACCAGCTGTGAGCTTCTATCAAAAGTGCCTCCCATGACCAGGTTTATGGAAAGTAAAGGGGCGATGCCCCCGTGTGTTGGAATCGACCACAGCGATCGTCTTCCGTTGGTTGTTGATTTAAATTTTCCCTTTTTTATTTGTTTTAGTTTATTAGATTGTTTTGTGCTTCTTAACTGATATATCTTTACAAGGAATTTTCAGTTTACATCTCTTGAATATACGTCACATAATTTCCTATGCATTGATTTAATTTTGATTTCAGTGACTAGACCAGAAAAAAAAAAAGTCGAAATCAAGGTTTTAGAGGGTTAAACATTGTCTAATGCTCAGTATCCTAGTCTAAAATGTAATATTTTATGCCTCATATGTAAGTTGATTACAATTAACGCAACCAAAAATTGTTAATTATACCGAAGTTTTAATCCGAAAGAAGAAGAAAGGAACTTAATAGTTCATAGGATTATAACGCATTGGGGCTCCTTTTTCGATACCGTAAAATATAACGAATATTGTTGAGAAATCTCTGTCCGTTGGTGATATGATATCACTTTTTTTTCAGTATCTTGTCGTCCTCTCTCATTTTAGGTTTAGGATAAGAAAGAACAGAACCAGTTGCAAGACTAAAGTAGAAAGGTGCGAGAGAGGAAAAGGAGGAATAAAACTCATCCATATATATGTTCATTTCATGGCGTTGTATATTTTTGTTAAATTTGTAATGAGATTAGTTTTTTTTTCTTTGCTTAATTTTATAACTTAAGAGTGCATTTTCGCTCATGGTCTCAATATTTTGAGTTGTTTATTTTTAATATAAAAGTTAAGTGTCATTTTTTTACGTACATATATTTGCTAATCATTCATATTTTATTTTCTACATTTTATTGCTATGCAAAAGTTTTGTAGTTTTTATCTAGTGATGAAAGTTTTTTTTTTTTTTTTTTTTTTTGTAGTAGTTGTTTTTCTTTGCTTAATTTTAAAACTCTTAAGTATGTATTTTCACTCATGGTCTCAATATTTTGAGTTGTTTATTTTTAATATAAAAGTTACGTTTAATTTTTTACGTACATATATTTGCTAGTCATTCATGTTTTATTTTCTACATTTTATTGCAATGTAAAAGTTTCGTAGTTTTTATCTAGTGATGAAAGTATTTTATCTTTATTTTATAATATTATATCAAACTTATGGGGCCGTGTTTTATTCCACTTATCAACTGTTTCTTTTCAATTTGTGGTACTTTTTCTGTCCAGTTTTCGACTTGCAACTCCTTTAGATCAATAATCCTTAGTCTCTCTCTCTCTCTCTCTCTCTCTCTCTCTCTCTCTCTCTCTCTCTCTCTCTCTCTCGGGGCCTATTGATGAAGAGAAGTGCTGAATATGTGGAACGCTCCAAAGACCTGACTGTCGGATGCCGAGATTTAAAAGGAGAAAATAGAGTGAAATTGAAGTAATATTCCCAGAGGTCCGTTGATTGGATTGCTAATATGTACGTGATTGCCTATTGTGCAATGTAGAAGATTTCTTATTTAGATGTGTTTTTGTGTTGATATATAAAGAATGTCTCTAGTCATCACCGCGTTATAGGTAATCTCTTATTTACTGTTTTTGTTGATGTTGCCGTTGTTTTTTTATCACTTTACTTACTTTACTATAAGGGCTGCTTATCTGGTCTTGTACAGCAGGGAAATTCTACTCTCTACAGGACCTCATTCGGGAGCATTTAACATTTCACAATGCGTATTGTTCGCTTTCTATTTGATCATCACTGCCAAAACACAAAATAAGGTCTTCAGTTTCCTCTTGAAAGCCTTAATATCTTCAATTATTCGGATGCTTCGTGAGAGCCTTTTGTATAGTCTCGGGGCCGTATATTAAAGGCTCTAGAGCCTACGGTAGACATGTAGTTTGAAATCATATGTAACTATTATTGTGGACTTAGAAGACACCAATTGTTGATTTTCTTTCAACTGGAAAGTTTATCTTTTCGAGCATGCTGTAAACTTTAGTACCGCACCATAAACTACTCTCTCTCTCTCTCTCTCTCTCTCTCTCTCTCTCTCTCTCTCTCTCTCTCTCTCTCTCTCTCTATATATATATATATATATATATATATATATATATATATATATATATATATATATATATTATATATATATATATATATATATATATATATATATAAAATGTCTTAGTAGTATCACTTGGGTCCATACCTGCACCCACTTTTAACCCTTCGATTTTACCTTCGTTCCCACTTCCTTTCTTCTACCATGCTGTCCAACCTCTTCTAACCTTTACTACGAGGTACAAATTCAGCCCTTCACCCTGGTTACACCTCGGAGCTGAATGAGCCCCTTGGTCCTAGCGCCGGGTACCAAATTGATGAATCAAAGAAGGCTCTGGTGAAGTGAGAAACTTTGAGTGTAATTCTTTAATTTTTCAATATTCCTTGTTTAGTTTAATCGTGAAATAGCCTAAGTACCTGGTTATCAAGTGACTGCTGTGAGTTTTAGCTATTGGAGAGAATGTCTTTGTCATTATACATTATCCTCTTGTGGGTTATGGTGGCCTGTTGGAAACGTCCCTGCATGGCAATCGGCTGGACTGGGATTCGAGTTGAGGTACATAAATAGTAACATATATTCTGTGAAACTTATATAATTATATTATTAGTAGCATTATATGTACACTTTAAAGAGGTAACAATGGTTTGATAAACGAGAAGAAAATATAAATTTTATCACCATGATCCGAAATGCACAACCAATTATTCACCTTGATCATAAATAAGACATAATAATAATGCTCCTCTTCTTCTTTCTATTCACAGATATCATCCTCAATTTCCGCACGACTTTCGTTAACAAGAAAGGTGAAGTGGTACTCAGCCCCTGCAGGATAGCCACGCATTACGTCAAAGGATGGTTCCTTCCGGACCTCGCTGCCGCCATGCCCTTCGACCTCTTGGTGGCTACTGACGTCTATAGCTCGGTAAGTTTGCTCTCTCTCTCTCTCTCTCTCTCTCTCTCTCTCTCTCTCTCTCTCTCTCTCTCTCTCTCTCTCTCTCTCTCTCTATATATATATATAATATACAGTAATATATATATATACATATATATAGTATACAGTAATATATATATATATATATATATATATATATATATATACATATATATATATATATATATATATATATATATATATATATATATATATATATATATATATATATATATGTATTTATATTATATATATATATATATATATATATATATATATATATATATATATATATATATATATATATATATATATTTGTATACACACACAGTGTGTATATATAAATGTGTATACGGGCACATATACTGGTATATAAAAGTATTTGTGTGTTCCAATAAATCTGTGTGAGTAAATTTGTTATAATCTATGCTTCCCATTATTGTGTTTTATCAGCATCCTGTTTTTAGTCCCACAACTGAGACCTCATTCAATGTCAAATTATTTACATTTCGTATATTATTTCCATCTACCTTTACCTTCTAGTGAGTACAGGATGGCAATAGGTGAAATTAAATTTGCAAATATTTAAAATCAAAATATATCAATTTAACATTTTCCAACTTAACTAGTTTGACAAATACCTCAAACTTCCAGTTAAACTATTTCAATGTAAGTTTTATTTTTCCAATGATCGTTTGATCTTGTATCCCTCCCGAATTCTTTTTACAACCCTTTCAATGGTTTTGCTTTTCGGTTGTAGTTTAACAAGTAATGATTATAATTATCGTGCTGTGGTAACGTCCCTGACTGGTGAACGCCAGACTGGAGTTCTACTCTCGCTCAAACTCGTTAGTTTCTTTGGTTGCTGCAACCTCGCCATCCTTGTGAGCTAGGGATGGAGTGTTTGGGGAACCCCATAGGTCTATCTACTGAGGCATCAGCAGCCATTGATCCTAGCTTGGGTGGAAAAGGAGCTTGGGCGCTGATCATTTGTATATATGGTCAGTCTCTATAATCAATTATTTTTAATGAGGCAGATTTTCACCGACTCGCGAGGGTGCCCTTTTAGCTCGGAAAAGTTTCCTGATCGCTGATTGGCTGAACAAGATAATTCTAACCAATCAGGTAGCAGGAAACTTTTCCGAGCTAAAAGGGCACCGCTGCGAGTCGGTGCAAATGCGTCTCATTAAAAAAAAAAAAATTTAGTATAGTTTATTGTCCTGCTTGTTAGGGCAATGTCACTGCCCCCTTGGGCCTTTAAACCTTTTTAAGAGAATTCCCCGACTTCCCAGATCTATGCGTTTCATAACGCCCCTCCTTTTTTCGGCTACGGGTAAAGACGATAAGGGTACGATTTAACCAACCGTTACTTTCTAACCCATCTCGTACTCGCTTCTTGAATCAACGGAGATGGAAGGCCTGAGTGTTTCTTATGTTTTATTTATATTCGCTGGCCTTGAATATGCCAAAGAAATAATTCATATAGAACATCCAAAAGTTCTATATATATATATATATATATATATATATATATATATATATATATATATATATATATATATATATATACATATATATATACAATATGCATATATATATATACAATATGCATATATATATACAATATACATATATATACAATATACATATATATATATACATATATATATATATATATATATATATATATATATATATATATATATATATATATATATATATATACATATATATATATATATATATATATATATATATATATATATATATATATATATATATATATATATATATCACCACTCGCACCGCAGGTCAAGCGGCAGAGCGCAGAATTTCACATATTGAGGAGCGTCCTGCTCCATCATTTCGTATCCCATTGCAAATTCGCCTCCTGCTTATAGGCAGAGTATAATTAGAATCCTATTGAATGTTCAACGTTGGCCTTTGCAGGGCAATGCTTACAGCTTCAGTTATTAAGATTCTGTCCCTTCATAATCTAAGGATCTCCGAAATATCGAAATATTTTAATTTTTCCATCTTTTTTCATTTCAGATAGAATATAGTTTCAAATTAATTAATCGTAACTTTAGCTGAACTTCGTATTATAAAATGAATTGTACTTTTATGTTATTCAGTAATCCTCAGATAAAGACAGTTTTGTCGAAACACTATTATAGTGATAGGATTTAATGAAATAGAAAATATAGTAATTGTTTCTTTAACCAAAGGCTTACGCCGGAGAATCTTAAGAAACTACGAAAATAAGAAGATTCCTATATGAAACCCATTTGCACCACTAAGGCAATCGTTTTTTGATGAAAATTGCTTCAAATAAGCCGTCCTAAAAGCGATATATATATATATATATATATATATATATATATATATATATATATATATATATATATATATATATATATATATATACATACATACATATACGTATATATATATATATATATATATATATATATATATATATATATATATATATATATATATATATATATATGTATGTATGTATGTGTGTGTGTGTGTATGTATGTGTGCGTGCGCACGCACGTGTCCGTCCGTATGTGTATAAGTATACTTAACTTCTCTTTGTAAAGAAAATGTCTTTCATCCATGCCAAGTTTTCTCCTTCAGAAAAAGTCTAAAATACCTCCTCCTTCGAGCTATCAACTGATCCCGGAGATGGAATGGTTTTGGACTCGTATAGTTGATATACTATATCGAAATGGACCCCAATCTTTGTTCCAACAGACGTTCCTTAAATCCCGTATGGGTCATTAAATGGAAAAATGGGAGATAAATGGTTAATGGTAGTACTGGAATCTGAAATCTCGCCAGAGACTCCTTGGCTTGGATGCTGATGCATGCATATTTCTGTATCACCTTCAGTCTAGGAACAAAACTAAGCAAGTAATGGATATGTTCAACTTTGAACAAACGAGCACTAATGGACTTGATATTCATCTCCCAGCAGAGCTGGAATTCTGCTGGGTGATCCGGGTTATTTGTATTCGTGGAGAGAGAGAGAGAGAGAGAGAGAGAGAGAGAGAGAGAGAGAGAGAGAGAGAGAGAGAGAGAGAGAGAGAGTGCCTTACCTTATTGCCAAATTCTATGTTCGGGTTCCCCCAGGTCCCTCAGTGTGAGGCGCAATTTTTTTTTTGTTTTTTTTTTTGTAATGAATGTCAATTACAGTTCCAATTACAGAGAGAGAGAGAGAGAGAGAGAGAGAGAGAGAGAGAGAGAGAGAGAGAGAGAGAGAGAGAGAGAGAGAGAGAGAGAGAGAGAGTAATGAATGCCAATTACAGTTCCAATCACACAGAGAGAGAGAGAGAGAGAGAGAGAGAGAGAGAGAGAGAGAGAGAGAGAGAGTAATGAATGCCAATTACAGTTCCAATTACAGAGAGAGAGAGAGAGAGAGTAATGAATGCCAATTACAGTTCCAATTACAGAGAGAGAGAGAGAGAGAGAGAGAGAGAGAGAGAGAGAGAGAGAGAGAGAGAGAGAGAGTAATGAATGCCAATTACAGTTCCAATCACAGAGAGAGAGAGAGAGAGAGAGAGAGAGAGAGAGAGAGAGAGAGAGAGAGAGAGAGTAATGAATGCCAATTACAGTTCCAATTACAGAGAGAGAGAGAGAGAGAGTAATGAATGCCAATTACAGTTCCAATTACAGAGAGAGAGAGAGAGAGAGAGAGAGAGAGAGAGAGAGAGAGAGAGAGAGAGAGAGAGTAATGAATGCCAATTACAGTTCCAATCACAGAGAGAGAGAGAGAGAGAGAGAGAGAGAGAGAGAGAGAGAGAGAGAGATTTTCTTCATTCCAATGCCAGCCGGTCCAGTGATTCATGTAAGTCAAAAAGTAGTTTCTAAATTGTAAATAGTCTCTTGGTATAAAAATAGCTCAAAGGAGGTCACGGCTGGATGAACTCAACCAGATACGTGACCTTAGACGGAATGATTTGCGAATGAACCAAAAAAGTTGCTAGTTTATTTTTCCACGTTTTAGTTCCTCTTTCGGTTGTTTTTCTTTTGAGGGAAAGGAAGAGTGATTTTTTTTTTTGTGTTCTTAGCGTGCGTCTGAGAATATGCTGTCATACCTCTTATTTTACTTTATGAATTTGCGTTTAAGAATTAAATACGTTATCAAACAAATCTCATAGTTGTAGGGAAAATTCAATACTTCATATATAGAGTTAAGGTCTATGGAATAGATGTTTTCTATAGACCTTTGAGTATACTGTGGCTGCATCACCCGAAGACCCTTTGTCAGTTCTTGTTCACTGTTTTTGCATACTTGGTTCGTTTGTGATTTTCTCCATTCCCTTGCGGCCTTACTTTGTTCTTGGCATAGCTTTGTTTCTGTTAAATCGGCTAGAGTTGTCTCTTATTTGTTCTCCTCGTAATAACGTGATTTAACTCCTTTCATTGAAGGACTTTTTTCTCTCATCAGTATACTTTTATTGAAAAATTAAAGATTATTCCTGAAAAATAGACCCCTGTTGAATAACTGACAAATGACGTTATTAAAAGACTTTTCCATCATAATTATACTTTTTTTTTTAAAGTTGAAAATTATTCCTAGAAAATAAACCCTCCCTGGCCATTATACTTTTTTTCAAGTTGAAAATTATTCTTAAAATATAGACCCCGGTTGGATGACTGATGTAGAAAAGGGTATTCGTCTGATGGACCTAGTGGAAGATCGTCAAAATAAAACGAGATGACAACTTGGCCCTTTTTGCAAGTCACTATTTTCATTCATCTTATCCTAGTACCAATTCAACCGTTAACGTTTATATCCTAAATAAATGGCTTTGCCTTCGTTTATTCAGTGATTATATTAATTATCAATTTCATTCCAAAAGGTATTGGTGATTATCTAATCTACTTTCAGAAAGACTCTGTGCTTATTTCGCTCTCAAAGAATTCAACGCTACTGTATCCCTTTGTTAGAAGGAAGAAAAAAGAAAGAGTACTATCAACCCTTTAGAAAGGTCATTATTGTTTAAGGATACAGTTTTTTTTTACTTTATACTTTGGCATAAGGATCTGATCTCTTTATTGCCTTCGCCAAAATTGAAAACTTTGCGAAGGGTATGTATTCGCCCTTGTCATTTGCTTGTTTGTTTGTTTGTGAACAAATTTACACAATACCATTGTACTGATTTTGACCAAACTTAGTATTCATGTTGGGTATGACCCAAGGATGAATCTGTAACATTTTTGATAAAGTACATCGAAGAATAAGTACGCAGCAATACTTTGAAAATGATCGCAATGCTAAGTAATATTTTTAGTATTACGCAAAAATTAATGAACCAATTTATACAAGACTTGGTGAACATGTGGCATATGACCCAAGGACAAATCCATTAGATTTTAAAGAAAATGCTTCGAAGTTCTTGTACGTAGTGGAGTAAAGACCAAAATAAGACTGCTTGGTGTGGCGAAGGTATGCTCTACTGAGTGCCCCTCTAGGCTATTTATGTACGTTTCATGTTCTTGCAGAACCAGATTTGTTTTACCCAAAAATTAGAATAATTTACTTTCTCACTGGCTGAACCGTTGTAGCAGCTATTTATTCTTACATTAAATGTAAGTGGATTATTACAACAGGAATTGCATCATCTTCATTGCTTTATCTTTTTTTAATTTGGAAGTAGAGTTCCCAGGACACTGCCCGTCAAAGAAAGCCGAAACCAATTAAAAATCCCAGTATTTTATCTTGCTCTCAATGGAAATTATTCTGAAAAGTTTCCTAAGATCGCGTCGTAAATCCCCAGAAATTTACCCAGCTTTTAATGTAAATAGAGCCAAAATTCCCAATCTAGGGAAAATCCGCAAGAAGCGGATTACATGATTATTACCGACGTAAAAGAATCCCTTTAATCCATTTGAAAACTTCTTGACTCGCGCTTACTGTAAGGGTTGATATCATAGTTATAAAACTATATTTTCCTGCAAGAAAATTGGATGCTTGAAGCGCGTATCTAGATTAAATGTTCAAAAATACTTAAATTTGAAATTAGTTGCTTTTTGGTAAATACTTTTAGAGAATACTGGGCGCAAAGATAACCTCGTGTAATTGGCATTATTGGCAGTTACATAAACAATGTCCATCCAAAAAGAAAAAAAAAAATAAGGAAATTATTTTGATTTGGTCGAAAGGAGGTTCTATTTTTGGTGGCCCTTTTCAAGTCTTCCTTTTAGCAATACCTTTCAGCATTGCTTATCACCATTACCAATCGAGTTAGGATTTTGGAAAAATTATATGTGTTTTGGTTTATGTAATCTAGAAATGTCGAAGAAAAACAGCACAAGGATAATGTTTTTTCTGCTGTCACTTTTCTTGTTTTTTTTTTCTTTTTTTTTCCTTTTTTTTTAGTTTCTTTCTTTCTATATTTTCTCGGCTCATAAAGTATTCTATTGTATATTTTCGTGAGATTTTATACCTCTTTGACATTTACTTTTGGTTAATAATTCAAGGAATGTTCCTTTCAATTTAATGTGTGTATATTTTTTTATCGAATTTAAATTTTGAAAAATGGCCATTGTTATTTCAAGTGTAAATACACTACCGATTATTTTCTCATGGAATACAATTTTTACGTATATGGCAAGATAAAAAGGATTATATCACGTAGCAAATACAATACTGGATATTCTTTCTTATTGAATTTAAATTAGTAATAGTTTAAGATACAAAGCCATCTACTATGACCCAGTTTTTGTAAATACACCGCCGTAAAAAACAGTGTTATTTTAAATCCAAAATTATGACAAAATATATAAAGGCACTGGGAACTCCATCCTTATTTCCGACATTTGTATTCCACAATACGAAGTCAGTCACTGGAAATCCGAAAATCCTTTATAAGCCTGACACACGGTGGTTTTGAAAAGCAGCTTAGGGATGGGAATAGAAAAAGAAAAAGATAGAAAGGAAAATAAAAAAATTGATATTTTCCTTCCCCATGAGAAGCCACAAGACCGAGATAGGAATCTGATTCCTGATCCAACTCGGTTACGCTGAAAAGTTACTACAGCTTATCTTCTGCCTCGCGCGCGTAGTAGGTGTCGGTGGGGTAGTCCAACTGTCTTCTCTAGGGGCTGTCACGGCCCTCCCCTATGATGAAGGGATTATCTAAATGGAAGACAGCCTGTGAATAGTGGTTTACACACGCCCCTGTTGTATACACGACACCCACAAGGTGATCGCGCGAGGGTAGTAACCTCTGCATTCCATGCTTTTATCTTTCTCTAGTATATTTGGAAGATTTACATTAGAAAAGTGTAAAGAAGGACTTCTTTCACCGGCCGTCACAGGTCTTTTCCCAGAAATATATTTTTCCTTCGTCAAAATCCCTTTTTTTTCACTATTCTAATCTCCGATGATCCAAAATCCCATACATATGGGCTTATGTCTTAAAAGTTGCTTTTTCCGATCTCTTGAGTAATAGTACTTTACGGTGAGAAAGGAAGCCTTTCGTAATACGTACGAGAGGATGAAAAAGTATACAAACTTTATATTTCGGTTGTCAAAGTTTTATTGTTGTTGATTTGTGAGCTTCCAACTTCAAGGAAATTCTGAGTTTGTTTTCGAATTCATCTTGGAAGGGTTTTTCTATAAAATATTGGAAGATTGTTTAGGATTTATTTTTTATATTTTTTTTCTCTTTTAGGCTTTCATGTGTGTGTATATATTCCATTTTTTTCTTCTTGGTTATTGTTTGGCACCAAGATCTAGCTAAATAGGTCTAACACTCGTGAGCTGGCGGAAAATATGACGTCACTGGAGCCGGTGGCCGTGCTCCCATCCACCCACGCCTCGCAACTATATTGTTCTTTGCTCTAGTAAACATTTTTTTCGGATTTCATTACCTTGACAGAATGATTAAAAATAAAACACACAATACGTCGGGATAAAAAAGAAAAAATGCTAACAGATTGCGTGTAGAGAGAGAGAGAGAGAGAGAGAGAGAGAGAGAGAGAGAGAGAGAGAGAGAGAGAGAGAGAGAGAGAGAGAGAGAGTTTGGTACGATGAAATTTAGGTCAATTCAAATGAAATTATCAAAATTGCACGTTGATTATACCATTTATGTACTATGCAACACGTTTTAAACAACTTTATGGAAACAGACTATACACCAATAGAGCGAGAACGGTTGTGGAAGCTAGTTTTGGCTCTGATGAAGTCATCGCCGTTCGGGATTGTTGGACCTGCTATACTAGATCTTCGTTGGCACTAGATGGCGTTAACCTTCCGTTTCTTAGCAGGCCTTTTGAAATGAAGCTGTAAAACTGGTATCTATTCACTACCACTAAGCAATAATGCACACACATACGAATGATATTTTGCTGAAATTTAACAGCTATATTAGCATGGGAAAACAATGTAACGTATTTCGCTTACTACTACTACTACTACTACTACTACTACTACTACTACTACTACTACTACTACTACTACTATCCCTTCACCCCCTGTGCATATAACGTTTGAAATAACTGGAAACGTGGATGTTAAAATAAGCCCATGCCGCGAGTCCTTTATAGTTGTTGTAAATTACAAATGTAATTCAATACTCCACGAACCATTTCCTGCCCAGCATTTAATTTGTAGTGATATTAAATTATCGTAATTATTTTATACGGTGTGATAGGATTTGTATAGCACCACTGGTTTATGAAAATATCCGTTACAATCTTGATACTAAATTTATATGTCTGTCTGTCTCTGTCTTCTCTGTTTGTTTCTGTATGAACTCCCCAAAAGTACTCTTATTTAAGCAACAACCCAAACCCAAGGTACAACATTTGTCTGAAAGCATCGGTATCATTGTCAGGATTGGTGAATGGTTTCTTTGTTAGGGCATTCAAGGCGTGTCATTTCCATCTAGAGCAGCTTCATATGCACATACACTAATGTATGGTTAATTTAGGACTTGAAGCATGAATAGTTCATGCTGCATGACACCTTTAAGGATTTACAGACTATAAGATTTAGTAGTTATGGAACAGCTTCCTGTTGGGCCATCATTTTAGATGTCAGTGTCCATCTTAAGACTTTTCATAACCATATTATGTAGCTAGGTCGATATCATGAATTGGAATATAGTTATGTTTCCAGACGTAGAGCTGGTACATACACGTTGTAGATGCAACATCAAACTGTGTCGAGTTGTGGTTATTTTCCGTACAGGTTGTCATTTCTCTGCTTTTTCTCAGCAGCAAAGTTCATATAGTGACCCACACTTGGTGTCCCCATATAATCTGTAAACAAACTTTTCAGCTGTTGAGATCTGGGATTCATTAAGAATAAGACTGTCTCTTAGTGTGGCACAAGGTTCAAAACTGAGCTGCTTCCTTCATCATGAGTTTGAAGCCACTTTTTTTTTTTTTTTTTTTGCCTTTGTCAATAAAGGTACTGACTGTATCATATTCAGTGATACAGTAAAGTTGGGGAAGTTAACTCTTAAGATTGGTGGCACAGTCATGCAAGTGGGAAAAATAATATATCCAGTGACTGTAGTGTACTTTCCCCCTTTGCTTGTAAGTAAGTATACTTCTGTATTGATTGTTGGCCATTGGTGTTGCTGTGTCAGGGTTACAAACAACTGTTAATTTTCCTTCAGTTTTAGCAGCAGCACAGGCATGAAGGACAAGTCTTGTTAATAGCTCTTTTCACGTGTATTTTGCTACACAAAGTTGCTCAACAGTTTTTGTGAACCTGAAATGTAACTTCACCTGAAACAGTTCCTTTTTCATGCCCACGGACCAGCCTTCTAAATCATCAATTCTTTGTCTGTATGCTTCTTACATGGGAGTGTTTGGACACATCGAGCAAAACTGTATTAGATTTAAAAGTTTCTGGCTACATAATATACAATATTCTTAATCAAATGTGGGTTTCCTCTTTTTTCAGGACATGTGAAATTTAAACGTGATCCTTTGCAAGTAGGATGCTCACTTTTTCCACATATTGTGAAGTAAAGTTTGCTACAACTTGGATCTCACGCATGCTTAAATGGGTTAATTTTCAAGGGCCCAAGAAATCGCATACAATTGCAGCTTTTTCCTTAGTTTGAAACAGTAATTGCTTGATACATTTTAAACTAGGCAACGGTTTCAAGAATTTAAGTTAACTGCTTAGCACAATTTTATGTAATGCCCATGAGTTATATTATGATTTTTAGATAGGGTATTGAACAAATATGAACATAGTCACCAATCTGTATGAGAAAGTCCCTTTTTATGGTTTTTCTAATTAAAGGGAGGTGTAGTTAAAAGTTATCTGAAATTATTCCAATAGCAATGCTTCTTGCTACCAATGATCTAATCACATGTAGGGGATGTTCGGGCAAGTTTTCAAATTTCAAAACTTGTTTAAAAGCAAATTCTTGAAGCGTTACTTGCCTAGAGGCATTTTTATGACTTGTCAATTCCACAACGAGGGTAAATTTTTGTCCATATTTATTTTCATTTTATTTTTATTGATAATTGATTTTTATAGGATATTTATTTAATGTTAAAGCAATATATTTTTTTCTGTTCTAAACATTATATTATCATTTCAAATGTTTTTTAATATTTCACATAAAGATTTTGAACCATTCATGAAAAATTCATATTTTGAGTTAGGCATGTTTACAAAAACATGAGTATTTTAACTCTCAACGATTTTCTGCAATGTTATCGTGGATTTTGATAACCCAGAAAAAGATTTATACATGAGAACAATGTTCTTCCGGTAATGGGAGCCACCAATGGAAAATAAGGCGACTGGGCTGGATTGAATCTTCTAAACTATCGAATTATTGTTTGATTTTAAGTCGAAAGGAATTTCAGTCATTGTTCAGCTAAGACTTTACAATTCTTTTTATAATTTTCCCATATTTTCTATATATTTATTTTATGTTTTGTTTGTATATCTATTAGCTTTAAAGTAAGTATTTTACCTCTTGAATTTAATCAGGCCAGCTCGGCTCTGGAAGACTCGAGCTTGATATATATATATATACATATATATATATATATATATATATATATATATATATATATATATATATATATATATATATATATATATATATATATATATATGTGTGTGTGTGTGTGTGTATGTGTGTGTGTGTGTGTGTGTATATATATATATTATATATATAAACTGATTTATAACAACATTTTA
>NC_090757.1:21547909-21550409 GCF_036898095.1 Palaemon carinicauda
TGTATGTGTGTGTCAATTCTATACAAATAAAGAATTTATTAAGTAACTTATTTTGAATAATAAATTATATTTAATGAATTATATACAAATTTTCGTACAGTCTATTAAGTATACATTTTGAATAATAGATTATATTTAAGGAATTATATACAAATTTCTTACAATCTAATTAAGTACACTTCTTGAATAATAAACTGTGCACAACTTTAATTCATCTTATGCAATTTTTTTAATACTTTGATTCATCCTATGCAATTTTTAGTTACTGAACAATGCCCACATTTTAGAAAACAAAGCAATAATTTCAATGAGGTTGCTTGGGGGCAACTTTTTCTTAGAGAGATTAAAACTAGAATTTTACGTGGAAAGACAGAGAACGGATAAATTTTAACCATAAGCCATGAAATTTTTTGGAAAACCATTCTACTTAGCCCCTCTTCACTATGCATCCAGGTTGGGCTGGAGATGTTAGCCGAGGCGGTTAGATCGTCCGGTGTTCAATGTGGACGCTGCCGGAGAAGTACCTGACGGCTTTGTACTTCACTTGTTTCGTCGCTCACTTCCGTCGGATTCGGCAACGTCTCGGCGAACACCAATAAGGAGAAGATATTCAGTATTGCCACCATGCTGGGTTGGAGGTAAGGAGTTGTTATTATTATTATTATTATTATTATTATTATTATTATTATTATTATTTATTACTAGCCAAGCTACAACCCCTAGTTGGAAAAGCTAGATGCTATAAGCCCAAGGGCTCCAACAGGGAAAAAATAGCCCAGTGAGGAAAGGAAAATAAATAACTGATGAGAATAAATTGTTGTGAAAGAGGACTGGGAGTCTCTCTCTCTCTCTCTCTCTCTCCTCTCTCTCTCTCTCTCTCTCCTCTCTCTCCTCTCCTCTCTCTCTCTCTCTGTGTGTGCTTAGTAATTTTGTATTTAAAGGATACCACTGGAACCAATTTCATTTTAGTGGGGTCACCTTCATTTATATAAGTATGTATGTATGGACAGTATGTATGTATACACACATACACACACAACACACACACATATAATATATATATTATATATATATTATATATATATAATATATATATATATATATATATATACATATACATATACATGTGTGTAGATAGATAGATACAATATACATGTATATATGTACTGTATAAAATTTTATCAGCCGTTACTAGTTCACTGCAGAACAAGGCCTCAGACATATCCTGTCCACTCATGTCTGGTTTATGGTCTTTCTATGCCAGTTAATACCCACAACTTTTCTTGGTTCGCCTATCCATCATCTTTTCTTTCCCCTGCTTCTTTTGGAATATCTAATTACCTATTTTGTTATTCCTTAATGTCCATCTATTTTCTGGGCATTATTATATGTCCTTCCCATATCCATTTCCTTTTCTTACATGTGCGAATTTCCTCTACTTTAGTTTGCTCTCATATCCATGTTGCCATTTTCTGTCCCGTATTGTTAATCCCATCATTATTTTTTTTCCATAGCTCTTTCAATTGTAACTAGCTTATGTTCCAAGTCTTTAGTAAGGCTCCAAGTTTCTGATGCATAAGTTAATACTGGTAGGACCATCTGATTAAGTAATTTTCCTTATTAGAGAAAAGTGACATTTTACTTTTCATAATTCATAATCTCATTTTGTTTACCATCTCTCTCCTCTCTCTCTCTCTCTCTCTCTCTCCTCTCTCTCCTCTCCTCTCTCTCTCTCTCTCTCTCTCTGATATGTATATAATATATATATATATCAATCTATATATATATACATATATATATATATATATAATATATATATATATATATATATATATATATATATATCTATATATATAATATATATATATATATATGTTGTATATATATATATATAATTATATATATATATATATATATATTATATATATATATATATATATATTGGATTTGATAATTTATGTTGTGGGCTTATTTATTGTATATTAATTTTAAGGTCGGTTGAGCTATTTTTGTGAATGGTATTAGAAATGAGAAATATAGTCTTAAAGATTTGATTTTAAATGTCCCCTTGTGTGGAAGCCTGGTAGCCAATAAAGCCAGGGGAAGGTTTGTTTCGTGGGAATATTGTCAGTAAGATTAATTCCAGGTTTGTGGGGTTTGTGTTCTTGCATCCCGCCCCCACAATACGTTGAGATGCAGTTCCTCATTGATTTGAATCTCGTCTTCACACTCTTAACTTTGGTTGGTTCCTCCAGACAAAAGCTTTCCCTCTCTTTCTCTTCAATAAAGTGAGTCCAAATGGCTCATTGAGAGAGAGAGAGGAGAGAGAGAGAGAGAGAGAGAGAGAGAGAGAGAGAGGAGAGATATCAAAGGCTATCCACTACCGTTTTGATCTCGGCCATTTTCACCTAGCGCGAGGTGGCGAACTATGCTATAGTATTAAAAAAAATTATTCTGGCCATTTTGTTCCTTCAAAGGCGCCATAATGTGTCCGATAGTT
>NC_090757.1:21555409-21692909 GCF_036898095.1 Palaemon carinicauda
GGGAAGAGTCATTTTTAGACGTAGGAAAAGGGCCTCAAGGTAGCATATATTGTATGAACAAACATAAGTATACACTGAGAATTACAACCGGTCTCAAGGATTGTATATATTGCGGAACCAATATCAGTGTCCCCATCCATTGATTGTAAGCATACAATGATATGAGAAATACTTACATGAGTAAGTTAAGGAACTCTGGTATTTTAAAACATGCAATTGTTGGGCGAATTAGGACGCAACTGCATTTTAATAGACATTTATTCCTAATAAATGACTACATGCTAAATGAATGTAGCATGATAAGGAAATTATACGAGAGACATACACAGAAAATAATGTTCCCCTTTTTGAAAGGGGGGAATGATGAGTGCCACTCTCAAACTGAAGAAAAGCTCTTTTAACAAGACTTTTCTTTATAATTTCTGTACATGAAATAGTCTAACAACACTGTGTACTATGTACACACGGCACTAGTGGTATCCGTATAATTTCACACCTGAGATTCTGAACAGATTTAGTGTTACCTTGGCAACACTTATTCAAAGGGAGGTCACACGAAAATTGCTGACCCCTTCTCCTTTTAATTGATAGTCCCAATCAATTTACTGTTCATCGCAGAGCTAAACGACAGGGTCCAAATAGCACCTGCCGCCACCACATATTGCTTCAATCCATAGATTTGCTTAGTATATTGTCTGTAAGACGCATTGGACAACCTCCGATCAGTAGGTGAACGAAGAGGCTGAAGTCCACACACTGAAAGGTTCAGTGATGAAGCAACTTTCCTCGGATCTTTTATCTGCAGGAGTACTGTCAGGATCCGCTCCGCGAAAAAGGTAGGTGAGCTTCGCCCTCAGTTGTAGTGGATAGTTTGATCCAAAGTTTTCTCCTGTAAAGAGCTGTTCCTCCTGAAGTCTGAAGTTCTATGAAGATAGACCTTAGACGCTCTAGCAGACCTAGAGAGACATCTTCCTTCAGAGGGCAGATTCTCCAGGAGCCCCACCTCTTAGTAGGTAGGACGTCTTTAATGAGAAAGGTTAGATCAGAAAGAGATGCAGTTCTCTCACTTAATGTGGCCCTCAGGATAGGGCCACTATTACACTAACTCTAGTCCCAGAGGCTATAGCGAACCGAAAAATTAACCTTTTAGGTTAGATGGTTGAGGGAACAATCCTCATTGTTCACAGGTGAGGCATAATGTAGGACCTTGTCCAAAGACCATTAGATGGGCTTTAGTGGCGTTGCGGGCCTAAGCCTGCACATGTTATCGGGAATTTATTAAAGATTCCAATCGTTAGATCCATTTAAAGGGCATATAGAAGAGGTCTAGTCGGGGCTGACTTGCACAGAGATAATGGTCCATGGATCCAAAGATCCCATTGAGTGACCTCTCTCGCAAAGTCGGCCATACCCTTGGTGCTTACTCAAGGGTTTATATGGAGACAAGGCCGAAGAACTAGCGTTCTCATAGTATTCAAGGATACACTGCCTCCTTCCTCAAAGGCCAACGTGCTGTCGGCCGCCAGACCCTGAATATAGGGGTGGACAGAGAAGGACAGGCAGAAGATCATGAGATTGTTTTCGGGCCCGTTTGCTTTACAAAACAATTTACTTTCCCAAGAAGACTCGTATTGTCTTCTCGTTGACTAGACTAGTATTCTTCTAGGAATTCTATTTTGTCCTTAAGATCCCAGTCTTTTTCCTAACCGCTAAGGGCAAGGAATTCGTAAAATGAAGGGATCAGGTGTACTGTGATAAATAGAAGGCAGAAAACTTCTGAACCTCCTGGATAATCCTAGGTGCATAACTAGGACTAGCCTCAGCCTCAATTCCTTCATTACAGGGAACGGGATGTTCTTGGGCTTTCTGGGAGCCAATAGAGCCCCTCTTCCTTGGAAGGGTCTCAGCATGTAGAGGGCCTTCTGGAGGAAATTTTGATGGGCTGAATAGGAATTCTAAGTCCATCACTTCTAATGTAGAGACATGATGTCTGTTACCTCCATTAGGGGGTCCTCGTATGGGACTAAATAACGAGATAGTATCTTGATAACGCTCATGATGAAGAGAACGATTTGCAGCTCGGGGACTTGTCCCTTTCTGGGAGGGAATGGGTCTGCGTCCGTGTACCATTCCAACTCTATTGGGTGGAACCCAAGAAGAGCATCCGCTGTCACCTTGCGGATCATATATAAACGAGCTGCTGATAGGCGCCATTCCCTTAAGGAAGGGATGGCTAGCATTCCCTAATGAAATGAGACGTCCCTTATCCTCGACAGTTTTGACGCCTTATTATCTCTTCGATACTCCAGATCAACCTGAGGAGGTCCGATCTGTGTGGAGAGAGTTTATCCACCCATTACAGGGCTAAAATGGCCTACGGGTCCGTGGCCTTTGGTCATTGTAGGGTAAGCGGAGAGGGAATGACCATCATTGGTCCTATTAGATCTCTTCGAGCGTTTGATGCGTATCTTCTCCAGCCTCTTAGCGCATCTTATAGTTGTGCACGTAGCACTGGGTCTGTCATCATCGTGAACTGGAGAGAGTTCGAAACTCCTCCCTGTTAGCGTTATGGAATCCTGACTGATTACCATAGTCTCTTGACAGAACTTGCGATCTCCTTTTACATCCCCAGGGGAAAAGGGGGCGTTAGGGTGACTACAGGTTTCAATGATTTTTTAAAACATTGAAGCCCCTGAGCTGGAGAGAATCGAGATTCTATTATTTGCATCCTCAATGTTCCAGGACCGGATCATCTCCATGGATGCTCATAGACAGTAATTTCGGGTGCTGCCCACCCCAGCCTGTCGTCCAGGGCCATCGTTGCCTGAACTCTTTCTAGGCTTGGTTTCGCTTGACTGTCTGCTAATTCCGTAAGAATCCTAGGACTGAAACTAGTCCGACGAGAATCTCGTCCAGGATCTACGTTATCTTCCATAACTTGGATCCTAGGTAGGAGGGGAGGGGGTGACTGACTGGAAGTTGCTGATAGACATCTTCCAGGGCTGGCTAGATTGTCAACACCCTTTACTGAATAGGGTCCTTATGTTCAGAAGGATTATCATTCTGAACTTGCTGTTCTATTGGAACTTATTGCGTGGCGCCAAGTCCAGAATGACTCAGAGATTTCTTGAGTCTTAAATGTGAACACTAAACTGCCTTCATTGGAAATCGATGGACTCTACTTTCCTCACCGCTAGTATGCTCTAGAGCTTTAAGGTATACTCTTCTAGGGGGAATTTGAATATAAGAAGAGTTGAGGAAAGGATGGTGGAGGTATGTCCATTTCCATTCTAGTCTCATCTTGGTCAGGCCTTGGACTCCAGTGATCAAAGGTCCGGCGATCCAGGAGGAACTTCCCTCCTACCAGAAGCGTCTGTTTGCTTCGCTTGATCCGAAGGTGTATAAATCTGACTGTCTGTGAAACAACGGTCATTGTAACTGTGGGATGCAGTTTAACATCCTAGGGAGAACTAAGAAACCCTTCCATTCTCCTTTCAGACCATACCTGACTGTTTGCCTATATCAGCTTTTCAGTGTTTCACTGTAATAGAAGATTCCTTTCTATTGCATAAAGCTTAGGATAAGTACGCTGGAAAGAGGAGAGACGCAGACGTGTAAATCCTTCCAGCCAACTGCTGCGGTCTTCCTAATTATTGATTCTAGGGCATCCCCTTTCAAGAAGATGCCGATGGAAGATTCTAGTCCATAAGGCTAGAGTAGCGCCCTACATCCGGGGAATTAATAATGAGAATCAAGAGGCTGATGAAGCATCAGCGTAAGGAAGAAGGGGGGGGGGGGGGGGGGGGGGGGGAAGTGGATCCCCCAAATCAGGTAGGTCTCAGCAAGGGGTTGTGCTTAGAAGCACAACGTACTGGAAAACCATTCTATTGTATGGTTATGTACCAAGGATTTCTGTCTGCGATATGGTCCTAAACTGCAGGTGTACAGGGTATTGTATACCCCTATACAACTGGCCTGTTACCATCAAGGCTAGTGCTTGGGGGTAAGTTAATTGGCACAGTACTTCAGTACCGATATGGCTAGCAGGTCTTCGACATATCAGTGATTTGTCGGCTGTCAGCGGGTCGCTGACAGACGTCACACCATCCTAGCCAGTATTCAATGTGACTGGGTAGTGGTGAAAACTATACGCATAGTCAGCGGATCTCTGAACCAGAGGAGACTCCTCGAGCTGTCGCCAGACCGCTGGGAATCGGCGGGCTGTCGATTAAAGGTATACCAACTCATTTATTGACTGGGTGGTGACCAAGGGCACACACTGCCGGCTCTTGGCGGCGGAGTCAGATGTGACAGTGAAACAATGACTGCTGTCATTGATTTCACTACAAGGTGTGGCTTGAATATGGAGTCTGCCTGGTGTTTGTCAATCGGGGGCTCGAGTCCCGCTCAGACCCACCAATGCCGTTAGTGTCTGCAACCTCAACTTGAGAGGCAGGGTTGGGGGTTTAGACCTTAAAAACATTTAAAAGGAACAGTAAATCGGCACTTTTAGTAATGAGAAAGTGAAGTTTTTGGTCCAATTCCCGTAGAGTTCTCGCATTTTACGGGTTCGCAGTTGAACCGCATTTAAGAGGTAACTTTCGAAACGAAACCAACCACAGTTCGACAGCTCTAGACTGCTGTCCTGCAGATTGGGGATTTTGGAAATAATATTGCTGGGGGAACCTGCATATATTATATCCGTGAAAATGCTCATTTTTATAACTGCGGAAGACTGCAATGCATCATCTGGTGTCCCTCCTGTAAGGAAGGGAGAACAGAAAGGAGTATTCAATTGATTATCGCATCGATAGGCAATTTGCAAAGTTGTCTTTTGACAAAATAGCTTAGGACAGTAAGCTAAAAGAGATAGTGGGAGACACATACCCGTGTATCCCTTGTGAGCCAATGCTGTTACTTCTCCTCAGTCTTAAGGAAATTCCTCCAACCGGGGAATTCCCTGAAGAAAAGGGGGCTCGAACACCTAGGTGTAAGGAAGTGTACATGCACTGTTCCCTTCTGTGCTTAACGCTGTGAGGTAAGGAGGATTGATACACAATCAGAGTATCGAAGGAATGTCATTCTTTCGAAATAAGAGCGGTAACAGCAGAAGCTCGCATCCAAGATATGTTGATTAGAAATTAAAAGACATATATTTGTCTATCCCCACCCACCTATTCGCTGCAACCTCCCTTACAATATTAAATCAGGAAGTTTCCTGAACAGGGAAACTCAGGGATAAGGGCTCTCCCCTTTAGGGGTTAGAGGCGTCACACCACCGGCCCTTTACGAAATTTAATATTGCAGGGTAAATAGAAACTGATTTCAAATCAGAATATTGATGAAATATTATTCCATCAATATAGAATTGGGTTCAGCAAATATCTAGATAGGGACACCCAATATATATTGGAAATAACTACTCGTATAATCTATACGTTAGTTATCCATCTGCCGTATTTACTATACCGCAAATATACTGACTACCTGTATAGACCTATACCGTAGTTCAGCCGGAAGAAAATAAAAGACATATACTTATGCATCCCAACCAATCTATTTGCTGTGACCTCCCATACAATATTAAATCCGGGAGTTTCTTGATCAGGGAAACTCAGGGAGAAGGGCTCTCCCCTATAGGGGTTAGAGGTGTCACACCACCAGCCCTTTACGAAATTCAATATTGCAGGGTAAATGGAAACTGATTTCAAATCAGAATATTGATGAAATATTAATCCATCAATATAGAATTGGGTTCAGCAAATATCTGGGCAGGGATACCCAAGATATATTGGAAATAACTACTAGTATAATATATACGATAGTTATTCATCTGCTGTATATACTATACTGCAATTATACTGATTACCTGTATAGACATATACTGTAGTTCAGCCGGCCTTTTGCCGGATTAGCTAGCTATTGTCGGAGCATCTAGCAAGCTAGAAGGAGAGAGAGACAGAGAGAGAGAAAGCATGGAGTGAAGGCTCTCTATTACTGTATATGTATACAGTAATAAAAGATGTAAAAGTCTAATTTTACTGCCTTTCTCCGAAAAGAAGGTTCACTTCCATTTAGCCATAGTACTATTGCCGGCTTACTACTGTAGGGCAGCCTCCGGCAGCACGAGTACAGTCGGCATACTACCTACTGAGTCAGTATCTATCTGTGCCGGTCTACTGCCGGCCAGAACAATACGCCGACAACAGAAACTGTGGCTAGCAGTTCAAGGGAGAACTGGAGAACCTTGTTGACAAAAGGGGCCTCCCATCCACAGCCGCTGGAAGCCGGCAGTCGCCGACAGCCGTCATGGCCGTTGGCAGTCGGCAGTCTCCGACAGCTGATGACTGAGGAGGGGGGGGGGGTCTGGGCGGCCCCGGCAACCCACTTGCAATGGTAAGGTTGCAGGACTCCAGCACAGGAAAGACAATGGCTCGGCCATCGTAAAAGAACAGAGAGGGGAGGGGAAAGGGTCCTATATGAGGTATAGGAGGGACCGGCAATGTTGCCGGATCTACACACCTTGAAGAAACTCTGTTTCAGTACCGGCACGACCACAAGCGGCAGGAGAATCATTTATTCTCCAGCTTAGGAGGTGCTAATACAGTTAAGGGGACGGCAGCTCATGCCGTTCCTCTCAACAAGGGAGAAACAGAGTTCCAATGCCGGCGCCATCCTAGGCCACAAGAGTATACGACTCTATAGCCTAGGGTCGGCGAGCATAGGACTAGTCTACTAGACCACAGGGAGAAGGTGGCGGTAACATTCGACCACTTCAGGTGTAGTCTAGGGAGGGCTAGCCTCCTATGCCGGTAGTTCCGACGGCAAGGGAATGCAATCACCCCGCCGACCAACTGCCGACAAAGACTAAATACTCTGAGGTTCTGATCGAATCCCAAAACTTGCCGACGGCCGTTAAGGGATGAGACAGAAAACTCTAGGCTAGTCATGCCTGAATTCGAAATTCAAGGCCAACGCAGAGAGTTGTAGCCTAAGGCTACTCTCAGAGGGAAGAGAGATTACCCATAAATCTCTAGTGAGATTGATGATGGTTAATATAATTCCAGGAGATATCGATATCCAGGAATGATAACCAATACACAAGGGTAACCGGGGAAATGACGAAAGTATATGTTGTCTAGGTTATGTTACCCCGACATGACGAGATTTCGGTTACCTAAATCACCAAAACTCTGACATATACGATCGCCACAGAAAGGGAAAAATATGCTTATAGATATCTTTACAATATATAATGCCTAAATAGCTTTCATAACAATGAATAAGCTATTTACACCGGAATATCGTTCTGCTAACTAAATAGCACATGTACCAAGAACGACAGCGCCATGGCGACACCGGCGATCGGCGAAGATCCACACACAAGAAATACACAATTTCATTGCGAAGCTGGAACTAAATTACATATTGTAAAGAATCAGTACTCAACTTTCTAGATGGAGAAAGAAGCCGTAGAAGCATAAGGATTCCCAGAAATCGATCGGAAATGTCAGATCGACAGGGAACACCACCGTAGCGAGACGCTACAGATAAAGGAATGACCGCCAGAGGGAGTTGGCGCGGTTTTGATACGATTGTAGTAGGGGAACCAGGGTAATCTTTGTTGCGGTTACCCTTCTATTCTGCCACGTTTCCCCTAGAGCCTAGAGGCGTAAAGGCTATTCGGGGTGCAGATTGCCATGTGGCGTGTCAAGAATACGTCCCCTGTTGATATACGATACCCTTGAGAGTAATCTTAAAGGTACTCGCGCCAGAAGTTAGAATTCTGTGAAACCTTTGGTTTGATTCTCTGGGAATATCACTGTAGTCATATATACCCTTCGAAAGCTACTAAAGGAACCTTCCATTAGGACGTCATGGCTTGAGCCCAAAAAGAACATTTTGACCCTTGTAATAGATTTCATATATTTTCTCTTTGTACTAAATAATTCCTGACTTAAAATTGTATATTCATTACACATTCTCTTTAAGTAGTGGTTTTGGTTTCAGATAAGACTAATTTTAGGTTTTCCTTACAAAATTGCCATTTTTTCAACCAGATGAATTACCCCGTGATATCTTATAACTTTATTGATGTTGTAGCCCTACATCTTGGCTAAAGACTGAAAAAAGTTAATCATGCTGGCATATGGTGATATAGAGTAGACCTAATTTTAGAAATGCAATAAATTTAACCTAATCTTGAAGATGTAATATTTAGCATAATCTTGAAATAGACTTTTATACCAACGTTTTTTTAAAGATTACCTGGAACTTCCGGTCAGACACAGGATTTTGCAAATTTGGGAGCCATCCCAGTTCTAATATATTGTATTCATTTATTGATCTACCTCAATATCAAAGTAGCTTATAAAAAGATGGAATTTATAAATTAAAACTCATGCTTTTTTCACTCGATGCGCTTCACTTAATTAAAGACTTGATTCTTTCTTTATGGTTAAGATTAGATGGAAAGACAGCTGCCATAAGATGTTGAAAAATTTATTTAAATGGATTTTTTGGCTCCTAGTTGTGATATTGAAATTTCAGTATTTCTTTCAATGTCTATTTGTAACTTAGGAAGTGGCATAAGCTGAATTGCTGCAAGGGAAACATTTCATACGTAAATAGTGTTTTAATGAAATTTCTGCACTCCAAGTAACAGAAAATAGGCATGCCCTTGAGTAAATTAATTTGCAAAGAAAAGATACATTAGTTATATCACTTGATATTCTTTTAAGAATTTTATTACTGTAATGAAGTCAAATAATGTTGCATATTTTTATCTGCAGATTAAAAATTTTATCAATCCCTATCAGATATAATTTTCAACAGCTGTTATTGTTGTTGTAGCCCCTTTTATTGTGGTTTTCCCTTAAATCATGTTATATAGTTTATCTTAAGTTTCCATACAACCCAACCATCTATAGCATAATTTTAAGAAAAGAATGATTATACTTCAGAATTATATAAAGATTATATAATGTATTGAAAACATCTCAAACTATTACAACAAATGTTCTTATGTTGTTTCAGACTCTGAAAGAATTTCCGGAAGAATTACGGGGAGATATATCCATGCACATTCACCGGGAGATTTTGTCTCTACCTATTTTTGAGACTGCTTCCCATGGGTGCCTAAAACTACTCAGTCTTCACATCAGGAATAACTTTTGTGCCCCCGGGGAGTATTTGGTTCACAGGGGAGATGCTCTCCAGTATATCTTTTATCTTTGCAATGGCTCCATGGAAGTTGTTATGGACGAGATGGTGGTGGCTATTTTAGGTAAAAAAGATAATTGGTTGCTAATTTATGTAAAAAAAAAAAAAAAAAAAAAAAAAAAAACATACTGGCTACTTTAGATCAAAGCATATTTTAAATGATCCTGAAGATATTCTTTTCATAGCAGAAATTTGTTTTATTTTGAAATATAGTGTACTGTTTATTTTAGTGTCAAATATTTTAATATGCTGTTACCTGGAATTCACACAGATATTTAGCTTATTCAAATTTTTTTATCCTTTGCATAACAATCTATTAGTAGACTCCCCTACATAATTTTTACCTGGTTTGATGTTTTCAGGAAAAGGCGATCTAGTTGGGAGCGATGTGGATGTGCATTTACAGAATGGAACAGATACTGTTGTCAAGTCTTCATGCGATGTGAAAGCTCTCACTTACTGTGATCTCAAGTCTATTTTCATTCCTGGACTATTAGAGGTTCTTAAATTTTATTTGGAATATCAACTAGAGTTTTCTAATGATATCAAACATGATTTGACATACAACCTTAGAGAAGGATATGACAGCGAGGTAAGTTCGAAATGCCTTGACATATTTGTTATTTCTATATATTACTGAGAATAAACTTATTTATACATATTGCATTTTATAATCTGTAATGTAGTGTTTTATGATTTTTTACAAGCTTTGCAATTTGTAGTAAAAAAAAGGGCAATGAGAAAGTATTATTTGATGAAATTTAAAGGCTAAAAGGCTTACAAGAAGTATGTTTTGCAGAAATTTAGGATTATAAAAGCATTTATTGAAGCCTGTTATGCATCACTAAAGCAGCTCTATAACTTATCCCACAGCAGCAAGACAACGATTTATTCTCCGGAAAGAACCATTTGCCTTCCATCAGCGAGGACGACGAGGAGCGTGGTAGCGAGGAAGACGACAAGTCCCCGGTATCGACATCGCCCAGGTCGCCTCTCCATTCGCGCACCACCACAAGGTTCAACTTTGCACGGTCAGTTATTGTTGTCCTGCTTGCAGTTGGCGTGCCCCCGTAGTGGCCATCCAGATATGGCTCCGTAGATGGATTACAATACATTCTTTTTTCACTGGATGTTCCAAATATAAGTACAAATTTCGATGCGTTGTCACCATGGCACTGTAGATTATCGTAGTTATTTTTTTTTCATCTATTAGAAAGAGCTTTAGTGAATCTGTTTTTAGTGTAGTGCATGCAAAGCATAGCCTCTGAATGTACACATATTTTAAATAATACACAGTGCTTTATCAGTCTTTACCACAAATTTATATGCATATTTTACTAAATGAAGTCAACTGAAAAATGTATAGCTATTTTGTAATGGGCTTTCTGCTGCTCCTGAGTATTATAGATCAATAACATAGTAATGAAAATTCGTGCCAATTTAGAATGGGATTAGTTTCACCTGACCATTATGGCCATGATTGCCACTTATAGATAGCACAGTACTTGTTGATTCTGATAACTATATAATACTTGGTTTTGCTTCCAACTACAAGCTTTCTTGTGTAAACACTCAAGAAAGATATAGTGCCTGATTACACCAGGAAACTAGGTCCTCTTATCAAAAGATATGATAGTAGCCTATCAGTGCCACTTGCTTCTGGTCTTTCTACCATCATTGGAATGCTAGATGCCAGCTGTCTCCTGTAATTTTTGTTTGAAGTAATATTGCACAATGTGGTGCTAGTTTCCTCTTAGCCAGCAATGGTGATCAGACCACTGTAGACCTGTTTAGCCATCTTTCATAGACCACATTTCAAGAAGAACCTATCATCAGTGCCGTCAGTTCAGGTGCATACATCACAAACATCCACATTGTGTTGTATTTTGAGTAATGAAATGAAGGTCCTATATGGAAGGCAGCATATGCTTCCACATGAAGGAACTCAGACTGGAGCCTAGATGAACGAATGAGTTAGCCAAGTTACATCCCTAATTGAAATAGCAAAATGCTACAAGTCCAAGAGCTCCAACAGGGAAAGCAGCCCAGTGCTGAAAGGAAATAGAGAATTAATGAATAAACTATAAATGAGAAATATAAAGAAAATTATAGAATTTATTAAGATAAATAGCAACATTAAATAGATAATTCATAGAAAACCATTTACCAACAAGTTTAAACTTTTGCCTATTCAACCGCCAGATTAGGAAAGCATTCCAGTGTGGTTACAGCAAGAATGAAACTTCTAATATACTCTTTATTATTGAGTCTTATGATGTAAAAGGGAAACACTGTTAGAATTAGCTGCATACCTAGTTCTACATACTGGATTGTACAGTCAGAAAATATCTGAGAGAACAGATCTCAAAAGAAATATTTTTTAGTAAATTAATCTTTAAACATCAAGCAGAGTGAAAGGCAAAAATATACGAGGTAGCAGCAACAATGAGAAAATATAGAAAAGAGATAAAATGGGCAAAGTACAGTATTTAATAAAAGGTGAAAATTTTCAAGTTAAGGAATGAAAATAAAAAAAATACTGGAATGAGGGAGGCAGTAATTTGATAACTTTTGAGAAAAGAAAATAACTATGAACTGAGTTGTTAGAATAATGGTAGAACCAATTTACAACATTACAGCTGAAGAGGTTAAAAGGATATTTAAAGGTAAAAGAAAATTGGAATAGCTAAAGGTATCCAGAATAATTTAATAAGGGCAAAAGAAGAGCCTTTTTATCTGGAGCTCATTGGAACACATGAAAACCTACAGTATTACTGTATTGTAAAGGAGAGATAGGACCAGAAGAGTTGGAAAAGTTCCTTGTACTACAGTAATAGTTTACAAAGGAAAATGAGTAGAACTGCAATGCAAAAATTAGTTGCGACAGATTGCTATTGAAAAGGTGTAGGGAAAAGGCTGATTAAAGTTGTAAAAATCAATAACTGGCCATTTGGCTTTTTGCCAGAGACCAACCAATAAGAGATGTATTTATAATAACTACATGAAAGTACCACATAAACTGTAAGATATATCACATAATATGTAAATCTCAAAAAGGGGTGTGGAGTACAAAACAATTGATTACATGGGCATTCAAGGTAGATGGAACCAGAAAGACTTGTTAAGCTAGTGATGTTACTCTAGGATACCACTAGAAGAGTCCATTAAGGATCAGCACTGAGTCCATATGTGTTTATTATAATAAGAGGAAGAAGGAAAGGGGGTCCCTGGGAGCCCTCTTATGTAGATGACATGGTATTAATAACATGAACTGAAGGGGAAGTAATGAGAAGTGTGGAATGGAGAGTCAAGGACAGAAAATAAAAGAAAGAATTTTAAAACTGCAGTAATGGTGAATTGAATAGAAATTTTTTTTTTTAAATACAATAAGAAAAAGGACCATGTTGAGCCAAGTACTTTGTACCAAATGTGACAATTGATGTTACTGCTCTAGATTATAAAATTTACGAAAAGTAAAAGATAAGGAACAATTAACCAGAAAAGCACTGAGAATGTTAGTACAATGACAAAATTGCAGGAAGAACCAGGAAATAATGGTGAAAGGAAATAGTTGAAGACCTATAAATGGCAGGAGTTTTGTTAGACATGTATGACAAAATAGTGCAGAGAATTCTTTTAAAACCCCTAACCTCACAAGGGAAAAAACTTATGGATATTTTTTTACTTTCATATCTCCTTGGAATTATTATAAGTAGTATGTTTAGTATTTACTAAGACAAGCTGAAAATATTGCTGTGGGAACACTTAATAAGACATGAAGTACTGTACATAGTGCATAATATTTGGGTTTTGAGGGTATACAGAGAAACTATAAAACCAAGGTAAACTAAGTAAAATATTCACCATGGAAAAGTAAAATTAAAAGGTTAATAAATCTGTAAATGATGTAAATGTAGGATGTGCATCTTATGAAAAGGAAGTAAAACCATATTGTTAACAAATTTGGAAAAATAACATTATAGTAGGCACATGAAATTTAGACACAGATGATCAAGGATTGCAGTTGGTACCTTCCCATTTCAACAGATTCAATTAGAAGCTGTACATGTTGCATATTATGTCCTGATATTGCACTGTGAGATTAAATTGGCATGTAAAATGTTTAGTAATCTTGTTTGATGTTTGTGAGTAAATTTATTTGTTAACCATTTCATGATTTACTTTGACAAAAATTAACTTTTCTAGTACAGTAGGTTTCAATAAGACATCAATCATCTAAATATTTTTTAATCATATATATATATATATATATATATATATATATATATATATATATATATATATATATATATATATATATATATATATATATATATATATATATATATATATTAAATCATGTTTTCCAAGTAAATTTCTTACCTAGTTATTAACAAATCTTAGTTGCAGTTTTACTGTGATCATGAAATCATTGTGAATACCCTAATTAACAATTTCTACCTTAAATGTTAAATAATGAAAAAATTTAAATCAGATTAGGCCTATCATGGTTTAGTATAGTATTACAGTATTGCCTTTGTTCATAAAATTTACTGGATTATACAAAACTCTCAGCTTTTCACCTCATATAATGTATTTTAAGTGTCATGATATTTGAGTAAAATATGGGGAGGCCTTCAGTAATTTCTCAGTTTTGTCATTTCTTCAAACCAATTTATTGGTTAGATTGTGTGTGATTAGCTGAATAATATTCTTTAATATTTTAGGTTTGACCTAAGCTTCCAAATTACTTTCTTACTAGTTGCAGGCTGTTGTATTTTACTTTTCCCACTGCAGATAACATTGAACAGAGTGCATAAGCAATGGTCTTTTTCAAGAAAGACAATGTTCCAATTACACCTTAACACTCAAGTTATCATCTTCAACACTGACTTCATTCTTTTAATCTAGGTTCCTTCCCAGAAAGTCTCCTCTTTTCATGCTTATCTATCCATGTTTATCATGTTAACTAGATTCTGGAATAGCAACAGTCCAGTGGTTTATATGATCAGCTTCCACAAACCTATCCAAAATTATTGGATGATCACACAGATCCTTTGTCACCTTAATTGGCCTTCCCTATTTATCTAGAATTGAAAAATGCCCAAAACTTTGATGGGATAAAGATAAATTCTTCTGTTACTCATATGGGCTACAATAATCATAAGGTTTATAAAGAACCTCTTGAAAGGAGTTAATATACTCTTTATGTACCCATCATAGTAATGAACACAACCATTTGCCTTAGGAGGGGTTTAAAAGACTTTTGTTTGAGCAAATCTATTTGACATCCAAGGATCTATGCATCATAATTTTTCTATGAGCATAACTATTTCACCAGAGGAGTGTTTGTACAAGTAATCTGTTTTTTATGGCCATATAATTTTGTCTTTTAGTTTCCCAATAAACTACTTGTTTTTAATGTGAAAATTCTCACTTCAATTAGTACACTCTTCTGTCAGAAAACTATCATACACAGTAATGAGACTTGCTACATTTGTCTAGGGTTTTGCCTAGGAAAGGTACAACTTTTTAAATATTTAAGGGAAAAATGTAAGATTCTGAATTTATGATTAAATCAAAGCTTTCTGCCTATGTAAGTACTGTACCATATGGCACTAGTAAAAGTACTGTACAAAGTTCGAATATTTAAAAAAAAAAGCATAAATTTGGGCAAAAACTAGTTACAGTTTTAACCAGTTAAGGTCTTTGTAAAGGCTTTAAATAGCTTTTGAATTCTACAGGTCCTGTTTTTCTAAGGTTAAAAGAAGTTCCTAGCCTGACTTATGAAATATGTTAGTAGCTACAAATACTGTATAGGCAGGTCCATTTCAGTTGCCCAATAGTGACTATGAATACAGTCACGTATATGCTGCAGATTCCACTGATATATGGGTCCATATCCATAACCTTTATTTAATCTGTAATAGGCATACTAGTTCAAGTAAGGTAGCCACAGCCACCAGCTATCTCTTGAATGTACCACAGTAATGTCTAGCAAAGAATCTTATTTTAGGGGTACTACAGGGTATGGATCCGTATTGGCAAGAGACCCGTTAGGAGTACAACCAGCGGTGCATATGCTAGCAATCACTCTAGTTACTGGTCTCTATATCCATTACTGCAGGCAAGATACAGAATGCCTAATGCAATGAGGTTGAATGTATCCATTAATACAGTAGCATTTCAACATGGATGAATTTCATTGTCACATTACATGTTTTAAATTACTAGTATGTTTCTACAGTACTTATTATTGTACTTAAGCTGTGCAACCTTATACAGTAGTGTTTAGTCACTACGCAATCATGCTGTTAGGGATAACCGAGGAAACTATACTCATTGAAAAGAAAATCCTATTAAATCATTTATTTAAAAACAATTGAAAACCATAACAATGCCAAACATTATATAGTTAATACTAGCTTAAAAGTGGTCAACCGAAATATATACTGAACACCAAAAATGCAAATGAAGAAGGTATAAGAAACCTGATGTATTTTCCTTGAGCTGGTATATAAACATAATAATTAAGGATATAACACACAGTACTAAGAGTCACTTATAACACACAGTACTAAGAGTCAATTCTATGGATATCAGACATCTGTATCCACCAACATTAAACCATGTGACTATAACTGGTATGACCACCCTTTGCATTCACAACCATGACACATCGTCTGTGCATGGAGTGAATGAGACAGTTGATAGTTTTATAGAGATTCGACGCCATACCTGCAGGATGGTTACCTCTAGCGGTACAGCTGTCATTGGCCTCAGACGTGCCATGTTCTAATGTCTCTGCACTTCATCCCACAAGTACTCAATAGAGTTGAGGTCAGGACTAAGAGCCGGCCAGGATATGGTGTTGATATTGTGTTGTTGCAAGAAGACGTCAGTAATTCTGGCAGTCTGGAGACAAGCATTATCCTGTTGAAACAAGAAGTTGCCATGTCATGCAGAGAAAAAAAAAAAAAAAAAGTTCAACCTGAGGCGTCAACACCTGATTGATGTAACACTGAGCAGTGACCATCACCAACTTTCTGAAAGATTACAAGGTCAGTTCTCTGATTTTAACCCTATTCCACCCCAAACGATTACACCAGGACCAACCCACAAGTTCCAGCTAATGACAGACTGGTCATGATAATGCTCACCACGGTGAACATGGGCAGAATCAACACAATACTGTACTGACTTCAGCAGAGCAAAGAACACTTCTTCACTGCTGTTGACGCTAATTTCAAGCATGCTTGGGCCCACTATAGTCTCGAGCAGTGGTGACGTAGAGTGAGAGCAGGATCTCATGATGGTCACCTACACTAAAGTCCCCTGTCATGAAGTCACCATCTTACTGTGTTGGAATTTACACCCCTCCCGTGACTTCCAACAATGTTCTAAGCAGTTTCACTGGCCAACAGGAAACATCCTTGCAGATGTGACTTGTGAGTGTAACGGTCCTGACATTGTGTTGTCACGTGGTCTGCTGGTATAATGCTTGTCAATGGTGCTGTTGATTGCCTGGAATCTTTCTGGCAGATGGTAGATGCTGAAAATGTGGACGTTAAAGATGTTTGCACATCTCTGAATGCTCTTACCTGCTTGAAGTTTCCAAAAAACTCTCTCTCTCTCTCTCGCTCTGTGTCAGTCATTGCCTTTTTACTGACGATGAGTGAATGATTCATAGTGACACTTTCCTAGCTTTGAAAGACATCATTATCACTGACAGTTTTTGCAGCATAGCAAAGCATGTACGTATGCATCCCACACTTGACTTCGTCCTTGTGTTTGAGTGCTGTGGACTTAGTGTTGACTGCCCTTTATTCTGGTTAGGATTGTTTTCAAATAATTATAAAACTTAGTTCAATATAACGATAGTAGCAACCATTTTCCCATATCAAATATGAACTTGGGGATTTCTCATTTCTTTAGGAGTTCCTTATACTAGTTGAAAATGAAATGCATTAGAATTATCATCATAATTTGGGGGTTATTGTATGAAGTTTGATATATAGTTGGCCATTGCAACATTAAATCACTTTGGAATGAAATTTTTCTTATATCTCTTTGGAAGTTTTTAAAGCTTTTAATTCTAAATTTTTAATATGGATGTTCTGTAATTCTACATTAATTCAGTGACCATACTAATTCACCAAAATTTTTTTTAATTATCAATGCCTAATTTCACTTATGTGTATTAAATTGTCCAGGAAGCTTCGTTTTTAAATAACTTTAAATATACACATCAAGATTTAAAGTGAATTTTGAATGCATACACAACACCACATGCTGCATGACATGACTGTTGAGACACTGACACAGAAATAAAATGGCAACATTTCAAGAAAGAATGAGTGTTTAACAAATTTTATTTCCAACAGGAATGAAGAAGAAGTTGGAAGCCCTCGATGGGGAGGTCATCGAAGTAGAGAGCGAAGTGGTGGTACCCCATCACGCAGCGCACTCAAGACACTGTCACCAACTCGTATTCATCATCGTTCTTCAGATGAACTCAGAGGCGATGATCAGGCAAAAGTTCAGTTGGAAAAACTTGACACACAAGTAAATACTCTCCACTCTGATGTCAGTGGTCTTACACAAGAGGTACGTACAAAAATAAAAGTGCAATGCAATACTATAATAAATTCTTACTGTATACTGTACAATACAGATGCATACTGTAAAGTGCATTTGAATGTTTATTTGCTTAAAACATTATCTATTAAGTATATTCAAATAGTATACAGGTACTATGTACTTTAAAATTAATGCCTTTGTGACATCAGAAATGACAAAGACTGATACAGTACAGTACTAGTATTTGTTCCTACACGAATACAAACCCTCGACTTTTAATAGGAATATGATTCCAGCAAAGCCAGAACGGCCATGAAAACATTTTTAATGTGGTAGTAGTTGCTGGTGGGTGTAGGGTAAGCCCCATCAGCGGACCACTTGCTTCGATTTCGGCTGCAAGATTGTATAAACGTATTCCTCCTTCCTAATTTTCTGGTTGTCATAATCTTTTGCTTTTTCTTACCAAATTTGCTTGGTGGTATCGAGACTCCAAGTGTGGACATTTAGATTTATCCTTGTAAGTCTAGCTGTAATTGTGGCAGGTTAATGAATAAACTGTCTATGGATACTCATCATCTTAATACTTTTTGCAGGGGGCATGACTATTCGCAGTCATCTCATGTGATGAGTGCAAGTCGAGGCATCCTCTGCAGTGGGTAGAGTTTGACACGAAGAAGGAGGCTAAGAGGGATTTTTTGCTTTGGATTTGGCAATGCCCAACTAGTTGCTGAAAAGAATCTAACCTTTACCTTTTCCATCTACTGTGCCATCATCAGATTCCTCTATGACTAGGTCCTCTGGAGGAATTTGGAAGGAGACTAGCTTTCACTCTGGGCCTGCTAAAGGAAAAGCAGAAGTATTGACTTCTATTAATAAAAATATTTCTCTGCCTTTCCTTCAAAGTTTGCCTTCTGTTGAAATGACCAACGTGTGTGAGGACTAAGACCTGTGGAGTTGTGGTCTTACCAGGGAATTGCTGTTGTTCCATCTGTGAAGAAGTTTCTGCAGCTGTTGGCTGATGCGAGGACCTCAAAAACTTCCCTTGCTATGTCCTACTCATCAACTAATGGAGGTGGTGTTCATCGTGACAACCATCGTAGGGTACTTGCCTGCTGTTAGAGAGGAACCTGTATACAGTAATCCCTCGCCATTTCGCGGCTCAAGTTTCGCACCCTCAGTGCATCATGGCTTTTCAAAAATATTCATCAGAAATTAGAAAAAATGGTGCGAAAATTATGCGAGCACTAGCAGAAGGCCGGGAGAGTATATTAGAACATCAGGTATCAACAAGGAGATGGCGCGCAACTCAAAATCCACCTCTCTGATTCGCTGGCCATCTCGGCTCCAGAATCTCGCAAGCTGATTGGCTGAGCCCCCGAGATGCTTTACCCAGCATCTCTCTGTCTGCCGTGCACCTTGCGAAGGGAGACCGCATTCATTGTTCTCTCTCGCTCATGTTACTTAGTCTTGCCGCGTGGAACTTTTAGCTGTTTTCTTGTGCTCTTTTAGTGCAAACTAGTGCTTGTGACTCCCTTGAAAATGGCTCCTAAATGTCCTCTACCCTCTACATCCTCTAGTAAACCCAAGAAGAAGAGAAAAATGATGACGGTGAACGAGAAAATGAAAGTATTGGACATGCTTAAGGCAGGCAGTAGTTATGCGTCTGTTGCCCGCATTTACGGAGTGAATGAATCGACGGTTCGCTACATAAAAAAAGATGAAATGAAAATACGTAAAACTGCCTCAATAAAGTTCTCCAAGGACACTAGACGCATTGTGACTCCTCGTAATAAGACGATTGTGCAAATGGAGAATGCGTTATCAATGTAGATATCGGATTGGCGGGAAAAGAAGGTCAGTCTCGATACCAACATGATTCGAACCAAAGCCAAAACCCTGTATTATAGCCTTGTTCCTGAAGGATAATCGAATGAAGACGATGAAGATGATGACGACGAGAAAATCTTGGTTTTGTTGTCAGCATGGGCAGGTTGGAGAAATTCAAGAGGAGGTTTGTCTTCGCAACGTTCCTTTGTGTGGGGAGGCCGCCTCGGCAGACCAAGAGGCAGCTCTTCGTTACGTTGTGGAAGAGTCCCTAAAATTAATTAAAGAAGGCGGCTATCTCCTGGATAAGGTATTCAATATGGATAAAACTGGGTTCTTCTGGAAGAGGATGCCGTCCCGGATGTTCTTTAACAAGGACGAAGTGAAGAAGCCAGAGTTCAAAGCCCACAAAGATCGCGTCACTCTCCTCATGTGCGGGAATGCCTCGGGCTTCATGCTTAAGTCCGGCTTAATTTACAAGTCCTTGAATCCTTGGGCTTTGAAAAACAAAAACAAAGCCTTGCTGCCCGTCTACTGGATAAGTAATAAAAAGGCATGGATAACCAAAGCTCAACTGGTTCGTGGACTGCTTTATCCCTCGGGCGAAGCCGTACCTCACGGAGAATGGGCTGCCTTTAAGGTCCTCCCCTTGATGGACTGTGCCAGAGGACATGCAATGGACCTCCATTACGACAGGGTCCAAGTGGAGTTCCTGCCCCCTAACACCACTTCCCTCATACAACCAATGGATCAGGGGGTCATTCGGGCCTTCAAGGCCCTCTACACGAGGTCTACGATGGAGGGCCTCATATCCTCCATCGACGAAGGCAACGAGGACTTCAGCCTCCAAAGATATTGGCGGGAGTACAACACTGCGACGTGCCTGGCCAACATTCAGAAAGCTCTAAATGAGATGAAAGAGCAAACACTGAATGCAAGTTGGAGAAAATTGTGGCCAGGCATTGTTCATGACTGTAAGGGATTTACGCCAGACGAAGTTCACCCCTCCGCCGTAGATAAGGCTGTGAGGTTGGCACAGTTATTAGCCAACGAAGGTTTCTCTGACATGACGACGGAAGACGTCAACTCACTGATCGAGTGCCATTCAGAGCCCCTAACCAACGAGGACCTTGTCGAAATAACAAGATCAGCGAGTGAGGAAGAAGAAGAGGCAGCCAACGTCGGCGACGACGACGAAGTTGAAAAACATGGCCTTACTTTGGACAACCTGCATGAGCTCTGCAACAAAGGGCTCAGGAAATCGATGATAACATGGTCAGAGCCATCGAATTTAGTAACCGTATTGAAGTTGTAATGGCATTGTACAAGAACATCTTTGCTCAGACGAAAAAACGTCAACAACTTCCCATCACGATGTTCTTAGTGCGCCAAAAACCTTCTGCGGAAGCATCAGATACTATTCTTGCTGCCTCTCCGGCTTCCCACCGAACCACTTCGCTACCTCCTGCAGTTTCTCCAGCTCTATCGAAAGCTGTCGACGACGATCCACCGCCTCTATCAACTGACGATAAGGCGTCGCCTGGGGAGCAGTAAAGCTCTCATTAACCTGTGCAGTAAATCATCTTCATCTTCTTCACCTCCATCATACTGCACAGGTGTTTTATCATCATTGTTAGAGGTGAGTTACGTATCTTGTTATAAGAATAAAGGAGTTCTAAAAACATATCTATATACACACACTATTTATATCTACATATGTATGTACAGGTACACTTACATTATTTATGTATAAATGTAAATGTACATACTGTATACATATTGTATTAAATATCACAAATTTTAAGTAATTTGTATTTTTCCTAACAGTACTTACCTCAAACTACTTTCTTAAGAGTATCTGGGATCTCCTCCCATCCAACCAGAGTTTTGTGTAGTTTACCCTAAACCCATTTTCTATGAGGGGCGACCTCAGGCGGAGTGATACGCGCCCTGAGGCTAACCCCGGGTCAGAGAGCATGCTTGTTTAGGTCTCGACCTCCAGTAAGTTCTTGGTTGCTAAGGTCTCTAAGAAAACCAGGGGACACTCGGGGAAGGCAGGGTGGGCCATTACCCGAAAGTAGTTCGAGGTAAGTACTGTACTGTTAGGAAAAATACAAATTACTTAAAATTTGTGATTTGTTCCAGCACGAAGTACTTACCTCGAACTACTTTCTTAGGAGACTTATACTTTAGGAGGTGGGCGTGGCCCTAAAAAGTTCTTAAGACCATGCTGAGGAAACTCCAGAGACCTAGAAAGTGGCTAGGTCGTGTTGACCCCATAGAAAATGAATGAGAGGAAACAACAAAAAAACCCATCTTAGTGTCTAAGAAACTCACCTGTGCGAGAAAAGTTAGGGGACCTGTCTTCCTCTTGATGAGGTACTCGTCTCTGGCTCAGGGCCCTCACAGAGCTCACTTGAAGCGGAAAAAGGGGAAAGGAAGTACAAGGGGATTTAAGGAACTCTTGTGCTTGTTACCCGCGGTTATCACTGAGGCTATGCCTTTAAACCGTTTGGAACGCTGAAACGACGGTACCTATCGAGAACCCGTCCAGGGATCTTCTTGAATAGTCCTTCAAATAGTGAGCTGTGAAGGTAGACTGGTTGGTCCAGGTGCCTGCCGTTAGGATCTGGCCCACTGCCATATTTTTCTCTAAGGCCAACGTAGTACTCGGGCCCCTAACGTCATGGGGCTTGGGTTTCCCACCATACTGTAGGCCCTGATGATGACCTGTCATAACCAGAAGGAGATGGTATTCTTCGAGACTGGCTTCTTCACGAGGCCAGTGGAAACAAAAAGAGACTTGATCCCGGGCCGGAGTTTTGCTGTTCTTTCCAAGTACTTCCTCACTGCCCTGACGGGACATGGGCGCAAATCCTTCACGTTGTCTGACCGGGGGATTGCTGGAATAGAGAAGCCCTCAAACCTGGGGTCCCATACGGCAGGGTTCTGGGTCTTTAACTACGAAGGAAGGAACGAACTTGAATGTAACCTCTCGCCAACCTTTCGAGTGAGCAACTTCGTAGGACAGACCATGAATCTCGCTTACCCGTTTAGCTGAAGCTAACGCCAGCAAGAAAACTGTCTTGAGAGTGAGGTCCTTGTCCACGATGTCCTTCAAGGGCTCGAACGGAGGCTCGGATAACATATTCAGGACCCTTGCCACATCCTATTGTGGCACCTTCACAGCTTGCGGGGGGCATGATTGCTCAAAGCTCTTAATGAGGATTGTGATATGTCTGGAGTTACCCAGGTCTATGCCCTTCAGGAGAAAAACTTGGCCCAAGGCCACGCGGACTCCCTTGATGGCTGGAATGGACATGTTGACCATGTCCCTGAGGTAAACTAGGAAGTCCGCTACCTGCGGAATGGAGACCTTTAGGGGCTTAATGTTCCTAGTGGCGCACCATTTGGTAAAGGTGGCCCACTTAGCCTGGTATACAGCTGTCGATGACCGTCTCAGGTAACCCGACATCCTCGTTGCTGTACTCGACGAATAGCCTTCCCTCCTCAAGAGACGCTCGATAACCTCCACGCGTGAAGGCGAAGGGACCGTGGATTTTTGTGGAACCTTTGGAAGTGTGGTTGTCGGAGAAGATCTGGCCTGTCCGGAAGGGGCCAGGGCGGCTGTTGTGTTAGCTCCCTTAGGTCCACGAACCACTCTCTCTCCGGCCACCAGGGCGCTACCAAAGTCATCTGTAGGTTGCTTGTCTTTCTCACCCTGTTGAGGACCTGCCTGAGCATCCCGAAAGCGGGAAAAGCGTACACGTCGAGATTGTCCCACGGATGTTGGAAGAAGACGTCTTCGAACGCCGCTTTTGGGTCTGGAACAGGAGAACAGAACACGGGGAGCTGCGTGTTCAGCCTTGTTGCGAAGAGGTCCATCACTGGTGAACTCCATTTCTGAATGACGGACCTGGCTACTTCCGGGTATAGGGACCATTCGGATCCCACCACTTGCCCCATCCTGCTGAGGCCATCGGCGAGGACGTTCCTTTTCCCTGGGATGAACCTTGCTGATATTCTTATCTGTTCCACCTCGGCCCATTCCAGAAGTTGTAAGGTGAGGGCGCACAGCTCCTTCGACCGTAGGCCTCCCTGCTTCTTTTTGTAAGCTACTACCGTGGGGTTGTCGCACATCAACGCTACGGTGTTTCCCCGGAGTAGGTGTACAAACTCCAGGCACGCTCTTGTACTGCCCTCAACTCTAGAACGTTGATGTGCTGGGACTTCTCTAGGGCTGTCCAGTTTCCTCTTGCTGATTTCCCTAAGAGATGAGCACCCCACCCTTCCTTCGACGTGTCCGTGAACAGGAGCATCTCCGGAGGGTCGGCTGCAAAGGGGCATCCCTTTGAGGGTGTTCGTCCTGCAGCTCCACCATTCCAGGACCCGTTTCGTGTTCGGAAACACCGGGACCACTCTGTGGGGGGAATCCGTTTGGATCCAGTTCTCCTTCAGGTTCCATTGGACCTCCCTGAGCCTTAGCCTGCCCTGGGGGACCAGTTTCTCCAGAGACACAAGGTGACCTATTAGTCTCTGCCAGTCCTTTGCCCTCCTGGGTTGGTCCGTCAGGAAGAGGCGGAGGACGTGGTCTAAGTTGTCCAGTCTGTCCGCGGAAGGGAAGGCTTTCACTAACCGGGAGTCCAGAATCATCCCGAGGTAGGTCGTCCTGGTGGAGGGAATCAGTTGAGACTTCTTTAGGTTGATGGTGATCCCCAGAACGTTGCAGAACTGCAGTAACCTCGCGCCTTGCTCCTTCAGTACTTCCTCTGAGGCTCAAAGTAGCAACCAATCGTCCAGGTAACGAATCAGGCGGATGCCTTGTTCGTGTGCCCAGACTGAGACCGTTGTGAAGACACTCGTGAAGACTTGGGGGGCAGTGGACAGCCCGAAGCAGAGGGTTTTGAACTGCAACGTCTGGTTCTCCCATTTCACCCATAGGTACTTCCTGCTGGAGGGATGAACCGGGATCTGGAAGTAGGCATCCTTGAGATCTACTGACATCATGAAGTCCCCTTCTCTCAGGGACGCCAATACTGATTTTGGAGTGTCCATTTTGAAGTCCGTCTTGCAGACGAACTTGTTGAGGGCTGAGAGGTCTATGACCGGTCTCCATCCTCTTGTTGCCTTCTCCACCAGGAACAGCCTGCTGTAGAACCCCGGACCTGGGTCCCGAACAGGTTCCATTGCCCCTTTCGCCAACATCGCTGAGACCTCTCCCTGCAGAGCTGTCCGTTTCAAGGGATCCTTGGGGGCTAGCCATTCCGCCTGCTGATCTGGTATCAGAGGAGGAGAGTCCGCTAGGAAGGGCAATCAGTAGCCTTCTTTCAGAACTGTCACTGTCCACGGGTCTGCTCCGTGTTTTTCCCATGCTTGCCAAAAAAGTTTGAGGCATCCCCCCATCTGAGGCTCCGGCAGGAGTAGGGGCCTCCCTCCCTATCTCCTCCTCAACGAGCGGTCTAAACAACCTCTTCTGGAAGCGGAGAAGGACGGTCTATAGGTGGCTTGATTCGGGGCTGATCCCCTACGGGAGGGCTGAGGCGACTGGGACCATGTTGTCGCCGAGTTGGCTCTGCTAGGGTGGTTAGGAGCGGGCCGAGGAGGGCGAGGCGAGTCGACGGAGGGTCTTCTAAACGGCTCCTTCATCCTCCGAATTCTCTCCATCGCCTCCTCCGCTGCCTTCGGGGGAAAGATTGAGTCGTCCCACAGGGTCAGGTTCCTCAGAGATCTGGCCTCTCTGTCCGGCAGCCTCCTGGATATCTTGCTCAGAACAGTGTCCCTCCTTCGTAGGACCCAGTTGGCGGACATGGCTAACGACTGGTAAGACAAGAATTTTAGGGCCTTGCCTCCTGAGCTGATGAGTTCCTTGAGTAAGGCCTGGGTCTCCGGAACTGACAGGTCGTATGAAGCCTGAACCCCCACCAGGGTGGCGGCCCACCAGTCTAACCAGGAGGAGACGTTGACAAGGTCCTTCGACATCTCCTCCATCATGACCGTCTCCGAAGGAGAGAAGCAGATCAGAGCTGTGGACGCCCATTCTTCTGAGGCTCCTTGCCCTAGTACGGTGAGTGCCGGCTCCAGAGCACAGGCGCCCGCTCGCTGTCCCTCTGGGAGGTAGAACCTGCTCTGGGACTTCAGGCCCTGGAGCAGCTTGGAGGAGCTCTGGCTCTTGGGCGCTAGCGTGTGATTGGCCACTATCCTGTCCATGTCAGCTTTACCCAAATGAACGTCCCTCGCCAGAGGAAGGGCCAAGGAGGGTCGCTGCTGGACTGGGGTGTCCACTATTCTATTTAGGCTGGAACGCCAAGCATCTTCGGAAGAGGGTTCCGGTATGTCCAGCCTGTGGTGACTTTGATGAGGCCTATCACCCTCCGATAGGCCGATACCTCCGCTGCTGACCCCTCTCCATGGTCGTCGAGCTCCTTCGACAGGGGTGCTGGTGCAAGTGACGAGGGTACCCCGACGGAGGACCTTGCACGTGGGGGAGTCCTGGACCGACGCTCCCGCGGGGGCTCCCGACGAAGGACGGGCATCTCCGTCGGAACGGGGGCCTCCATCCTGGCCCTAACGTCTCTCCTGGAGGACTTCGAATCTACGGGCCTGCTCGTTGAGGAAGGCCGAGGGCTGCACACGTGCCTAGTTAGGTTGCCCTTGGAGGTTAGGACTCGGCTGCCAGACCGAAGGGGCGACTCTCTCCGCTGGGCGGATGGAGTCGGAACCTTCGCGGTCTTATGCCTGTCAACTGGAACCTGCCATGAGGAATCCCTCCGTCGGGTGCCGCTGCTGCGGGAGGAGTATATATCCGGGGAGGCTGCCCTCGGACACCAACCTGAGGGGCCCAGTGCCGCAGCTAGTTCCAGAAGTCTGTCTCGGTGAACCATCACCCATTCGTTGTTCTTGGGGGATCTTGGGCGCCGACTCGTGACACGACCTCGAGGGGGAGCGGGAATGCGACAATTTCCTGCGGGACTTCCCTTTTCGGGTCCTGAGGTTCCTCAGCGCCTCATCCTCCGAAGAGCAGGAAGGATCCTCCATCGATGAGACCTACGACTTATAGGCCCTTCTCGAAGGCCTCGGCTCCTGCGGTGATGTAGGAGGATTCCTGCAACGCTCCGTGGACGACGACTCCAGCAGAAAAACCTCTGGGAAGACAGCCGACAGCGCTGGGGGAGGAGCGAGGAGGCTGTCCCGTGGGAGCCCAGGTCCCGAAGTCATCCTCCATCCTCATCAGGGACCTGAAGGGCGTATTATGGGGAACCCAAGCAGTGGGGTCCGACGGCAGGGAATGCTCCTTCTCGACGTCGCCCTCGGCTACTGAACCACCTGAAATGCACGCCCAAGAGGCTGGGGAGAAATTAGTAGCATTATTACTCCACATGGGGTCATCAGAGGAGACGTGACCAGCAGGCACCAGGTCACCATCTCCCGAAAACACTCCCGCCCCTCCCTCAGGCCCCTCACTCGCCTGAAAAGACGCCACAACCTCACTGTCAGGAAGATCAGACTCCTGGGGAAGGGCTGCGGGCCTCTTACCCGCAACGGACTTACCTCGTCCCCTACTCTGGGTAGGGGAGGCTGGAAGAGAAGCTCGGACCGCCGAGGCGCTCGTCGAAGCAAGGGGGGAAGGGACGTTGGTCTTCTTAGGCGACTTCTTCGCCGCCGCCTTCTTCTTGGTGCTATACCGCACCCACTGCACCTCGTTCCACGACTCGCACTCCGGACACGTGTCGGAAGGGGAACACACGCTGCCCCGGGTCCACTTCTGGTTTCGAAAGGAACGCTCCACAGGATTTGCCGGCCATAGGCCCAGGACAACGGCGAGGATGCTCCATGATGAAGGAGAAGCACTACGAGACACAAGCGCACACAGAGAAAGCACAAAGGGACCACGTGGGAAGCGTGTGGGACACAAAGGGTAGGGGACACACAAGTCACACTGGGATAAGGAGAGCGGCGAGATGATATCGCGACGCGACCAGAGAACATACTGGGGGTCGAGACCCAAGCAAGCATGCTCTCTGACCCGGGGTTAGCCTCAGGGCGCGTATCACTCCGCTTGAGGTCGCCCCTCATAGAAAATGGGTTTAGGGTAAACTACACAAAACTCTGGTCGGATGGGGAGGAGATCCCAGATACTCCTAAGAAAGAGGTAAGTACTTCGTGTTGGAACAAACTGTATTTATACAGTACAGTATAGTACTTTATTTTATGTACAATATATAATTTCAATTAGCAATATTTATTTACATGATTCTTTCATATTCTAATGAAAACATATGCATTTATAGGGTTAATATACACTTGTTATTATATATATACATGTACACAAAAAAATGTACTGTACGTATTAAAAAAAATAGGGGGGAACCTACTTCGCAGTTTTTCCCCTATCACGTTTGGTTCCGGTCCCCGTTGACCGCGATATGTGAGGGATTACTGTACTCTCCTGCCCCAGTATCATCGTTCCTTCATCCAAAATCCTTGGCGACCTTTAAGTTTATTGTGAGAGAGAAAAAACTTAGTTCTTCTTCCACCCGCCACTTCTGTAACTTCAACATCTCCCTCGGCTGTGGAATCTTCGGATTCAACCCCTTTTGCATTGATGAAGAAATGGTCACCAATGAAGAAAGAAGACTGTACAGACAAGTCTAGTGTAACGTTAACCAACCTCTCCTTGCATATGCGTGATAAAGGCATTGCATTACTGAACACTGACCCAACCTGGGAAGGTGTATCAGTATGCAGTACAGGTGTTCATTCACGTCCGTGCTACCAGTGCTCAATATCAAGCATGCGCACTGTTAGTAGTAATGAACGGTGCCCTCTTCCCATTCCTTCTCATGAGAGTTCTTGGGATACTTCTAGGTCACCTCCTAGGAAAAGGACAGCTCAGAAAAAACTTGACTGTCATGGAGCATACGATTGAAGAGCTTTCTTTCACACGAGCAGCGTGAGCGTGAAGACGACATCAAACCCTCTAGTCACAGACCTTTTTGTCATGTCTCCATGTGACTTGCCTCTCCAGGATTAGTCACCTCAAAACTGGGCAACACGCAATCGGACACCACTCATTTAGACACCATTTGTGAGGACTGCTCAAGCTCTTCTTCACAACGCTTAAGCTCTACATATCAAGATCTTCTAACTCACAGAGATCCCACCATGCACAGACACCTCCCTACATGCCAAGACCAGTTCACATCACGATATCTTCCCAGTTGCCGAGACCGGTCATTGACACTAGACCTTATTGTATCGAGACCTTCTAATGTGTCGAAATGCTAGGAAGTAGGGGCAGGTGACTTCATGGGACCACTTGCACGAGTACCGAGATGAGCCATCACGTTCCCATGATTGTAAGCAAGGCTTCTCACCATCCAGTGACAGACCTACACAAGACACAAGGAAACTCCAAATCCTTCATGTCACCTAAACTCCAATAGAGACTGATTACGATGAGCAGTATAAAGCATTTCAATGTTATAGTAATATCAAAGAAATTAGAATGAGGCTTGAAAATGACAAATGGGATTCATAGATATCCTTTGACAATCATGATGAACTATTTAATGCAATCAGTAACATTATGAATATTAAAATCAATAATTTGAATATCAAGGGTGCTCTTGTGATAGGGTAACTAAAGATCTAGATATATACAAACCTCTAGATTGGATTGATAGAGATATAGAGGTAGAACACATGTAGGACTCCTTAATACAGGAGAGCACACACACTTTCATGCCCAGACAGGTATAGAGCTAGAACACATGTAGGACTCCTTAATACAGGAGAGCACACACACTTTCATGCCCAGACAGGTACCTTGTCATGCATTGACCTATCAATTGCAAGCTCTAACTGCCTTCTCGATTTTGATTGGAGAATGTTAAATGATTGGCATGCTTGTGATCACACACCAATCATTATAAAGACCAACAATAAAACTTCTTTACTGAGATTGTCATATGGAGCCTTGACAAGGCGTACTGGGATAGATTTTCTGAGCTAAGCAAAATTGAAGGGAATGCAGATCAGTTTGAAAGTGTTGATGATGCCATAGACTTACTTAACAGAACTCGCCATATGGCAGGAGTCAATTTGATTCCCAAAACCACAGGGTTATTCAAACGGCAACAAATCCCCTGGTGGTCTTCAGAATTAACTTCCATGCACAGAGCTACAAAGATATCTTTGATTATGTTGTGTAGATACCATACAGGGGGAATTTAATAATAGATAAAAAATGTAAGAACACAGTTCCCTCATACCATGAAAGAAGCTAGGTACCAGTCTTTGATATCTTTTGTTTCCTCCATCAACAGTAGAACACCACCATCTTCTGTGTGGAGGAAAGTAAAAAAGATAGCAGGCAAATTTACCCCCCAACCCACCACCAGTGTTTAAGGTGAATGATCCTTCTTTAATGTATCATGCAAGTGTGAAGCAGCTCCTGATAACCAGTATAGGAGCATTGCAGAATGGAAAATGGTAAATTTTCCAACAGAAAAGGAGGAACTTGATATGCTCCTTTTACTTTAAAGGAATTTGATTCCGCACTTGCTAATTGAAATGATACAGCCCCTGGACCCGATGGAATTCCATATGCAATGATTAAACATGTACCTGTTAATACTAAGTTGTTTATTTTAAGCATTATTAAGAGAATATGGCATGATCATAGTAATCCAAGTGTTAGCCTTTTTAAAACATGGCAAGAGTAAGTTTCTAGTAGAAAACTATCAACTAATTGCTTTGACATCTTGTTTATTTAAGATCATGGAGAATATGGTCAATGAAAAACTGGTGTGGTACCTGGAGAAGGAAGGTATTTTATCACCTATCCAGTGTGGATTTAGAAAAATGCACTCGACGTACTTGTTGATATAACTTAGTCCTCTATTGGCTTTGCTTCCAAACAGCACCATTTAAGTTTTTTTTTTTTTTTTTTTACTTTCAAGAGGCATACGATAACGAGTGGAGATACTGGTATACGTAAAACCATTCATAATTTGGGATTGAGAGGAGAACTACCATTGTTCATTCAAGCATTTGTTTCACGTAGATTCTTCCAAGTTAGTGGGTGAAACTGTCAGAGAGGAAATGTCAGGAAGAAGGAATTCCTCAGGGTAGTGTGCTTTGCATTAGCCATTGATGGCATATCCTTGGTCATTCCAAAAGATAATCTCTCAACACTATTTATAGATGATCTCTCCATATCATTTGCTGGAGATAGAATGGCAATGGTTGGTAGAAAACTACAACTCTCAATTGACAAAATTATTTAGTGGGCTGCTGATATGAATGAATTGAAGTTTTCGCCAAGCAAAACTGTCGTTGTCCATTTCTGTTATATTTGGGATGTATGTCCAGACCCAGATATGTACATCAAAGGTGAACAGATCCCATGTGTAAGTGAAGGTAGATTTTTAGGATTAATATTTGATTGCAGGCTGACATGATTCCTCACTTGAAAGCCTTAAAAGTGAAATGTCTAGAGGCTCTGAATCTTTTAAAAGTTTTGTCCCATAAATCATGGGAGGCACACCGCAAAACTCATTTAAAAGTTATACAAGGTTATGATTTTTTTCAAAAATTAGCCATGGGTGTGAAATATACTTGTCAGATACCCCAAGCTGATTTAAGATTTTAGATTCTATACACCATACATGTATCAGATTGGCCACAGGAGCCTTTAGAACCTCACCCATCCTAATTGTGTTTTTGGGCTATTATCCAGTCTGACTCTGACGAATGCCTTGCGAGCTTCTTACCCTTCAGGCCATATACCTGCCACTGCATTGTAGGCTACAATTGACACAAAGAGCACAGGATGTCTGCGAACAGACATGCCCCTAAAAGCAGTTGAGAGGGAGTGAGGATCTACAGACAGCTTCATCACAAAGCGGTTGCAACGTCCACCCTTCCCCAGGCAAACAATAAGTACTTGCTTCCATTCCATTTCTGCTTGATACACTTTGAAAAGAGGGACATCAATTTTGCAGGAGTATTATAAAGTACATCTGTACCTGGGTCTTCTTGCCTTGCATCTGAACCAGTTGGATAACTGCTCAATATACATTTTCAACGACTAATTCCAGCTCTGAAGAAATGATCACAAATTTTGAGTAATTTGTATTTTTCCTAACAGTACTTACCTCGAACTACTTTCTTAGGAATATCTGGGATCTCCTCCCATCCGACCAGAGTTTTGTGTAGTTTACCCTAAACCCATTTTCTATGAGGGGCGACCTCAGGCGGAGTGATACGCGCCCTGAGGCTAACCCCGTGTCAGAGAGCATGCTTGCTCAGGTCTCGACCTCCAGTAAGTTCTTGGTTGCTAAGGTCTCTAAGAAAACCAGGGGACACTCGGGGAAGGCAGGGTGGGCCATTACCCAAAAGTAGTTCGAGGTAAGTACTGTTAGGAAAAATACAAATTACTTAAAATTTGTGATTTGTTCCAACACGAAGTACTTACCTCGAACTACTTTCTTAGGAGACTTATACTTTAGGAGGATGGCGTGGCCCTAAAAAGTTCTTAGGACCGTGCTGAGGAATCTCCAGAGACCTAGAAAGTGGCTAGGTCGTGTTGGCCCCATAGAAAATGATTGAGAGGAAACTACACAAAAACCCATCTTAGTGTCTAAGAAACTCACCTGTGCAAGAAAAGTTAGGGGACCTGTCTTCCTCTTGATGAGGTACTCGTCTCTGGCTCAGGGCCCTCACAGAGCCAACTTGAAGGGGAAAAGGGGGAAAGGAAGTACAAGGGGGTTTCAGGAACGAACCTGTGTCTCTTGTGCTTGTTACCCACGGTTATCACTGAGGCTATGCCTTTAAACCGTTTGGAGCACTGAAACGATGGTACCTATCGAGAACCTGTCCAGGGATCTTCTTGAATAGTCCTTCAAATAGTGAGCCGTGAAGGTAGACTGGTTGGCCCAGGTGCCTGCCCTTAGGATCGGGCCCACTGCCATATTTTTCTCGAGGGCCAACGTAGTACTGTACTCAGGCCCCTAATGTCATGGGGCTTGGGATTCCCGCCTTACTGTAGGCCCTGATGATGACCTGCCGCAACCAGAAGGAGATGGTATTCTTCGAGACTGGCTTCTTCACAAGCCAGTGGAAACAAGAAGACTCTTGATCCCGGGCTGGAGTTTTGCTGTTCTTTCCAAGTATTTTCTCACTGCCCTGACGGGGCATAGACACAAATCCTTTACGTCGTCCGACCAGGGGATTGCTGGAATAGAGAAACCCTCAAACCTGGGGTCCCATACGGCAGGGTTCTGGGTCTTAGCTACGAAGGAAGGAACGAACTTGAATGTGACTTCTCGCCAACCTTTCGAGAGCAACTTCGTAGGACAGACCATGAATCTCGCTTACCCGTTTAGCTGAAGCCAACGCCAGCAAGAAAACTGTCTTGAGAGCGAGATCCTTGTCCACGATGTCTTTCAAGGGCTCGAACGGAGGCTCAGATAACATCTTCAGGACCCTTGCCACGTCCCATTGTGGCACCTTCACAGCTTGCGGGGGGCATGATTGCTCAAAGCTCTTAATGAGCATTGAGATATGTCTGGAGTTACCCAGGTCTATGCCCTTCAGGAGAAAAACTTGGCCCAAGGCCGTGCGGACTCCCTTGATGGCTGGAATGGACATGTTGACCACATCCCTGAGGTAAATTAGGAAGTCCGCTATCTGCGGAATGGAGACCTTCTGGGGCTTGATGTCCCTAGTGTCGCACCATTTGGTAAAGGTGGCCCACTTAGCCTGATATACATTTGTCGATGACCGTCTCAGGTAGCCCGACATCCTCGTTGCTGTACTCGACGAATAGCCTTCCCTCCTCAAGAGACGCTCGATAACCTCCACGCGTGAAGGCGGAGGGACCGTGGATTTTCGTGGAACCTTTGGAAGTGTGGTTGTCGGAGAAGATCTGGCCTGTCCAGAAGGGGCCAGGGCGGCTGTTGTGTTAGCTCCCTTAGGTCCGCGAACAACTCTCTCTCTGGCCATCAGGGCGCTACCAAAGTCATCTGTAGGTTGCTTGTCTTTCTCACCCTGATGAGGACTTGCCTGATCATCCCGAAGGGGGAAAAGCGTACACGTCAAGATTGTCCCACGGATGTTGGAAGGCGTCTTTGAACGCCGCTTTTGGGTCTGGAACAGGAGAACAGAACACTGGGAGCTGCGTGTTCAGCCTTGTTATGAAGAGGTCCATCACCGGCGAACCCCATTTCTGAATGACGGACCTGGCTACTTCCGGGTGTAGGGACCATTCGGATCCCACCACTTGCCCCATCCTGCTGAGGCCGTCGGCGAGGACGTTCCTTTTCCCTGGGATGAACCTCGCTGATATTCTTATCTGTTCCACTTCGGCCCATTCCAGAAGTTGTTAAGTGAGGACGCACAGCTCCTTCGACCTTAGGCCTCCCTGCTTCTTTATGTAAGCTACTACCGTGGCGTTGTCGCACATCAATGCTACGGTGTTTCCCCGGAGTAGATGTACAAACTCCAGGCACGCTCTTTGTACTGCCCTCAACTCTAGAACGTTGATGTGCTGGGACTTCTCTAGGGCTGTCCAGTTTCCTCTTGCTGATTTCCCTAAGAGATGAGAACCCTACCCATCCTTCGACGTGTCCGTGAACAGGAGCATCTCCGGAGGGTCAGTTGCAAAGGGCATCCCTTTGAGGGTGTTCGTCCTGCAGCTCCACCATTCCAGGACCCGTTTCGTGTTCGGAAACACCGGGACCACTCTGTGGGGGGAATCCGTTTGGATCCAGTTCTCCTTTAGGTTCCATTGGACCTCCCTGAGCCTTAGCCTGCCCTGGGGGACCAGTTTCTCCAGAGACACAAGGTGACCTATTAGTCTCTGCCAGTCCTTTGCCCTCCTTGGTTGGTTCGTCAGGAAGGGGCGGAGGACCTTGTCTAAGTTGTCCAGTCTGTCCGCGGAAGGGAAGGCTTTCACTAACCGGGAGTCCAGAACCATCCCGAGGTAGGTCGTCCTAGTGGAGGGAATCAGTTGAGACTTCTTTAGGTTGATGGTGATCCCCAGAACGTTGCAGAACTGCAGTAACCTCGCGCCTTGCTCCTTCAGTACTTCTTCTGAGGCTCAAAGTAGCAACCAATCGTCCAGGTAACGAATCAGGCGGATGCCTTGTTCGTGTGCCCAGACTGAGACCGTTGTGAAGACCCTCATGAAGACTTGGGGGGCAGTGGACAGCCCGAAGCAGAGGGTTTTGAACTGCAACGTCTGGTTCTCCCATTTCACCCATAGGTACTTACTGCTGGAGGGATGAACCGGGATCTGGAAGTAGGCATCCTTGAGATCTACTGACATCATGAAGTCCCCTTCTCTCAAGGACGCCAATACTGATTTTGGAGTGTCCATTTTGAAGTACGTCTTGCAGACGAACTTGTTGAGGGCTGAGAGGTCTATGACCGGTCTCCATCCTCCTGTTGCTTTCTCCACCAGGAACAGCCTGCTGTAGAACCCCGGACCTGGGTCCCAAACAGGTTCCATTGCCCCTTTTGCCAACATCGCTGAGACCTCTCCCTGCAGAGCTGTCCGTTTCAAGGGATCCTTGGGGGCTAGCCACTACACCTGCTGATCTGGTATCAGAGGAGGAGAGTCCGCTAGGAAGGGCAATCTGTACCCTTCTTTTAGAACTGTCACTGTCCACGGGTCTGCTCCGTGTTTTTCCCATGCTTGCCAAAAAAGTTTGAGGTATCCCCCCACCTGAGGCTCTGGGAGGAGTAGAGGGCCTCCCTCCCTATCTCCTCCTTGATGACCGGCCTGAACAACCTCTTCTGGATGCGGAGAAGGACGGTCTATAGGCGGCTTGATTTGGGGCTGATCCCCTATGGGAAGGCCGAGACGACTGGGACCATGTTGTCGCCGAGTTGTCTCTTCTAGGGTGGTTAGGAGCGGGCCGAGGAGGGCGAGGCGAGTCGACGGAGGGTCTTCTAAACATCGGCCCCCTTACCGGGTGGGGCCTGGTCTCGAACGGCACCTTCATCCTCCGAATTCTCTCCATAGCTTCCTCCGCTGCCTTCGGGGGAAAGATTGCGTCGTCCCACAGGGTCAGGTTCCTCAGAGATCTGGCCTCTCTGTCCGGCAGCCTCCTGGATATCTTGCTCAGAACAGTGTCCCTCCTTCGTAGGACCCAGTTGGCGGACATGGCTAACAACTGGTAAGACAAGAATTTTAGGGCCTTGCCTCCTGAGCTGATGAGTACCTTGAGCAAAGCCTGGGTCTCCGGAACTGACTGGTCGTATGACGACTGAACACCCACCAGGGTGGCGGCCCACCAGTCTAACCAGGAGGAGACGTTGACAAGGTCCTTCGACATCTCCTCCATCATGACCGCCTCCGAAGGAGAGAAGCAGATCGGAGCCATGGAAGCACTTTCTTCTGAGGCTCCTTGCCCTAGTACGGTGAGTGCCAGCTCCAGTGCACAGGCACCCGCTCGCTGTCCCTCTGGGAGGTAGAACCTGCTCAGGGACTTCAGGCCCTGGAGTAGCTTGGAGGAGCTCTGGCTCTTGGGCGCCTCAGCGTGGTTCGCCACTATCCTGTCCACGTGAGCCTTACCCAAGTAAACGTCCTTCGCCAGAGGGAGGGCCAAGGAGGGGCGCTGCTGGACTGGGGCGTCCACTATTCTATTTAGGCTGGAACGCCAAGCATCTTCGGAGGAGGGTTCCGGTATGTCCAGCCTGTGGTGACTTCAGATGAGGCCTATCACCCTCCGATAGGCCGATACCTCCGCTGCTGACCCCTCTCCATGGTCGTCGAGCTCCTCCGACGGAGGACCTCGCACGTGGGGGAGTCCTAGACCGACGCTCCCGCAGGGGCTCCCGACGAAGGACGGGCATCTCCGTCGGAACGGGGGCCTCCATCCTGGGCCTAACGTCTCTCCTGGAGGTCTTCGAATCTACGGGCCTGCTCGTTGAGGAAGGCCGAGGGCTGCGCTCGTGCCGAGCTAGGTGGCCCTTGGAGGTCAGGACTCAGCTGCCAGACCAAAGGGGCGACTCTCTTCGCTGGGCAGATGGAGTCGGAACCTTCGCGGTCTTATGCCTGTCAACTGGAACCTGCCATGAGGAATCCCTCCGTCGGGTGCCGTTGCTGCCGGAGGAGTATCTATCCGGGGGAGGTCGTCCTCGGACGCCAACCTGAGGAGCCCGGCGCCGCAGCTAGTTCCAGAAGTCTGTCTCGGTGAACCATCACCCATTCGTTGGGCGCCGACTCTCGTGGCGCGACCTCGAGGGGGAGCGGGAACGCGACAACCTCCTGCGGGACTTCCCTTTCCGCCTCCTGAGGTTTCTCAGCGCCTCATCCTCCGAAGAGCAGGAAGGATCCTCCACCGATGAGACTGACGACTTATAGGCCCTCTTCGAAGGCCTCGGCTCCTGCGGTGATGTAGGAAGATTCCTGCGACGCTCCGTGGACGACGACGCCTGCAGAAAAACCTCTGGGAAGACAGCTGACGGCGCTGGGGGGGAGCGAGGAGGCTGTCCCGTGGGAGGCCAGGTCCCGAAGTCATCCTCCATCCTCATCGGGGACCTGAAGGGCGTCTTAGGGGGAACCCAAGCAGTGGGGTCCGACGGCAGGGAATGCTCCTTCTCGACGTCGCCCTCGGCTGCTGAACCACCTGAAATGTACGCCCAAGAGGCTGGGGAGAAATTAGTAGCATTATTACCCCACATGGGGTCATCAGAGATGTGACCAGCAGGCACCAGGTCACCATCTTCCGAAAACACTCCCGCCCCTCCCTCAGGCCCCTCACTTGCCTGAAAAGACGCCACAACCCCACTGTCATGAAGATCAGACTCCTGGGGAAGGGCCGCGGGCCTCTTCCCCGCAACGGACTTACCTCATCCCCTACTCTGGGTAGGGGAGGCTGGGAGAGAAGCTCGGACCGCCGAGGCGCTCATTGAAGCAAGGGGAGAAGGGATGTTGGTCTTCTTAGGCGATTTCTTCGCCGCCTTCTTCTTCTTGGTGCTATACCGCACCCACTGCACCTCGTTCCACGACTCGCACTCCGGACACGTGTCGAAAGGGGAACACACGCCGCCCCGGCACGATGAACGCAAGGAGTGCGGGTCCACTTCTGGTTTCGAAAGGAACGCTCCATACGATTTGCCGGCCATAGGCCCAGGACAACGGCGAGGATGCTCCATGATGAAGGAGAAGCACTACGAGACACAAGCGCACACAGAGAAAGCACAAAGGGACCACATGGGAAGCGCGTGGGACACAAAGGGTCGGGGACACACAAGTCACACTGGGATAAGGAGAGCGGCGAGATGATATCGCGACGCGACCAGAGAACTTACTGGAGGTCGAGACCTGAGCAAGCATGCCCTCTGACCCGGGGTTAGCCTCAGGGCGCGTATCACTCCGCCTGAGGTCGCCCCTCATAGAAAATGGGTTTAGGGTAAACTACACAAAACTCTGGTCGGATGGGGAGGAGATCCCAGATACTCCTAAGAAAGTAGTTCGAGGTAAGTACTTTGTGTTGGAACAACTCCCTAATTAAAGGACGAGGGTTTGTATTTTGCGTAGGAACAACTTGCCACTTAATAGTGGTATGAGTGCTATTAATAACAGGAAAATTTACCATTGTGAAACTCTGAATACATTTCGATTGAACCTACCCACCAACCCTCTACTACATATACCAGATGAAACACAGGTCACCGCAAGCAATACTATTTTCATTTCCATCTGTCAGTCCACCATCTGTAACCCGCTTACCTTTATCATTTGAAAGTCGGTCATCACTGTTGTCTTCATCATTCCATCAGCCAAGTAATTTTTAGCCTTTTAAGAATAACTCTTGGTTCAAAGCAACTGGCAATATCAGATTTATATGTTGTCACAGCTAGTATCATCTTACAGTTGAGAGGAAAGTGTACCTTTTTAATCTGTTCTGCACTTGTTAGATCATTCTTCCATGGGAAAACCAGCAATGATGATAAGCATGAGCATCCATGCCAAAGGGCAAGCAGAGCACCAGTTACAGTCATGGTCCAGGCCTTTCACTAAAATGATGTAATGAGAGATCAATTATCATGTCATGTGAATGAAGCTATGTCTTCTAAAGACTGTAGTAGGAATGACAGTTTTAACCTACTGTATTAGGTAGGTTTTCAAATTATGCAGTATCAACAAACAAGAAAAAAAAATCAAGATTTCCTAAAGCCTAGGTAGGTTGGTATATTAAGATTGCTGCAAAATATTTTGAATATTTGTCATATATATGTAAAAATGTTACTTCACCAATTTTAATAATGAAATTAATACAACAGAATAGTTAAAGCATTCAAAAGTAGAAACAAAATTTATTTAAAAAAAAAAAAAGTTTCAGAAGTATGACAATTACTTACTATAGCTTCTGTTATGCTTAATAGAACTACTTTGTGCTTGGAAAGAGCTCTTGGTTCTCTATATAACAGCTTTTGTCATGATTTATGGGTTCTCTCAGGTGTTTTCAGAACCCTAATAAAAAATGGGAACGCTGTTTCCTATGATTAAGCACAAAGTTAATTAGAAGCTTTGTTTTATAACTCTTACATAAATATACTTTTACATTCTTTTCCAATAATATCTGATATATGGATAAAGTATGGCATTACTTCTGGTGCAAAGCAAGTTAGATGTCCAATTCTATGAAGTGGATGGCAACCTATTAATAAACTTATCTAAAAAGATACTGTTTTGTAAAATAAATATTTCTTTACATTTCCCACCTTTACTAATAGATACAATGTTTATCAAGTTCTTTTACTTTCAGGTGCGTTCAGCATTACAGCTTCTACAGTCTATTAGCCACAATATTGGTGGAAATGATAACATGGGTGTTGGAGGTATTGGTGGTGTAGGAAGTTGCTACACAGTTTCTGGAAGTGAAGGGACGGGCCGATCCCGGGGCGGAGTTGCTGGTGGAAGTACTCAAGGGGGTGTTGCCACATGTTACATGGAAGTAAACCGGCTTACACCACTTTGCAGGTCATCTCCAAGTGTATTTGCTGAAACAAAGAGTCCTTCTACCACTCTCCACCATCGCACTAAAAATGTTTCAACACAGACTGACCTTCCAATAGATGTCCCAGTTGCAGTATTAGAAGCCTTTGTGTTGGCCCACCGCAGTAGAGTACTACAGCTTTTGGGCATAACAGAAGAAACTGGTGAATCTACCACCAAATCTCACAAAGAAACTTATACTAGTCCTTCCACTCCACCACCTACGACATCCACATCCCAAGGAAGTGATGCCCATACATGTATCACAATTGCTGGAAGCAACAGCAGTAGCAGCTCTGGCAGTCCTGTTTCTACACCAGATAGAGAAGAAATTCCTTGTTTAACTATTAAGTATCAAGAAGGTCCCATTGGAAAAGATCCTAACCCTGCAATTACCATTCAAGAAGTTTCACCCACTGCTGGGGATAGTAGAAACAACAATAACAACAAAAAGGGAAATACTACTGTGGAAACTTACCAGTTAACGAATGTTCAAAATTGGCATCCTAAGCCACTGGTGGGTAGAACTGTTATACCAGGATCTCGAAGTACTGGCAGCCTAAAAGATGTATTATCTAGTGTTAACTTGTTAAACCAGTCACAAAATTCAACCTTCCATAAACCACAAGACCCATTAACAAAGAATGAGGACACTACCAGAGATGAAGAAGGTACTGTCGTTAGTTATGATTCTTCAGCAAAGTGTCCAACAAACCTAATTTGTTTCTCCGAGGTAAATCACTCAATAACTCGCAGTACTTCAATGCCAGTATCATCCCTCAGACTGTCATCTTATCCTTCAAACACTTCCCTTTCAGCAGTTAAAACTGATAAGGATTCAGGACTTAATACTGAGGTGCTATCTGAAAAAGTTAATTTGCCAAATACAGATCTGTCTACTGTGACTAAAAAGTCAACATGTGTAACAGATTTCTAGCTATGGATTGCTGTATGAACTTCAATTTACTAAATATGTGGTACAAACTAGCAAAATAAGATGAGGGAAGATAAATATGGATTGTATTAACCATAAATTTTAAATCTAAATGTGGCTAGGATTACCAAAAAAATATTTGAAATCAGATAAACTTGTATGAAAATAGCTAACTGAATTTCCATGTATATAGTTACAAAATTAAAGAATTTATTTTTATATCTTAAAATGATTTTAAAACTTAGATAGAATAAGTAATTATCTTCAATTAGTTAAAAATATTGTAGACACTGATGTAAGAAGTTTCCAGTAAAGATATGTTACATTTTTGAATGGACACTAGGGCTTTTATATTCATTGGGAAAACCATTTATTTCTTAATGGGGCTATCTGCACTTGAAGCAGATATCTAAAGGCCATTCTACCTCTATTACTTTTAGCTATATAATGCACATGCTGTAAGTATATCTGCCAAACCTGCACCTGCCTATCAACAGTACATATTAATACATTTATGTACAGTGTTCACAGGTTAGTGAACAATGCATGCACAAGTTTGTAATTCTTCTTATTCAATATTTATACCAAAATAAGGTCTTAGTATAATATGTGATTGCATGCTTCTTATTCTTTTTATCTTTAACAAAACAGTTTCATGAATTTCTTTAGAGTGAGAAGATCCATCATATAAATATGTATGATGTTGTGTATCCTTAAAACTGTATTTTTAGGATATACGTAAAGAAAGATCGAAGATAACTTAAGTTATTTAAAAAAAAAATACTTGTGCCACTTTTTAGGCTTATAGCATTTGAAATCATTTCAAATCTTGTTACTGTATCTTGTTTATGGAATGTTAGCATAACTTTACACTATGCAAATCATGCTCTTGTCTCTTAAAATGTGGTGTTGAGTTATTTCTATACTGTCTTTTACTATGCTAAGAATTTGCTTTATTATTCCCAAACTGCAGAACATTTTATTGAATACATTAGTTATCAATCTTCTTAAACTCTCTCTTCCCCTATTATGTGATACTTAACTGTAGGTTCCTAATGGTGTATATATAAAATTGAAATATTTTTGAACATCCAATGAAAAAAATTGCATAATTTTTGGCTATTTTGTTTGTAGTTAAAATAGCTACTATATGGATTTTTCTGTATATTCAACAATATAAAGACATCTCAAGTTTTTCTACAGAAAATAAATAGGGAACTAAGGTTTATCTTTAAAAAAGGAAAAAAAGAACACACCAATTCAATAAATGAAGTGGGGATTTGACAAAGGATTAACTTAATTTGGGGGAGGTGCAATATGATTTCCAAGGACTTAATTGTAAAAGACTAGAACAGGGAATCCAATACCGTACAACATAAAATTACCAAAAATATTGTCTCTCCTGCTCTAGGGGTCAGGGTTTCAAAGTGCTAAGTGAGGAGTGTGAATAAGGGAGACCAAGGAATTCAGGCACTTGTGACCCTGTCACAGCACCACCAATGCTGAAACCATCTGGCAATTGATAACACGTCATCACCAAGAACCAATACTAATGCTGGTGAGACAATGCTGCCATCTTTCATACTTACAGTAAGAATCAAATATCCCTCCCTTCCCCACATGATAGGGAGGGAGGGTCTTGGAGACCACACAGCACCGCTCCAAAAATATGTTTTTCCTTTGTCAAAATATCTATTTTGGGGTCAATGTGCTGTGTGATCTCCAAGGATTAATACAAGAGCAATAACTGAGTAAACTTGTGTACCATAAAGGACATCTGTAGACAAACAAGCAAAAAACTTAACCATACATGTATGGGTTAGAAGATAAACTAAAAAATCTGACACTCCTCTCATAAGGAAAAAATCTGGAGAAGCTAGATGTCTTTCATTATTCTTCTGTTGAAGGCTCTGGGTGATGTACCCCATTTTCTATCGGCTTTCCCCTCGTAGGTACCATTAATAAGGTGAATAACATGCATGCACATTGCATTGATTGAATTTGTTTTAGAAAGTATCTTATAAAAACACCATGCTGAGACCAATCTAAGAATTCTTTTGCAGTAACTGAGCAATTGGGCAAGATTATCTCAAAATCTTTTCGAGCCACTTTATGCCACACCCAATTGAGGTCCTTTAACCTATTCTTCAAAACTACAGTAGATTGATTACTGAAGCAAACTGAAGAAGACCTAAGACCTTCTTCAGTTCATGTCTGGAGGAGGAGTGGCTTCCAAGAAAGAAATTGACCTTGCGCAGAATTCACTGTGTAAAGGTCGCTTACGAATGGCAGAGGCAAGGGACAGTGACATTGCCCTATCAAGCAGGACAATGCCCTAGAGACTGACCATATATACATATGATCAGTGCCCAAGCCACCTCTCCACCCAAGCTAGGACCAAGGAGGGCCAGGTAATGGCTGCTGATGACTCGGCAGATAGACCTACAGGCTCCCCTAAACCCCCAATCCTTAGCTCACAAGGATGTTGAGGTTGCAGCGACCAAAGGAACTAATGAGTTTGAGCGGGACTCGAACCCCAGTCTGGCAATTACGAGGCAAAGACGCTAACCACCCGGCCACCACATTTGGCAGGCTGAAAGTGGCTTTTGACATATTCCAATGAAGACCTAGCCGCTGAAATTTCCTTCTTGGAACTAGTTTGATTTTTGTATAGTTGAACAGGAAACTCTGGGTCTTGAAGAACTTGCTAGACTTTGTGTACCTAAGGCAGAATTCTTTTGTCTCTGTACAAAACTAGCCAGCTGTCCAGGTGGGCAATGGCTTGATCTTTATCCAAAGGAATTTAATCACTGACCTAAGCAAGGTCAGAAGTGGGGTGGCAACAGGGATATACCGATAACCATCTTCTATATATATATAGCATATATCAAAGCCCCTCTGTGTAGTAATTGTCCGACATGCATGATTGTCATCATCTTGAATTCGGTGCATCCACAGTAATGTGTTGGTTGAGATTATACAGGTCAAGGATCACTCTTCTCTCAGAAGTGTCTTTTTTTTTTTGGTACACAGAATATTCTGCCCTGGGATTTTAAGAACATGTATTTTTCTATGAATCCCCTTTTCAGCAATTTGGTTACAAAGGAGTCTAGTTCCAGGATTTTGATCCAATAAAAATAGTGTCAGAACTGGTTTTCAGATTCACTACCAACCCAGACCTTTTTAGACTATGCTCTGTTCCACCTGAGGGTTTCTTCTTTTGGCAGGGCCAAAATCCTTAACTCCATTCTTCTGTGTTAGCATTAGCTTTGTCCACTAAAGTTTTTGGGGAAAAGTCACTATATAGAAACTCTTCTACCTCATAAGTAACTTTGCCATCACCGAGATGGCTGACTGGTATTCCCCTGCAGATCCCAGTTGTAAGGAGGACATGACATACTCACATTAAGCATTTATTAGGCACTAAATTCTGCTGTCCTAAGATGGTCTGGAACAAGGAAAAGTGTTGCCCAATTGGTTGCTACCTACCTAAGCATCACATTTCTTAAGAAGAAAGATTTCCTGAAAAACTCCCTAAGTTCTGTGAATCCCTTACTATCTAGAATACACCCTTAAAGGATTTATATATTCTATGGGTGGAGTGAAATCTCCTTTCAGCAACATGTCTCTCATGGATTCTAACAACATCTTGACTATTTCGGTCAAGAGGGGCAGTTCTGGGGCTGGCACTGAAATTCCAACCACTGAAGCATCAAGCAAACTGTGGTCTAGAAGAAAACCACAAGCCTCTGAAACTGCCCCTGCCAAGCAGACTTATACGTCATCAGGATACACTCTTTCGGGCTAAGCTGGGGGACATATTCCAAGGGATAGGTCTTTAATCCTCTAACATGATTCAAGGAATGTTGTTGCAGTTTTCAAATTCTATATCATCGAATGAAAATCGACGTCTCTATATAGAAAAATATTCAGCTCAAGCCAAAACGCATATCCCATGCCTGATTGCCAAAGGTTTCTTGCTAGGTCCCCCTCTTCTTAACATCCATAAAAGGAGCTTTCACTGACTTGCCACCCATCACCAAACCCAGAAGACTCTGGTCAGAAGTTACCACCCCCACTAGTGTTTTTTTCCCAAGCTCAATAGCTCAAAGGTCCAGCCACCATCAGGTCCTCAGGCTGGGATGGAGAGGGAGCAGTTAAGTGTGGAAACTACCAGGAATGGTAGAGCCTTGAGCAAAATTGTCATAGAGGGAGTAGAGTGGTGCCTCAATTATCCTAGCAATAAATGAGGCATCCAGAGGGGATAGAAACCTGAATCCAGGAGGAACAGTAGCCTGCCTAGCAGAAACCTGGGTTGGAGCTGACCTAGCTAGCTGACTAAACCTTGAGGAGCACCCAAAGGATGCCTCCTAGGGAAGACCAAGTCTCCTCTGAGCCCAGAGTAATGCAGCCTCCTCTTCATGGTCTAAATCATCCTCCAACTCAAAATCTACTACTTGGTAAGGGGCCTGATCTACCAAACCCCTCTACCACAACTCCTTACTGCTGAATCTAATGCCGTTGGGCAGATGAGGTCCTAGAGTCCTTACAGGGTAAATACTTGATGAAACCCACAATTTTAACAGATCCTTTCAACCCCACTGAAAGGAGAATGATGGCACTTTCTCTTAAGCCTGCTGCTAGTGAATCCTTATTCTAGGAAAAATTAATCCACTGCAAGCAGATTGGGGCAGTTTACAGGGTCCCAAGCCCTGCCCCAGGATGCACAACAGTAAGTATGACAATGACCCCGCTCGTGAAACCACTTCGGATACGCTGAATTATTGTTATGTCTTTACCATTAGAGGTGATGCAACAGGTTCAAGCATAACTGAACTTCTGGGTTTCCCTTATACACACTGAGTCTGTCATTGGATTCCCTGTTCTAGTCCTTAGAGATAAAAAAGCACATTAACCTAAAAAAACAAAAGGAACCAAGGTTTTTCTGCAAAAATTAACCAATTCCAATTAAATATATAAAATTGGTAGAATAATATATCCAATTTACACTAGTATACAGTATTTATATGATTTTTATCATAAAAAGATGCACATTTAGAGGTTATGTTACAGTACATAAACAAGCAAGTGAATGAACTAAATTTCTTTAACAAACTTAATTTACCTTGAAACTAGAAGCAGTACTCACCTAAAACAGAGGTTAGGCTTACTTAGCTGGATTTCCAACAGACTAATATCTGTAGGATCAGCAAATCATGATCCAATCACCATTGTATGATCTCCATATCTTTAGTTGCTTTCCATGGGTGTACAAAGAAAATCTGCCGAGGACAACTTTTTCACAGTGTAACAACCTAACCTATGAAAAGTGGATGGGTAGAGTAAGGAACGTACAAATATTTCAAATTCTTTTCACAAAGTCCAGAAAGTTATATGAGCACATATCAATTAACATGGCCTACATAATACATATGTAAATCTTTGTGTTTAATCAGAAATCTTTCAAATGAAAAAGAAAACATTAAAATCTAGAACCCAAGGACAATGAATAAGTCAAGTCCCTCAAACATTACAAGTTCAAAGTTACTATAACATTAATATCTCTTACCATCACGGTACGTGACTTGTAGAAACTTCCAAGCACTGTAATTTAATTTTCTGTTTCTCTAGAAAAATATTTTCAGCCTTTTTTGTCACATTTAACAATGCTCATTCTTAGATTGTGTAGAAAATCTTCTGAAAGTTTGCAAATGATTCAACTTCACATCTACATTAATCTGAGAGTAAAAATACTAATGTCATGTGATGTTGCCTTAAATTATAAGCACCCAACTATACTTGCCATTTTATTTAACAGGTGAGGAAAATTAAATCACAAGACTATTGTCTCAATCAGTGGGGAAAATTAAATCACAAGACTATTGTCCCTCAATCAAAGCCATATCATTAGTACTAACAACAAACTTCAAAAGATTAACTGTACTGTAACTACTGTATCAGAAATTGCTTTCACGCCAATTGGCAAAGGCAACATAATAAAATGTTCTGATTTTTATGTGGCTTCTACCTTCTATACATGCTTCTGATGATATGATTATTGTATTTATCACTACTGTACCTTATTTCAAGATTTTCTCAGTATAATCATTTATATTTTGCAAAAGGCTTTAACTTAAGACTTACACAAATACAAACATTTACAGAAGAATTTATCGGTACACAAACAACAAACATTTAAACAAGTGTATATCATTAAATAAACTTTGATTCTGGTAATCTTCTTGAGATTATTCATATAAAATAAAGGTTTACCCAATACCCAAAATACCTTTAAATTCTACAATATTTTCCTCAACATGAAATTTCCCTCCAAAAATAACCGCAACTTAAAATCTGTTTCAGTAACAAAATTAGCCAGACATAAATGCTTGTATTCTATGCATGTGCATGTTTTATAGTAACATCCTTTCCATACTTTACATTTAGGGTAAATATTAATGATCCTAAATACTGGTGTACATAGGTTATCTTGAATATTTTAAAACCCAATATTATAAATGTTATCATGCAGTGACAACATACTGTCATTGTGCCAAAGGTGTAAATTCCAGAACTTATGACTGTATTGACAAATTAAAACAATAAATGTACAGTAATTTAGATCAACAACGCAATCAAAATACATTTTGATTAATACCAAATTCAGTGTTAAAGAAAAATACTTTAAACTTTGACTAAGGTATTTTATAAATACTGTATTGCTTCTGTGCTTGCCATAAAATAATAAGCTTATCATTGGCTTTCAATAAATTTGATGAGAGCATTAGCAAAGCAAAGCCATCTTGGAAGTTTTTAAGTTCATACTAACATACATACCAGTACCTACAATCTATTGTTTTAAAGAAAAACAGATTAAAATTCCCCATTAAAAGTTTTAATCATCCACCAGCATCTCTGACTGAACTGACCGATAAGACAAAAGCATTAGAAAGTGAAGACAAAGTGTTAGAACCATTGAAGTCTGATACAACACAACCTCCAGTGGTGCCATCTTCCTAAACTAATTTCAAGAAATTATTAGTACTAAGTAAAAGAAGTATACGGAGAAAGTTGAGTTATAAAAATTATGAAGTTCAGTACATGGTTAAATCATAAAGAAGAAAATCTTTGTTAGACTTTCATAGACCCAAATTTAATAGCTAATAAACATCAAATTTTATGCATCTTCAGGGTAAAAAATTACAATAAAACTACAGTACTACATTTATCAATGGATTGATAGTACCGTATCTCCAAAGGAACAAAGCGTCATTGAGGATGCCATTTCCCCAAAGTTCTATCAAGAAATTTATTCAATAACAAGTGAGTAAAGTCATGCGAAGACAACCATCACAAGAAGGAAATTTCTAACTGTCATGGCTATAGTTGTAGTATATACAAGAACATCAATCCAATAACATGGTTTCTAATTAAGTACAAGACTTTTATTCTCATTTCTAACTGCGAAATCGTAGATTGGAATTAATAACAATTAAAATCCAAGGATATCCAAATTCTCCAGAGAGGACGTGATCTTACCAGTTATATTTTATCTCTATCTTGGTTATTATGTCCAAGATAAAGGAACCTTAAACTTAACATTATATAAAGAACTATTGTATCAAAACTAAATTTTTAAACAAGCTATCACAAAAAGTAAAAGGAATAAAAATAGCCAAAGAAACTTTCTACTCAACAGTTGAAAAACAGTATAGTCCAACTTTATCATTTGTGGTTTGGCAAAAACTAAAAAAGGGTTTTGACAAAGGAAAAACCTATTTTGCGGGAAGTTCTGTGTGGTTTAAGGTTTAAAGGCCACTCACGAATGGCCGAGATAAAGGTCAATCCCCTGGAGACTGACTAAATATACATATGATCAGCACCCAACCTCCCCCCCTCTCAACCCAAGCTAGGAATAAGGAGCACTAGACAATGGCTGCTGATGACTCGGCAGATAGACCTGTAGGCTCCCCAAAACCCCCATCTCACATGGATGGTGAGGTTGCTGCAACCAAAGGAACTAATGAGTTTGAGTAGGACTCTTAGCCCCAGTCTGGCGATCACCAGTCAGGGATGTTACCACATAGGCCACCACAAGGAATTTCCTGTGAAAAACTAGAACATGGAATCCAACACTGTATGACATAAATATAAAAAAAATGTTGTTCCCAGTGCACTAAGGTCAGTGTATCTAAGTGTAAAGCAGGGCTCAGTGTGCATAAGGGATACCTTCAAGTTCAGGCTCGATAGAACTTGACACAGCACCTCTAATGGCAAAATTTGTTTGCTATGGGTGATGTAATTTCAGTACTGCATCATCAATTCATAAAAAGGAACCATTATCTTAGTTGGAGACAAGACAACCAGTGCATCACCTTGTGTCCAACTGCCATCTTTGAGTTCTCAAGTGAAAAACCATTGCCCCACTCCCCTGCATAAGGCTAAGGAGGAGGGAAGGCCCTGGAAACTGCACAGTACCTCCCGCAAAATATTTTTTCCTTTGTCAAACCGATTTTTGGGGTTAATGTGCTGTGTACTCTCAACTGACTAATACCAGAGCATTAAAAAGTAGAAGTGCACCATCAAGGACAACCATCGACAACGAAGCAAAATATACATCACATAACCATGTTGCCATTGATAAGAAAAACTTACAAGTCTGACTCTTCCAGTAGTCCTCAGTCAGAAGCCCGTTGTATGCTTTTCCTGGCTGACTTGGTCTCCTCTCTGGATTATCCCTGTAGAGGTCACGAATGCACCAAGTACTAAACTTGAATGTTGTATTGCTTGGATTTATTTCAGGTAGTGTTTAATGAAAACCCTATGCTCAAACCCACCTGTAAAGCTATGAATGTTCTGAAATTGCATATTAGCAAAGAATGATAGTGAAGAACTCTTTTTTCTTACATTGTGGACTTTAGGAATGGAGACAGGATCTGCTTTGTAATTAGGAAGGTCATCAGAATATTGAGAGTCCCTGTTGAAAGGACTTGTTGGGTCTAGGTACTTTGAAACAAACTACAGTACCTTCTGAGGATTTGGACATGAAATTGGAAAGATGTTACAAACCCCACTTAAGCCGAAATGTAAATCGGATCCTGTCTCGGAAGAGGCATTTCGTTTTTATCTAGAAAGAGGAGGTCTGGCGTCAGGATAAGAAATTGACCCGGGATTATGGTAATGAACTCCTGGTCCCTCCGTAAGGCTCTACAAGTTCACCGACTCTTGCTCAGGAGACTAAAGCTATTACAAATGCAGTATGGCTTTTTGTAAAAGTTCTTTAAGGGATATGGATGAGTTATTTAACTTGGTCAAAAACTCAGGCATTGGTGGAGATGGTCTACACAAAACAAGACTTGGTAAGCTTATGAAAAATGTTCAAGTATACATCTACGCCAATAACGCCCTTGAGAGGTTTTGTCAATGCTGATTTATATGGCAAGATAGTTAATGGTCGAAGCCAAGTATCCTCAATGCCATCCAATCTTCCGACACAAATTAGTAATGTTTCATGGAGGAAGACTTATTGCAGCTCACAAAATAAGCAAAGTGGTGGGCTGACTCCACATTAGCCTTGGCTTTGTCCACAAGGGCTTATTTACACAAGAGGATCAGTATACATAAATTCCTCTAATTCTACCTTCTCCAGATAAAAGGCTGCCAGCACATAGTACCTCCCTTAGAACTTGTTCTAACAAAGTTCTGCACAGTCTCAGACAGGTTTGCACAGTAGCGTCACTACTGCACAGGTAGCCTTATGGAAAACCCACATAGCTCCCATTTCCAAAGAATACAGCAGACACTAGGTTAAAGCAAGTCTGCTGGGCACTGAATTTTACTGTCCTACGATGATCTGGGACTAAAGGAAAATGGCCGCCAAACTTACTGGTACTTGCCTCAGCGTTCTATTTTTTAAAGAGAAAACCTTTCAGTTTCATGAATCCCTAAGACTCATTAGGAAATATCCCCATTAAGGTTTCAGCAGTACCTCCTTCATTGACTTGGATGCCAATTTCACCATTTTGGACAAAAAGGGAGTTTTTGGCCTGACATTGTCATTTCAACCACAGAAGCATCAAAAACTGTGGTCTAGAAGAAACCCCAATATCTAAAACTGCCTCAGCTAGGATATTCAAAGCAGACTTTTAAAGCATCAGAACAACTTTTTCATGGTTAGCTGGGGACATGCCCTAAGAAATGGATCCTTGAACCTCAATCGTACATCTAGAAATGCACAGAGGTTCTCAAATTCAATATCATCAAATGGCAAGTCCATACTCTTATCCCAAAATATATTAGACACTGGTTAAAATATGCATCCATCACAGGATCACCAAGGGTTTCCCATCAAGTCTCCCTCCTCAACATCAATGGAAGAAGCCACCTCTGCCATTTCACTCACCACCCAACCTTCAATACTTGGAATGGCAGGAAGAGCTCCCACTGAACCCTTTCCAGGAGGCTGGTAACCCAAAGGCCTAATATAGTCGAATCGGTAGGACCGGAAGGAAGAACCACTACTGGAGCCTTCATAGGAAGTTGGTAACCTGATGGTCCAGGCACAGACGAATCCTAGAGACTGGAAGGAAGAGTCCCTTCTGGAGCCTTCCTAGGAAGCTGGTAATCCACAGGCCCAGCCAGAGCCTAATCCAAACAACAGGAAGGAAGAGTCTCCACTGGAACCTTCTTAGGAAGCTGGTAACCTGAAGGCCCAGCCACAGCCGAATCCACAGGCTGGAATGAAAGAGAAGCAGAAAGAGGGACAAAACTACCTGGTAAGGCAGCACCTTGAGTGTGGTGACCATAGAGCGAGCGGATCAGAGAATCAACTATTTTGGCTATAACCAAGACATCCGCAGGAGACGCAAACATACCAAATCCAAGCAAACCTGTAACCTATATAGCGAACTCTGAATTCAATCCGACCTAGAAAGCAATGTAGTTATCAGGGTGTCTACTGGGGGATAACTCTTCATAAAGCCAAAAACCTCATCTGAAGAACCCTGTAGTAAAGCTTCCTCCTCTGCAGAATCTAGATCAACCTCAGATCCAAAATCTACTACAGTACCTTGAAAAGGGCCTTGCCCACCACAACCTCATCTCCATATCCCTGCTGAATCTGCTATTTCAAAGCAGAAGAGATCCTCAAGATCGCTACTGGGTAAATACACAGTGGTCCTAGCTAACTTTGCAAATTCTTTCACCCACAATGAAAGAAGAAAAACAGCTTAAACTCTGAAGTCCTCTCAAGTGGATCCATATTGCCCGTGGAATGGATCTACTAAAAGCCAACTAATGAATTTACAGGGTTGCAAGCTCTGCCCCAATCAGAAAACCAGTCACTATGAAAGCAACAACACTCGTGACCCCACTCAGGGTTGACTAAGATATAGGTTATTACATCCAACCTTCTGATACCTCAATCAGCAAAGGGGTAGTATACATCCCATTCCCCCATAAAAATATGGTGGCCACATATTTAAACGAGAGGTAGGCTCATAAAATTAACATCTTAAATAGTCAGTCTCAATGATACAGGCTAAGATTCTACTTTTATCCTTCGACTACATCATAGTTGACCTCATGGTTTACCAAGCCAGTAAGTTGTGAAAAAAGATGGGACGATAAAGTGAACATACCAAGATTTTCATTAGGAAGACTTTTGTACCTTTCTCCTCTCCCTCCATTAACCATACCTTATAAATATGAAAGGATGAGGAGAAAACTTTCCTATTGGGGGGAAAGGCTGCTAGACTAAGCCCTTCTTTCTCCCTCTTGACCATTTTGGGAGAGAAGGAAACGACTCTCCATACATTATCTTAATACAGTATATACACATTCCTGTATGTGAAAATGCTAAGAGGGTATTCTTTTAATCAAAATTAATTTTCTTATTCTTAAACAATAATTTATAACACTACTACAACGACCAATGATCTTGTAGCCCATATAACTGATGATTTCCCCCCTCTAGTCTAACCTCACCAAAGTTACAACTATCTCATCAATTAATGAAAACAAAAAACTTAGGTCAGGTAATCTTCTAAAACTATAAACCAGTGAACTATTTGTAGTTACTCACAACTGTATTAATAATTAATCATTTGTAAATTGGCTAGAAAGGCACAAATCAGGCTATGCTAGCCTACATATAATCATTCATACATGCATACATATACCAAGGCACTTCCCCCAATTTTGGGGGGTAGCCGACATCAAACAAATTAAAAAAGAGGGGACCTTTCCTCTCTATATTCCTCCCAGCCTAAAGAAGGACTCGACCGTGTTCGGCTGGTACTGCTAGGGTGCTACAGTCCACCCTCCCCCGTTATCCACCACAGATGAAGCTTCATAACGCTATATCCTCTACTGCTGCTACCTCCACGGTCAACCAAGGCACCGGAGGAAGTAGCAGGGCCTATCGGAACTGTGTCACAATCGCTCGCCATTCATTCCTATTTCTAGTACGCTCTCTTGCCTCTCTCACATCAATCCACCTAACACCCAGAGCTTTCTTCACTCCATCCATCCACACAAACCTTGTCCTTACTCTTGTACTTCTCCCATCAACTCTTGCATTCATCACCTTCTTTAGCAGACAGCCATTTTCCATTATCTCAACATGGCCAAACCACCTCAACACATTCATATCCACTCTAGCTGCTAACTCATTTCTTACACCTGTTCTCACCCTCACTACTTTGTTCCTAATCCTATCTACTCGAGATACACCACCCATACTCATCAGACACTTCACCTCAAACACATTCAATTTCTGTCTCTCCATCACTTTCATTCCCCACAACTCCGATCCAAACATCATAGTTGGTACAATCACTTTCTCATACAGAACTCTCTTTACATTCATGCACAACCCTCTATTCTTTACCACTCCTTTCACTGCCCTCAAGACTTTGCAACCTTCACTCACTCTCTAATGTACATCTGCTTCCACTTCACCTTTTGCTGCAACAATATACCCCAAGTACTTAAACTGATCCACTTCCTCAAGTAACTCTCCATTCAACATGTCATTCAACCTCGCACCATCTTCCCTTCTCATACATCTCATAACCTTACTCTTACCCACATTAACTCTCAACTTCCTTCTCTCACATACCCTTCCAAATTCTGTTACTAATCGGCCAAGCTTCTCTTCCGAGTCTGCAACCAGTACAGTATCATCCGCAAACAACAACTAATTTACCTTCCATTCATGATCATTCTCATCTATCAGTTTCAATCCTCGTCCAAGGACTCGAGCATTCACCTCTCTCACCACTCCATCAACATACAAGTTAAACAACCATGGCAACATCACACAGCCCTGTCTTTGCCCCACTTTCACCGGAAACCAATCGCTCACTTCATTTCCTATCCTAACACACGCTTTATTAGCTTTGTAGAAACTTCACTGCTTGCAACAGTATCCAACGTATCCCTGCGTGTCTTAAGAGGCGACTAAAAGGGACGGGGTGAGGGGGCTGGGAACCCTCCCCTCCTGTATTCTATACTCCTGTGAGACATCGAAGTATAATCATAGCTTAACAATAAGACTTGGCTAAAATTCTCCTTTAGTCTCATAACCTTCACTCATGTTAAACATAATAATCAGAGTGAAGAAATTAATGATGCGAGTGATTTAAGACCCAAATATTCAAAAGCTTGACACAAGTTAAGAAAGAGGAAATTTATTATGCTATGCAAGCTAAATTAATAAAAATAAATCTAAGTTTATTCATCAATTAGAAAGGGATGTCAAATTTTAACAATGGGAAGAGTGAAAAGATAAAACGCATCCATACTTACAAGAAGCCGGAACAAATGTTTATGCTGAACAAATTGAATAACACTTTTACTCAACTTTCAACATATTTAACCAAAATTTACATCCTTGGGCTTCTATACCACTTTGAAGAGAGACTATGGCACTGCTATCCTTTTCCAATGAACTTCAAAGATGGCAGTTGGGAGCAGAGTGATGCACTGGTTGCATTGACTCCAACTGGGATGATGGTTCCTTTCTATGATGTGATGACTTTACCCATAGCTGATGAATTCAGCAATACAAGGGCTATGTCAAGTTCTATTAAGCCTGAGCTCAAAGGTCTTCCTTATAGCCTACACACTGAGTCCGTGCTTTGCAGGTTGATACACTAGTCCTAGAGTAGGGGAGATTATTTCTTTGTTATTTATGTTGTATTAGATTCCCTGTTCTAGTCTTTTACAGGGAAGTCCTTGAAGTTCACACAACATATTAACCTAAAAAATTAAAGAATAATTACTGCACCCTTAATGACACTTCCATACTCCGTTTTTCTTCGAGTAACTAGAAAAAATGTGTATGCCGGCCTTAAGAGAGAACACAAATTAATACCATTCATGATTATATAACAATATATATAGGAAACTATTCACAGTTATATAACACTATACTGTATAGGAAAGACAAAAGGTTTCAAGACTCAATTTACTTTCCTCCTGTACAACAGAGAATCGTGTGGTGTATTCGGAACTACACTATATATAGCTCAATACTTTGTCTTTTTAGTTTGCATACATTTACAATAATATAGGTGAGAATAAACTTCAACTGAAATTCCACGAAATCATCGAGTTATAAGACCGAATGCAGCACACCATACTTGGTTATATAATGGGATAAAAATTGAAACAAACTATTATACAATTGAATTTTGAAGCCCCTCTGTAATACTGTAAAGGCTTTTCTCTTTTCTATCAAGACCTGTTCTGTATTTGGTGTTATGTATTGGCAAATACATACCCAAAAATATTACTTTGGAGAATTCCAAGGCCTTTCAGCAAATAATGAAATTTGAAAATATCAAACCCACAAGTGGTAAGGTCTGACTGTATTACATTAAAATAAAAGAAATAGTGCTTACCATTCAAAACTAATCTTTGGAACAAAAAGTTAGCAATTGCTAGCAGTAAAAAAATTTAAAATGGTGGATTTCTATTTTGGAAAAGAAGACGTTCAAATGAGGGTTGGTCAGAATGTAGCATAAAGCATCAATTCTTAATTTAGAAATTAACAACATTCTTGAGATATACCTGAAGGATCCCATTAAGAGAGGGAGTAAATACCCATCAACTTATCCAACACAAAGAAGAAAACACAAGGACTAAAACAAAGTGACTGGTCGAAATCCTTGACTTTAAAAGAAAAAACTTATGGTGGCCCGGGTAAGGTGAAGCTGGTTCACGTACGATTATATTGTCCTATGTGTACATTAGTTCAAAGATTCCTAATAATTTCAAACTTCAGAACATTGCTTACAATGGTATGAGCTTTGTTAGTAAGAACCTTATTCCCCTGAACATTAGTTCCTTTAGAAAATTCTCAGCAAATACAGTATCTATAATGAACAAGGATTTGTCCCCTGGCTATATTTCTTCAATGTAAGAAGCTGTTGATATTCACAGAGCTTAAAGAACAAGCTTGATGTTTAAATAACATACCAAAAGTCAATACAAGATAGGGGATGATTCTAATAGGAACCCAATTCTATTTCCATTGATAAGATTAAAAATTTTCACTCATTTTTCTGATGGTGATGCTTATAACTTCTCCACTAACAGAAAGCATTCACGGCAGTTTCTAGAGTTTTATAACATTAAGGAAATTAATAGAGCCTCAAAGGGATGGTTATTAACCTGCCAAGGATTGGCCATCTCTACAAGGAAGCATTTAAACTGAAGAAGTCATGAATGTTCAAAATGGTTGTAGAAGAGGGCTCAGATTAGCAAATTTCTTAGAAAAGACTGATAATTGTACAAGGTAGATGAACTGCACCATACCGATTGTGAACTGTGCACACTTTGGGAAGAAAGAAAGTAGTTTTCATAGACCCTACCAAGACGAGGCAGTTTCATCAGGCCACTCCTAATGAATAACTCCGCCCTCTTCTCTCAATAATTACTTAGGGTTATTTGGCCAATAGGCCACTGTATAAAGAAAGCTGAAAAATTGCACTGATTATTTTAATGGCTTTTTAATATGACTTTATACTATGTTATATCTATACTGTGTTGACTTTATTGCATTAACAACGAATTAATCATTGAATGACAAGTACATAGTTCTGTAACTACAGTAAACTCTAAATATGCTTTGTGCAAAAAGAATTAAAAGTACTTGCCCTTTTTTGTCTAGGTCCTCACTAGCTAAAAACATTGCAGACTTCTAGGCACTATTCTACTGCTGGCATGAACTTTAATTTTTCTATGTTGTTTGTAGCAACTTTACTCAGTAATCATCAGCATCTGAGAAAAATAATATTCTTGGAAAGTATAAAGCAACAAATTCTATGCAACAGTAAATTAAAATTGTGTCAAATACAGATTAAATCAAAGTATACTGTACATTGTTGCAGTTGTAAAACTTCAGGGTACAGCAATATTCCACAATAAATCATTAATTAGTTCCAAGAGACTTGACGCAAGTCAAATTTAGATATATAAAGTGACCTATACATTCCCTATACAAATACTTAATGTGAAAAAGTACTTACAACTTTCTATAACCTGTTTAAACCAAATACTTACATTAATAAGCTTCTATGTGAAGTACAGTACAATACTTTATTGTTATTGTATGACTTAAGAGACTGACGTAAGATGGGGTAAAAACGACGTAACTTGGATTTTATTTTTGTATTACTATGGGGGAAAGAGAGATGTAAAACGGAACCGATGCATATTGAACTGACATGTGTTGAACAGACGTAAAGAGGGATATTACTGTACCACATTTAGAATATCAGCGAGTTAGAAAACATATTCGTCGGTAAGCCAACCAATGTGTGCATCTTTGAAATAAAACTAAAATAAAAGACTAGCAAATAAATAGCATTATGGTTGCTAATAGTATGAGGAAAATAGACACAGGTACAAACAAAAGTCAGCTCTTTGCTCTAAAAGGCGCCATCGAAAATTCGGCAAAACAGTGTAAGGGTTAAGATACATCAACTTAAAATCAAAGAGTACTGTATAGAACAGTGGTTCCCAACCTGGGGGAAATTTCCCCCTGGAGGGGAAATTTGAAGCTTCCAGGGGGGAAATAATTACACAACCTACTAACTAAAACAAGCGGAAAATGTCCACATAGTACGTGCGGTAATTTGTTGTTAGCCATTCAATTGTGATATGATCATATCATTTCTCACTGACATGATATTCAAGGGGAGAATTGGAATATCATGTCCATTTCTGAGGCAGGCGAGTGGGCATGAGGGCTGGGCGGGGCATGAAGGGGCAAATCTGGATGGTTGAACTGGGTGCAGGGGGGAAATGACAGAAAAAAGGTTGGGAACCACTGGTATAGAAAATCAAACTGTCTATTTTTTCAAAATGTTATGTAAAATTCATTGGATTTGACACTCAAATACTGTATATGCACACTTGCAAACACACGTGATGTTCAATTTGCTCTAATTTATGCATATGAATGTAACAGCTAATTCATATTCATAACAATCTGTGAGGTAACTATCAATATTTTGATCTTTTTTATTGTATTTTATCGTCCACTGTCCTGCATGTAAATAGAATAATTTCATGTATTGTAAATATGTATCGTACTAACTTCATATTAAAATAGGCCAATCTCAAACTGAAGTGTTAGTACTGTACATGAAAGCACAACAAACACAGATTTCTCCATTGTTGCGTAATCATATTCCTGCAGTAAAAACCATAAAACAATGTCACTAAGATACACCCTTTTTATTAGTTTAACCCTTTTACCCCCAAAGGACGTACTGGTACGTTTCACAAAACCCATCCCTTTGCCCCCATGGACGTACCGGTACGTCCTTGCAAAAAAATGCAATAAAAAATTTTTTTTTCATATTTTTGATAATTTTTTTTAGAAAATTCAGGCATTTTCCAAGAGAATGAGACCAACCTGACCTCTCTTTGACAAAAATTAAGGCTGTTAGAGCAATTTAAAAAAAAATATACTGCAAAATGTGCTGGGAAAAAAATAACCCCCTGGGGTTTAAGGGTTGGAAATTTCCAAAGAGCCTGGGGGTAAAAGGGTTAAATACCTATTTAAAAAAAAATTTCATTAAAAACATTTTGGAAGGGCACCATCCATCTTCTACACATATAAATGGAGTTGGTTAACTTTATCCTGCTGTAAATGGCAAAAGTTTTAGAGTTAACTTTATCTATTATCTATTTTCTTTATTTCTGGCAAGAGATTTCCAGATTAAAATAGCAGCACTGTATTAAAAATTAATTTTCATAACCACCTGAAGCTGTGTATCACTAATATGACTAATAGTTCATATTTACACTTAAACTTCAATTTTCATGATATCTTTGTCTCTTCATATCTGGCTGTCCAACTCTGACGATAGTATATCTCACCCAGATATTCAACCCTTATCAATTTTCATGATATCTTTCATTCTCTTCCTATCTGGCTGTTCAACTCTGACGATAGATATTCACCCCTTATTTATGAAAAAAAAAAAAAAATTCCTTCAGTCTAGATATAAAAAATTTTTTTTAGTGAACTGGTACATTATCTTTGAAATTATATCAATTTCTCAAATACATGAATCCTTCAGCTTTATCTAAACCCCTAAATGTATCTTTGGGACTACTTTATTCATACTGAAGTTATCCTACAAAACATGAACTCCAGGTGAAGTTCATAGAATTAAGACAAATCTCCTCAAATTGCAGTTTCTTCAAGACATTTCACTATTATAAGACATATGCTTAGTTTTACAATTTCAGCATTATATGGTATAATAGTACTCTACTGTACTTCTATTTTACTTATCAATCTGATGTAAAGTTGATCCATATAACAGCAACATTCATCACTAGACTGAAATTTCAAGACAAATCTTTCCTACTGCTAACACCTAGTTCCTGAAAAATTTAACCGAAATATGGCTCTATCATATTACCTTCACCATTTAATAACTAATGGCAGCTATACCATACTCGCATGAAATGTTGTTTGTAAATATGTTAATAAATATATAAAAACACTGAAGTTTAACTTTCCATTACAGTATAGAAAATGTTTGTTTCTAATAGAAGCAATTGTACATTACCTTGTATTCTGAAGATTTCCTGTAAACCAAGATTACTGCCAGCTTGAAAATGTAGTGGTCAACCCAAAACTATTACTTGTAATGTACTTTAATAGTAATTCTGAACTGTTGCTGATAAAGATAAAAAATAGAGTTTAAATTTCACTAAAACCACTGTACATATTTCAAATGCTGTATCAAAACATAGATGTACATATTTAAAATACTGTACCAGATAACAGCTATCAAATTTTAGAAAGTTGAACATTATTAAAAGCAATGAGACCTGTAATTCAGTCTTTTATTTTTTAGTCTACAACTTGCACACCTTTATAGAAACAAGAACTGGAAAAGCATTACCAAGCAAAATAAAATAAAAAATTACTTCTTACCCTCTCCAAACTTTTGCTTTCTTCGGTCTTTTGCTTAATTATTTCAATACTTTTTAAATTTTCATGTGTATCAAAATATTCAAGAAAATTAACCCTAGGTTAACACCCTAAAGTGGATAAAGTTGATGAAAAGTATAAATTTTATTATTTTTTTATAAAAAATACAATGGTTTCTATACAGAAAAATTACAAACGTAAGCAGATATTAGAATTTTAAGAATTGCAAAAAATATTTGAAATGAATGTACTATATAAAGCTAAAATAAATCAAGAAAATTCTACTCATGGCTTCACTATTAGGGCTGAATTGATTAGTTGTATTTCCTGCTTGCCATACATTATCATCATCGTCGTCTCCTATGCCTATTGACGCAAAGGGCCTCGGTTAGATTTTGCCAGTCGTCTCAATCATGAGCTTTTAATTAAATACTCTCCATTTATCTCCTACTTCCCATTTCATAGTCCTCAGCCATGTAAGCCTTGGTCTTCTAACTTTGCTAGTGCCTTGTGGATCCCAGCTACAAGTTTGGTGAACTAATCTCTCTCGGAGAGTGCAAAGAGCATGCACAAACCATCTCAATCAACCCCTTATCATGATCTCATCCACATATGGCACTCAAGTAATCTCTTATAGTTTCATTTCTAATCCTGCCCTGCCATTTAACTCCTAATATCTTTCCTAGGGCTTTATTCTCTAATCTACTAAATCTATTGGAGATTTTTTCATTGTCATACCATGACTCATGTCCACAGAGTAACACCAATCTCACTAAACTGATATGTCTAATTTTTTATGTAATTTCAGTTGATTTGTTTTCCAAATTTTACTTAACCTAGCCATTGCCTGATTTGCTTTATTTTATCTTTCACTAAACTCTAATTCTAAAGACCCTGTATTGGATTATTAAAAGGAGGAGATTAACCAGCGCAATGAGTCTAAGCTTGAATTTTAGAGCTGGCCTGATTAAATTTGTGAAGAAAAAATATGATTTATATTAACGCTAAAAATAAATAAAATAAAATACTGTAGTACATAAAAGGGATAAAAAATAAAATAGGAAGTAAAAATCTGATATATATAAATTCAAATCTTATCTGTAAAACCTACGTTTCTTAAAAAAAATAAGTTAACATCTAAAAAACAGAAATTCTCGGAGTCTAATAAAAGGTCCATAAAATTTTCTAACCAAAGCAGAATTGTCATACTTGGGGTCCATATATTCTCCAGGAAGATCCAGTCACCCCAGAGCTTACTCAGGGATGGTTTGTATGGACCAAGCTGTCAAAACATGAGTACATTTTTTTTCAGAAAGTTAAAAAAGAATATTTGTTCTAGGGCATCATGGCAGTGCATTGCATCAAAGTCTTGGCCTGTGAGGGTCAGAACGTATGCACAAGGCAAGAAATACATGGAAAAGAAACATTTGTACATAATCAAAGTTGGGGGGCGATTATGAAGTGGAGTCTAATGGCACTACTAAACTGCCTTCTCCCAGTCACTAACGTGAGCTCCAGACTGGAAGCAAACTGCACGGTTTTGTACGGTATCGCCCCAAGCATGTACTTACTTTCATTATCACAGCACAGGACAAGTTTGATGATCACATATTCATAGGCTTACTGGTAATGTACATCCTGAAGGGACACTTCCTATGAAAAACAAGTAACTGCTCATCAATGGTGAGGAACAGTAGCCTAGTCCCCAGGAATGTACATTTTCCCACAGCACATGAAGTGATCCAAATTGTCCCAATTATGGCAAACTAGTCAGCCTGGCACCACTCCTCGATAGTATCTGGCTCGTAGAATCTTGGGTAATCAATCTGGAAAGAAGCTCTAGAAGATGATATCGCTGAGCAGTGGAGGGGACACCCATAGCAAGAGTTTCAAAGCTTATGCGCTGCTGATTACTTTTCTGATCGGCTATCATCAGCAGGCACCCAACAAGTGCCTGTATTTTGCCGTTGGTGTCTGCCACTTTTGTATGTACGTCTTGCCTGCAGAATTTTAGTTGGTCCACTGCACTATTTCAGCGACGACTTCATCAAGGAAATAAAAGTGAACACGCTGAAAGTGAGGTTGATGTACTGCAGGCCTCCATGGTTGGTTCTTTGGTGTAAATTACCACATTGCTGATGGGTGTGCTACTTGGTTTGTATTGCCACTGGAAGCCAGATCTGCTTGACAGTGTTGCAACAGCACATTTCTGTACAAGTTCCATGACTATTTTTTCCACAGTTGATATAAACAGCTGGTTCATTTAATTTTTCCTTGCCCTTTTGGCTTAAATGGCTATACATTTGGCAATGATAAAATAACAGGTAATAGGTTTGCCAGGGCACCAGCCACCCATTGAGATACTACCACTAGAGAGTTATGGGGTCTTTTGACTGGCCAGATAGTATTACATTTGATCCTTCTCTCTGGTTACAGTTCATTTTCCCTTTGTCTACACACTCACACAGCAAATAGTCTGGCCTATTCTTTATATATTCTCCTCTGTCCTCAAACACCTGTCAACACTGAGATTACCAAACAATTCTTCTTACTGCACTGTAATTGTTCAGTGGCCACTTTCCTCTTTATAAGGGTAGAAGAGACTCCTTAGCTAATGTAAGCAACTCTTCTAGGAGGACACTCCAAAATCAAACCATTGTTCTCTAATCTTGGGTAGTGACATAGCCTCTGTACCATGGTCTTCCACTGTCTTGGGTTGGAGTTCTCTTGCTTGAGGGTACACTCGGGCACACTGTTCTATCTTATATATTATTTCTCTTCTTGTTTTGTTAAAGTTTTTATAGTTTGTAAAGTGATATTCATTTCAATATTGTTGCTCTTCCTAAAATATTTTATTTTTCCTTGTTCCCTTTCCTCACTGAGCTATTTTCCCCGTTGGAGCCCCTGGGCTTATAGCATCCTGCTTTTCCAACTAGGGTTGTAGCTTAGCAAGTAATAATAATAATAATAATGGTGAACAGATGTACAGTTTCACCTTCAAAGATAGCCAACCAGCTTTAATCACATTAGGTAGTCTATATTGATCAAATGTTACAACCTAAGTAGCAAGAGGAACACTTTGTTCTCCAACTCTCTTTCTCATTCTAAGAACTTCTACTACTCCTTGACTTTTCAGTTCATCCTTAACTTCTTTTTCCTCTATGTCTACCAATTTTGGAGCATATATCACACCGCTACTTTGGTTGAAAATTTGGTGTGAAAAGTATTTGACACTATGACCATCTTTTGCTTTGTGTTAGGGATAGTGTCTCTATCAAGAACCTTCCATTTCCCTGGGTAAGAATTTTTGGCTGCCCTCCACATATATCAACTATTTCCCTTTAGCTTTAAAAAACACTCAAATGCTCATGTCTTCCTTTTCCAAATTTCAAAATAAAAAAAAAATTTCATAATTCACTACTTCATAGTGACCAGGTAATAACTCTGCTTTTCTATATTTTTCTTTCCTGTCATTTCTTACTCTCTCTTCTCCTCTAATGTTTTCTTATAATCATTCTTTACATGATGGGAATAAGGTTCTAACATTTCCATATTAGATTCTGAGTTTGAGTTTTCAAAACTGAGGTCCATGGTCATATTTTCCAGGTCGTCACCAAAGGGGTTGGTTTCCAAAGAAGGAGCAAGCGGGTTATCCACTTCGTATAAGAGGATGGCAGTTCCTATCCCATGTGGCTCAACATAAGAAGAGGTTTCAGTGGGGACCAGTCCTCTATTAGAGAGGGGCTGCCTCTCTTTAGGTGGGCGTACACTGGTCAATTGGGGTAGCTACCCCTCCCACAGACTACTCCAATGCCTGGCATCACCCATTATCTGCAAATATGGGATGACTTGGAACCAGATCACTGGAGCCCCAATCTTAACAGACTAGGTCTGCACCCAATGGGGTCTGCCAGAGGGTGATGGCGTCTAAATTTGAAACGCATACAAAAACTGACCAATGTTCTAATAATGGTCCCCAACAAAATTCAGATAGAGCAAGAAGAGAAAAACTGAAATAAAGAAGGGTTATAGAGGCCAGTCTTGGTCTGGTCTCTCAGAGCTGGCCTTAGTAGTATGGTTGAACCTGCCAGGGTGGATAATCACCCCATTACCATTGCCCAGCTCATCATTGAGACTCTCAAGCCCCTCCACTGCAGCAAAGTGCTGGACCATCAGAGGGGTTAGCAGACTAGAACTATCATATTACAATATTGTTACATTATTTAATAGCAATATGCCTTCAACCTAATGAAATATATCTTTTTATACTAAATTAACAAATCTCAACAGCTTCCATTATGATAAGCTAGTGATGCAAATTTCATTGTTGATTATTCATTCATAACTAGCCAAGTTAGGCAATCTAAATTAAGATCAATATCCTCAGGATTTGTAAACTTCTCTTCCATAAGAAACACTACAAAGGAGAAAAATTTGAGTATTCCCCATTTCATTAACAAAAAACTACATGCTTTGGTCAATTACCTTGAAAAACCTGTAATTAAGAATTATCTTTAGTTTACCCTATGGATGCAAGACAAGCAACTAATCAACAACATGGTTAGGCAAACTAATCTTCTCTATCATTCAAATTTTAGTATATTCGCTGTCAAAGTAAGTACTTAATTGTTTATAGATCACAGATTGTTTTGAGAGAGAGAAGGGTTTAACACTAAATGGGAACCAAATGAGAAAATATTTTGCACTAATTGATTCTATGAAAGGAAAAATTATGGAGAATATGAAGTTAAAGCTGACCATCTAGAGCAACATAGAATCAAAGCTCTGCCTGAACTTATTTCTCTCAAGAAACTTCTTTGGATACCCTCTAAATACAAGTTTCCTTAATGATTAGTTAAGTCATTAGAGTTTGTTTTTATTCATATTCCTCTTCCTCGACTGGAAAAACACCTTGAAAACAGTAGCAGCAGGCTTTCCTTTTTGTTTAGTTCTAATGGGTACCTCCCCACCTACTCCAGGTTTCATTCAGATGTAGAGGTACTAGGACCTACTTTAACACAGTTCGAGAAAACTACAGCAGATGTTTTAATGGACAACCTTACATAAAACCGGCGCACTTCCATTTGAAACATGATTAAACTGTTCACCTGTAGTTTTAGAATTTATTTTATATTATCTACACAGGATTTACAAGATATTTTACCCTTATAATATATGCCCCCTGTGGCCGCGGGGGCATATAAAAATTAGAATAGCGCCAACGTTATCCCTGCGTGTCGTAAGAGGCGACTAAAAGGGACGGGACGAGGGGGCTGGGAACCCCCTCTCCTGTAAAAAATTCCTGCGAGACATCGACAAGGAGATGGAGCTGGGGGGAGAGTGACTGCTCCCCGCACTCTAGTTTTGGGGTGTTTAAATGTGCGTGGATGTAGTACGATAGAGAGTAAAAGATGTGAGATTGGAAGTATGTTTAGAAGTAGAAGGATGGATGTATTGGCCTTGTGTGAGACAAAGATGAAAGGAAAGGGTGAAGTGATGTTTGGTGAAATGTCTGGTAGAGTGTCTGGGATTGAAAGGGGAAGAGCGAGAGAGGGTGTGGCGTTATTGCTGAGTGAATGGATGACAGGTAAAGTAGTGGAATGGAAGGAGATATCATCTAGGTTAATGTGGGTAAGGGTTAGGTTGGGTAGGGAATGTTGGGCGTTTGTCAGTGCGTATGGGCCAGGTAGTGAGAAAAGTGAAGAAGATCGGAATGAGTTCTGGAATGATTTAACTAGGTGTGTAGAAGGACTGGGTAGAAGGAATTATGTAGTTGTTATGGGTGACTTAAATGCCAGAGTGGGCGCTGGAGAGGTAGAAGGTGTCATTGGTAAGTATGGCGTACCAGGTGAAAATGAGAGTGGTGAGAGACTGGTAGACATGTGTGTTGAACAAGAGATGGTAATAAGTGCTAGCTTCTTTAAAAAGAAAGATAAAAATAAGTATACATGGGTAAGAGTGGCAAATGGAAGAGTAGTAGAAAGGGCATTAATGGATTATGTGTTGGTAACTAAAAGAATGTTTGGAAGATTGAAAGACGTGCACGTGTTTAGGGGTATGGCTAACGGTATGTCTGATCATTTTTTGGTGGAAGGAAAATTAGTTGTAGCAAAAGAGTGGGGGAATAGAGTAGGTGGATGTAAAAGGGAGGTAGTGAGGATTGAAGAGCTAATAAAACCGGGGGTAAAAAGTAAATATCAGGAAAGGTTGAAAATGGCATATGATGAGGTGAGAGTAAGAGAAACTGGTAATTTAGAGGAGGAATGGAAGTTAGTAAAAGAAAATTTTGTTGGGATTGCAAGTGATGTATGTGGCAAGAAGGTTGTTGGAGGCAGCATGAGGAAGGGCAGTGAATGGTGGAATGAAGGAGTGAAGGTGAAAGTGGAAGAGAAAAAGAGGGCTTTTGAAGAATGGCTGCAGAGTAATAGTATAGAGAAGTATGAAAAATATAGAGAGAAAAAGGTGGAAGTAAAGCGCAAGGTACGTGAGGCAAAGAGGGCAGCTGACCTGAGGTGGGGTCAGGGATTGGGTCAGTCATATGAAGAGAATAAGAAGAAGTTTTGGAAAGAAGTGAAGAGAGTAAGGAAGGCTGGCGCAAGAATTGAAGAGACAGTGAAAGATGGAAATGGAAGGTTGTTAAAAGGAGAGGAGGCAAGGAAAAGGTGGGCGGAATATTTTGAAAGTTTGCTGAATGTTGAGGATAATAGGGAGGCAGATATAATTGCTGTTCCAGGTGTTGAGGTGCCAGTGATGGGAGATGAGAATGAGAGAGAGATAACAATAGAGGAAGTGAGGAGAGCACTAGATGAAACGAGAGTAGGAAAAGCATCTGGTATGGACGGTGTGAAAGCTGAGATGTTGAAGGAAGGGGGTGTGACTGTACTTGAATGGTTGGTGAGATTGTTTAATATGGTTTTTGTGTTGTCAATGGTACCAGTAGATTGGGTTTGTGCATGTATTGTACCACTATATAAGGGTAAGGGAGATGTGCATGAGTGTTGTAATTCAAGAGGTATTAGTTTGTTGAGTGTAGTTGGAAAAGTGTATGGTAGAGTACTGATTAATAGGATTAAGGATAAAACAGAGAATGCAATCTTGGAAGTACAGGGTGGTTTTAGAAGAGGTAGGGGTTGTATGAATCAGATTTTTACAGTTAGGCAGATATGCGAGAAATATTTAGCAAAAGGTAAGGAGGTGTATGTTGCGTTTATGGATCTGGAGAAAGCATATGATAGAGTTGATAGGGAAGCAATGTGGGATGTGATGAGGTTATATGGAGTTGGTGGAAGGTTGTTGCAAGCAGTGAAAAGTTTATACAAAGGTAGTAAAGCATGTGTTAGAATAGGAAATGAAGTGAGTGATTGGTTTCCGGTGAGAGTGGGGCTGAGACAGGGATGTGTGATGTCGCCGTGGTTGTTTAACTTGTATGTTGATGGAGTGGTGAGAGAGGTGAATGCTCGAGTGCTTGGACGAGGATTAAAACTGGTAGGCGAGAATGACCATGAATGGGAGGTAAATCAGTTGTTGTTTGCAGATGATACTGTACTGGTAGCAGACACAGAAGAGAAGCTTGACCGACTAGTGACAGAATTTGGAAGGGTGTGTGAGAGAAGGAAGTTGAGAGTTAATGTGGGTAAGAGTAAGGTTATGAGATGTACGAGAAGGGAAGGTGGTGCAAGGTTGAATGTCATGTTGAATGGAGAGTTACTTGAGGAGGTGGATCAGTTTAAGTACTTGGGGTCTATTGTTGCAGCAAATGGTGGAGTGGAAGCAGATGTACGTCATTGAGTGAATGAAGGTTGCAAAGTGTTGGGGGCAGTTAAGGGAGTAGTAAAAAATAGAAGGTTGGGCATGAATGTAAAGAGAGTTCTATATGAGAAAGTGATTGTACCAACTGTGATGTATGGATCGGAGTTGTGGGGAATGAAAGTGATGGAGAGACAGAAATTGAATGTGTTTGAGATGAAGTGTCTAAGGAGTATGGCTGGTGTATCTCGAGTAGATAGGGTTAGGAACGAAGTGGTGAGGGAGAGAACGGGTGTAAGAAATGAGTTAGCGGCTAGAGTGGATATGAATGTGTTGAGGTGGTTTGGCCATGTTGAGAGAATGGAAAATGGTTGTCTGCTAAAGAAGGTGATGAATGCAAGAGTTGATGGGAGAAGTACAAGAGGAAGGCCAAGGTTTGGGTGGATGGATGGTGTGAAGAAAGCTCTGGGTGATAGGAGGATAGATGTGAGAGAGGCAAGAGAGCGTGCTAGAAATAGGAGTGAATGGCGAGCGATTGTGACGCAGTTCCAGTAGGCCCTGCTGCTTCCTCCGGGGCCTTAGATGACCGCGGAGGTAGCAGCAGTAGGGGAGTCAGCATTATGAAGCTTCATCTGTGGTGGAAATGTGGGAGGTTGGGCTGTGGCACCCTAGCAGTACCAGCTGAACTCGGTTGAGTCCCTGATTAGGCTGAAGGAACATAGAGAGTAGAGGTCCCCTTTTTGTTTTGTTTCATTGTTGGTGTCGGCTACCCCCCAAAATTGGGGGAAGTGCCTTGGTATATAGATAGATATAGAATATAGCTATCAAGAGGTTGATCATGAGTGCCTACTTTACCAAGCTTAGTAATATAAATATCCAGTTTACCAACACGTTACATATTGTCATCTGAAATATGGCACAACCATAACTAAACGGATTTTGAAGCGAAGCAAAAAATCTTTTTTTGGGCAAGATGGCCATGTCGTCCTGATGGAAGGTTCCTATTGGTAGCTTTATCCCTTAGAAAGCTACCAATAGGAACCTTCCATCAGGACGACATGGCTTGAGCCCAAAAATATTATTGTATACAAAATCTATCATTTTTTTTCACGGGAACAGTTTGATGCAATTGATCAGTTTGTGCTAAGACTTAAGATTTACCACTGTAGGTACACATGTTCTATAAGAACCATAAGATTAGCCCCGTCATTAATATTTGATTGATTGATTTAAAGTTTTCAGGCATCCTTACATCTAAGGTCATTGACGGCGATAACATTTAATTTATGTATACAAAAATAAAAAATAAAATTAAATAAAAAATAAAAGAGTATTCAATTAAAATCATAAAAGTTGAATTTCCTAAAAGTTAAATAGTTTTCAGAAGACCTGCTTCTGAAATAAATCTAAAAATGCCACTTGCATAGTAGGACGCATCATTTCCAAGAATCTTGGCAAGGATGAACCTGCCACCCTCACCTAGAGCCTCAAACAGATATCTATTCCTTAAGTTGTTATAATTGGGGCATTCAGTCAACAAATGCCTCACTGTTAGAGGTACTAAACAGTCGTCACAATACGGTTGGTGTTGGCCCTTCAGCAGAAACTCGTGTGTCAACCGAGTGTGACCAATACGGAGACGACAAAGAGACGTCTCCCATTTTCGGGGCATCATATTAAACCTCCAAGGAGATACGACATTTGTTACCTCTCGCATTTTATTCCCATCTAGGCTATCCCATTGTTGTTGCCTCATTAATATTTGAAATAAGTGCTTGCTTATGAGAGCTTACGTTAGTGAGTGGAGTGATATTACGACCAAGCTTCCAACTCTGGTTATCAGACCAGAATCCAGGTGTCTAAAATGTGCAGTCTGGATTGTGGAATAATGAGGGTTATGTAGTAGAAGTATCTGAAGTCAATTAACAGTGCCAGGCTCCAAGACGCAATAGACTCTCATACACTTTGCACCACATACTAAAGCCACTAAGCAAAACTTGAAGAGTAAGGCTCGGGATCGAAACTGGGAAGGTTAGGCTAGAATCTCTGCCTTTGCCCGAAGACTCGCAGGGCTTCTCAGATTTAATGAATGAAACCAAAGATGAAAAATGCTTATGAAATTCATTACTATTAAAGCCGGAGTGGCCTTATCATCACCTTCCTCACTGTGATCAAATAGCCTAGTCCTTGCTGAATTTCATCCTGATTTAAAAGTTAGTTTGCTTTTATGTTTTAAACTCTTAATCTGGTCACCTACCACCAGAAAATAATTTCCCATAAGAGGAATAGTAAGGACTTCCCACTCCTTACAATGATTATCTAAACTCACATTATTGCACCCAGCATAAGACAAAGAATGATGCTCAAGATTGCTCATGAATAATTGCCTTGAACAATTTATGCATGAATTAATAACACATCTGGAGAAGAAATCCATAACAATCACTAACAACCTAAATAAAAATTTTTATAACTTTTTATGATATCTAAAAGGTAAACAAAGTGTTAACTGGTAAAGCACAAGTTGACAAGAAGACTGAAGTCAAACCATTTGAGGCATACCTAAGCCGAAGTTATTCCCATTCGCAGCTAGATTGTCTTAATACTGTACTAGAGGCCTAAGCCTATTGTAAGGAAAGTAACCTTTAAATTTTTTGGTTTGTGATAAACGTTTATATACAGTACGTGGCAACATGAGCATCAAGGGAGGTCTATAAAAATAATAGTTTTGAGAGTTTGTTGGTGGTGAGGGTGGAATACTTCTAATTCACACCATGGTCCCAAGTTCAGCTACAGATGTATTTTGGCCCTTTTAACATCATCACTTCCTTTGTGACATGCAGCCTTTACTATCTTTGTACAATAGGGTTTTACAAGCACACTTTTCTCAACTTTCCTGCACTCATTTCCTTCTCTTTTAAGCTTTACTTAAATGTCTTGAATATTTTCATTAGTCCATATAGTTTTCACGATCCTGATTATCTTTCATCTCACAACTCATACTTACTATAGTCCATTTCTTTTAGCGAGGTAGATTTGCACCGACTTGCAGCGGTGCCCTTTTAGCTCAGAAAAGTTTCCTGATCGCGGATTGGTTAGAATTATCTTGTCCAACCAATCAGCTATCAGGAAACTTTTCCAAGCTAAAAGGGCACTGCTGCGAGTCGGTGCAAATCTGCCTCGCTAAAAAAAATTTACTATAGTTCCTTATTGAATATGAAACTTTTCCTCTACTCTCACATCCCACAGAAGGAATGAAATAAAAAATCTATTCAATCCTTTAATCTTTATGTGCAGAGGACATTTTCATACAATGGCAGCAGAGTACCCTCGACCTTAATTCTACTTAGTATAGGCTTATCCAGTACATTTTTTATCACAGCTTAGTGTTACACTGATAAAATGTGTCGCAAATAAGACACGTCGATTGGAGTAACCCTACCACCTAAATTGCAAAACCTGCTTCATACTATAAGAAAAGACCAAGAAATAGGCACAATTATGCAGTACAGTATGCTCAATAGGAACCACTCCCTAAGTCATTTCCTATTTAGGAATAATTGCCAAAGCTTTTGTCTAAAAACTTTACTTCTAAAAGCAAGATTAAATTTTTTTTCATTCGAAATGCTTTCCCACTCCCCAATAATGTCACAATGTTTCCTAATCTTGAAGTGTTAAAATAGGCATTTACTAAAATATTTGTTAAATATGATCAGAATAAAAACCTAAATAAAATGCTTGCTCTTCATTTTAAAAGTATTCAACTTTTCCCTAGTTTTCAAGACAACTTTCAAACTGCACACCACCTTTCTAAAATAAGCAATTGAATAACCAAACCGAATCGTAAAAAGGCTATCTTACTGAACCAAATTTCACACAATAAATGTTGCAAGTATCCTGGTAGAGTTCTCTGCATAAGGTCATGTATTGAACAGCAAAGTTAACTTTTAATTAACAAGGTATAACATAGAAACTCTTAAGTTCTTACTTGTCCTGGGAAAAAATAACAGAGAAAGAATCTAAAAAACATTCCATTGAATTTGAAGAATAAATATGCAAAACCAAAATAAGTTTCCAGCCTTTGTGTAATGAAGAGATTCAATAAATCAAATTTAACTCCTTCTCTACAAACACCCCTTTGGAAGTTCAAGGAATATTTGATAATGAATAATGCATGTTAATGAATGTCGTCCATTTCAAATTACCTTACCTTATGTAAAAAATCACATCACTTGCTTACCAACAGTGTCTATTATTTTATCTTTATGGTCAAATATCTGGGGTGACATTTCGTAGTTGCATATGGTCACTCCATGCCTATGGGCTTTGGTGAATTCTCCCCGAAAACCAATGTACGATATCTTTGTAGAGTCTTCCCCAAAGTTACCAGGAAAATGTATTGAGAGGTGAGTTACTGAAGAAAATTTCACAACTCTGAAACAAAGATGATTACTATTTAGTTTTTCAGATGCCATTATAATTTAGCAAAATTAATACTATACTGTCTTGAATAACAATATTCCTATTTTTCTATTCTTTCTGTTAGGCTCTCAACATTTCCTTGCACAAGTTTTAACTTCATATTCAAAACCTAGTTTATAGGAGGAATGAAGATAGAGGGTGGGGAGATGTAGGGGGTAGAGAGGGGGGATGCTGATGAAGGAGAGGTCTAATTGGTGAGGGATCTATGGTCGTGGTTCAATCACGCCCCAGTTTTCTATACCGACACTCAATGAGTGAGCGAGCCAGGTTTATTCCTGGCATTCCATGCATCTCTTTTTTCCTCTGGTATATTCAGCAATATCTATGCCTTAGAAACAGTGCTAGAGGAGCATTTCACTGGGCGACACAGGTTCCTCGCCCAGAAATAGATTTTTCCTTCGTCAAAATCCCTTTTATAAAAGAAAAAAAAAATGAGCTTTATGCTTACAAGCCTACTTTTCTCATGATTTGTTTTCCATACCATACATTATACATTATACATTACTGTATTTAATATACTGATTACATATCTTGTCCACAACAATCCTTATACAGTAGGGAGGTCATCAGTACCGTGGTGTAACTGTGAGTGGGGGAAACCTTGTATCTGCCATATGCAACAAATTAAAAAAGATTGAACAGCAAGATAGAAGGATGAAAGAACAAGGGTCAAGTAGAATGCTTACAATGAGGAAAACTAAAGGGCCCGAGGGGACATTGCAAGACCCTTTTAGTAGTGCCTGACATCACTAATACAAGACATGGAAATTTTTCCTAAATTAATAAAGCAAAAAAAATTACCTACTACATTAAAAAAGGTATAGATATAAAAATTCGACCCCCTAACATTTACTAGATATTTTAGAAAAATAATAAGGGGATATATTACAGAATTCAAATCTTGATAAATCAAAATGGAATCCTTCCTCTGTTAATATCATTCATCCTTCCTTTGTTAATAATATTATCCATAAGTTTCAAGATATAAGCATGACTTGTCAATAAAAATGATATTTTAATTATAAAATAAATTTTTTAATATACTTACCCGGTGAATATATAATAGCTGCAACTCTGCGGCTCGACAGAAAACACACTCAAAAAACTCGCGAGCGATCGCTATGAAGGTTGCGGGTGTGCCCACCAGCGCCAACTGTCGGCCAGATACCACTCTTGTATGTAAACAAAACCTTCAATTCTTCTCGTCCCGCTGTGTCTCTATTGGGGAGGAAGGGAGGGTCATTTAATTTATATATTCATCGGGTAAGTATATTCAAAAATTTATTGTATAATTAAAATATCATTTTTAAATATTTAACTTAGCCGGTGAATATATAATAGCTGATTCACACCCAAGGAGGTGGGTAGAGACCAGAGTTAATTATGTTTACAGCGTATAAGCTAAGAGTTTTTTCATTTTGACAGTTATCAATATAACAAAACCAAAATAAATAGGTACCTGGTAAGGAAGTTGACTTAGACGATTACTCTGCCTTGTAAGTCTGTCTTCCTCACGGAGCCCAGCGATCCTCTTAGGATGCTGACAGACTCCCAGGAGCTGAAGTATCAAGGGCTGCAACCCATACAACAGGACCTCATCAAACCCCTAATCTGGGCGCTCTCAAGAAATGACTTTGACCACCCGCCAAATCAATCAGGATGCGAAAGGCTTCTTAGCCTTCCGAACAACCCATAAAACAAGATTAAAAACATTTCAAGAGACAGATTAAAAGGATATTGGAATTAGGAAAGTGTAGTGGTAGAACCCTCACCCACTACTGCACTTGCTGCAACGAATGGACCCAGTGTGTAGCAGTCCTCGTAAAGAGTCTGGACATCTTTTAAGTAAAATGACGCGAACACTGACTTGTTTCTCCAAAAAGTCGCGTCCATAACACTTTGCAGAGATTTAGTTTGCTTGAAGGACACGGAGGTTGCTATATCTCTAACTTCGTGCGTCTTAACCTTAAGCAAACATCGGTCTTTCTCATTCAAGTGAGAATGAGCTTCTCGTATTAAAAAAATCTGATAAAATATGACAAAGAATTCTTTGACATAGGCAATGAAGGTTTCTTAACTGAGCACCATAATGCCTCAGATTTCCCTCGTAATGACTTAGTACGAGCTAAATCGAACTTAAGAGCTCTAACAGGACATAATACTCTTTCCAGTTCGTTGCCTACGATCTCTGATAAGCAAGGAATATCAAAAGATTTAGGCCAAGGACGAGAAGGCAGTTCATTTTTGGCCAGGAAACCAAGTTGAAGTGAACAAGTGGCTTTTTCTGTAGAAAAGCCGATGTTCTTACTGAAGGCATGAAGTTCACTGACCCTTTAAGCCGAAGCCAAGCACACTAGGAAAAGTGTCTTGAGGGTGAGATCCTTCAGGGAGGCTGAATGTAATGGCTCAAACCTGTCTGACATGAGGAACCTTAGGACCACGTCTAAGTTCCATCCAGGAGTTGCCAAACGACGTTCCTTAGAGGTCTCAAAAGACTTAAGGAGATCTTGGAGATCTTTATTGTTGGAAAGATCTAAGCCTCTATGTCGAAAGACCGAAGCCAACATGCTCCTGTAGCCCTTAATCGTGGGAGCTGAAAGGGAGCGAACCTTTCTCAGATGTAAAAGAAAATCTGCGATTTGGGCTACAGAGGTACTGGACGAGGACACAGATGCCGACTTGCACCAGTCTCGAAAGACTTCCCACTTCGACTGGTATACTCTAATGGTAGAAGCTCTCCTAGCTCTTGCAATCGCACTGACTGCCTCCTTCGAAAAACCTCTAGCTCTTGAGAGTCTTTCGATAGTGTGAAGGAAGTCAGACGAAGAGCGGGGAGGCTTTGATGGACATTCTTTACGTGGGGCTGACGTAACAGATCTACCCTTAGAGGAAGACTTCTTGGAAAGTCTACCAGCCATTGAAGTACCTCGGTGAACCACTCTCTCGCGGGCCAGAGGGTAGCAACCAACGTCAACCTTGTCCCTCCGTGAGAGGCGAACTTCTGCAGTACCTTGTTGACTATCTTGAATGGTGGGAATGCATATAAGTCCATAAAAGACCAATCCAGTAGAAACGCGTCTATGTAGATTGCTTCTGTATCTAGGACTGGAGAGCAAAAGATTGGTAACCTTTTGGTCAACGAGGAGGCAAAGAGTTCTATGGTTGGTTGACCCCAAGAAGCCCAAAGACTCTTGCCCACGTCCTTGTGGAGGGTCCATTCCGTGGGTATCACCTGACCCCTCCGACTGAGACAGTCTGCCAAGACGTTCAAGTCCCCCTGGATGAATCTCGTCAACAGGGAGATGCCTCGAATTCTAGACCATAAGAGAAGGTCCCTTGCGATCTCGAGCAGCGTGAAGGAGTGTGTGCCTCCTTGCTTGGAGATGTACGCCAAAGTTGTGGTGTTGTCTGAGTTGACCTCTACCACTTAGTTTCGAAGACGCTTTCTAATATCATCAAGGCCAAGTGGACTGCTAATAGCTCCTTGCCGTTGATGTGCATGCTCTTCTGACTTGAGGTCCACAGACCCGAGCATTCCCGACCGTCCAGGGTCGCACCCCAACCCAAACCCGACGCCTCTGAGGACAACATGTGGTTTGGGTTCTTGACTGCTAGGGATAGTCCCTCTCTCAGACTGATATTGCTGTCCCACCATTTCAGGCATGCCTTTATTGGTTCGGAGACTGGGAATGATACCGTCTCTAATGTCTTGTCCTAGTTCCAGTGAGAGGCTAGATGGAACCGGAGAGGCAGAAGGGGTAGTCTCCCTAGTGAGACAAACTGCTCCAGGGATGAGAGAGTCCCTACGAGACTGTTCCAACTCCTGACTGAATAAACGTTTTCTTTTCAGCATTAGTTGGACTTCGAGCAGGGCTTGACTGCGAATCTCCATCCCCAAAAATAGAATAATCTGGGATGGGATCAGTTGGGACTTTTAGGTTGACCACAAGTCCCAACTCCCTGGCCAGACTCAACGTCCAATGTAGATCCTGCAGACAGCGAAGGCTGGACGATGCTCTGAGAAGCCAGTCGTCCAAGTACATGGAGGCTCGGATCCCCGATAGATGGAGGGATTTTGCCACATTCCTCATGAGCCTCGTAAACACGAGAGGCGCAGGAATGAGGCCAAAGCACAGGGCTCGAAACTGGTACCCCACATTCCTGTAAACAAACCTCAGAAACGGTTGGGAATCCGGGTGTATAGGAATGTGGAAGTATGTCTCCTGAAGGTCGAGAGAGACCATCCAGTCGCCTTCCATAAATGCTGTCAAGACAGCCTGGTAGACTTCATCGTGAAGTTTGTCTTGACAATGAACACATTGAGCGCACTTGCCTCTTACGTACTCCTGCAGTGAACATGGCTGCCAAATCATGGAGCCATCCCTGAGGGACTTGTTCCTGCAGAGAACGTGGCTGTCAGATCATTGGAGCCATCCCTGAAAGCCTTGTTTATGCATGACATAATTGTACAGCAAAACTTCAAAGGCTCGAAAACAGCTGTGAAGTTGACCTGTAAAATCTTGGAGCGTCTCATGGCCAGGCGCCAGGGAGAGTCTATGAGGTTTGAGAAGTCTATCTGGGCAGAGGCAGGAACTCCCAAGCCGAGAACTTCTCTCGTGTCATATCACTCTCTCGCTCTATAAGCCAGTTTAAAAGAAGGGAAAGCAAAGGCTGTATCCCCCAAACTTCTCCTGGTGATAAACCAGTCGCCTAGCAAACGTAAAGCTCTTTAGGAGAGCGAGAGAGCACTAGCTTATAAAACAACAGCTTCAAAGTAGCTAGGCCTAGTGTAAGCTCTGACGTTTAGGCGAACGAGGAGCAGCAGTTACAAAAAGATCCGGACAAAGATCCTTAAAAATCAGCATGATTTAATTAAAGTCCATAGAGGGCTAAGCAGCTTTAGGCTCCTCTCCGTCTGACAGAGTCCTCAAGGGAATATCAGTAGGAGGGGGAACAGCAACTTCCTCATCTGAAGGAACCTTGTCCGATAATAGCTGAGTCTCAAGCAAGGGAGAGACCTACCGTGGTGGCAATGCTTTACAAGCAGAGTCCACACGCACTGGTGCATTAGTAGCGGACCAGGACGCAACGTCATGTAACTGCTTGACAGTCTGTGAACTGTCAACAACAACAGGTGCGAGAGACCAGGACGCAACGTCATGTAACTGCTTGACAGTCTGTGAACTGTCAACAACAACAGGTGCGTGAGGACGCACAGCGTCCACTTGAGACTGCTTTGACCGCCTAGACTGAGCAGTCAAAACAACTCTAGAATGCGGAGGTTGACGCTCAGCGTCAAAACAAGTCGACTCCGATTGTTAGCGAACGTCCTGAACGTCAACAGGAGCATCAGCAAGTGACCTAACGTCCAAAAGTGGCTGAAAATCCACACGAGACCGCATCGAGTGTGGTTCTAAACAACCTGACTGACGTGACTTAGCTACGCCAACGTCAACAGGACGCACAAAGGAACGTTAGGGTGGCTGAAAGCCAGGATCTCGATGAGATAAACGGCTAGGCTCAACGGACTTATCGGCAGAATAGTCTTCCATAAGGGAGGCAAGCTTATTCTGCATGTCTTGCCGTACAACCCATTTAGGATCAACGGGAATGGTTGCGGTAAGAGACGAGGGTAACGTCTGTGACCGCAAAACCTTGCCTACAAAAAGACTCTCGGAGTCTGTGTTACGCTTTTGTTAGGCGGCGAGCAGTCTTCCGATGACTGCATAGGGTCAGAGCTGTCCTAATGGCTACAACCAGGACGCTGGACCTGTCCTGAAAGGACTGACTTTCGCTTAAAGGGCCTCGAAACCTTGTTTCACGGTTTCTTATGCGAAAAGCCTTCGGATGACAAGGAGAAAATCGTCTCTCTCGCCTTATGGTAGGGGTGATCTTGGTAAGATACACCCGATACCATAGAAGGAACGTCTGTTCGCTGATCAAGGCCTCTCGAACCCATAAGTCGTACGACATTACTTCTCCCCTGGGCTTGGGAGCTTGCAAGAGGTCCCGGACTAGGCGAACGACAGGCACGAACAGACGAACCCTCGGTCGCAACACTGATAACACTTTGCGTAATATCACTTTATCACTACGATTTTCTGTTTTACAATTATTTCACTGAAATCGAATCTTTTAACAATTCACATCAGGTATGAATAAAACTGATTTCTACCTGAAGCACGCAATTTTACCCTCATCAAAAGGTTGTAATTGCGAAATCAGTCGTATAATGCAAGCACATTAATGCCAGCAAAAAACAGTAAACATATTTTAAGATAAAAAATTCAGTGGCTGGGGAAGAGACTAAACACTAGTTCATTCAAAACTACGTTTTCAATCTCTCACCGTACATTGCCTGGGGACGAGAATAAAAAACTAAAAACGTTTTATCCTTTCTCCCCGTACAGAGACTAGGGACGAGAGTAACTCGAGAACAACGTTACCCGCTTGAACGGAACGTTTTCTCTCCTCTCTCTCCCTCCGTCTCTATCTCTCTCTCTCTCTCTCTCTCTTGATTTCGCACCTAAGAGAAGAGCCCACTTACGTTTCGTCAAAAAAACATGTTATTTGACCAAAGGAAAAAAACTGAAAGGTTTTTCAATTAAAAAGTTCCTTTAAAATAGAATTTAAAACATTTAAGCTTTGAAAGAAGAATGAACAAAACGTCAGAATCGATTTACTCTTTCTGCAAAGTGAAACCGTGATACTCTCTCTCTCTATCGTAACGATAGAGCGCAAACTGCGTAGCATAAATAAACTAAACGTTAGTTCATCTTTGAAACAGCACGAAGACTATTCAAAGAAAATCTTTCATAAAATATCTATTAAAAAAGGGATTTTGACGAAGGAAAAATCTATTTCTGGGCGAGAGACCTGTGCCGCCCAGTGAAATGCTCCTTAAGCACCATTTCAAAGGAATATAACTGCTAATATTACCAGAGAAAAAATGTGAAGGAATGCTAGGTTGAACTAGCTCGCTCACCTAATGGTGTCGGTATATACTGGGGCGAAATACCAGAGGTCTCGTACCATTTAGACTTCTCCTCTTCGAAATCCCCCAATAGTGAGGTGCCGTTCAACCTCCCCTGCCTCGCAGACCAGTACTACTAACTCAACCCACGCTTGCCCATCACTCCTTACAGCACCCTTAAGTTTGGGGTCTGAACAGGGGGGGAGCAAATAGGGTGGGTTCACTGGGCGGCACAGGTCTCTCGCCCAGAAATAGATTTTTCCTTCGTCAAAATCCCTTTTCTGGGCTCAATCCCTGTGCCGCGCAGTGAAATAGTACCAGAGAAAACGAACCCAAACTTTATTAACTATACGGGAACGAATAAAAATCAACATAACAAACAGTGGTTTAATCAAAAGCTAACGTAGAAGACGGACGTCTTTAATAACATCAGCATGATAAGGTATAATATCCCAGGAAGGGAAGACAAAAGAACATTAACTTAAAACAAAACCAATTAAGGTCAAACACTGGAACAAATTACATACACTTGAACACTAAAGAAATACAGTTCGTATGGAAGAATAAATTGAACAATGATAATAAAATGGCAATGTTACGAACTAGGAACACCCATGGGTGTGATACAACAAACCGAACTCAGGTAGGAACTGTAAGTGAGGCAGGTAAGAGGAAGAAGGTGGAAGATATAGGATTCAGGGATTAGTTAGAAGGAATTTGTCCGGGGGATACCACGCTCCCTGCAGCTACGGTAGCGAGTTGAAGGGCCTCTAATTGTTTAAGATAGTGCCGCTTGAACACTGAGGGGGATTTCCATCCGGTATATTTAGAGATATCTGTAAAGTTCATATGATGGAAAAAATTTATTGAGGTCGCTACCGCCCGAATGTCGTGGACGTGAGGAAAAGACTCTGGATTGGCCTGTTTAATAAAATACAAGATCTGTTGTCTGATCCCTTTCAAAGTTATAGTCCCTCCCCACTCCCTGATGAACAAGGGTCCCGAGGTCTTATAGGAAGTCCTTGATAGAAAGGACTTTAGAGTGGTAACCGGGCATAGGGAAGGATCCTGAAGGAGAGGGATGATTTTCCAGGAGGACCATCTATTCTGAGGATCTTCATTTTTGGCCAAGAAGACCTTGTCTGGAGAGAGGAGGACCTCTCCTGACGGAAGGAACTCTATGTGGCCTGGATCCCTTGATAAGGCAGCTAATTCCGAAATCCTGGCGCCAGATGCCAAACTCACGAGAAAGAGAGTTTTCCTGAGTAGAGGGATATACTCACATGAATCGTTGACGGTTTCTGACGCTAGTTTAAGAACATCATTGAGAAACCAGGAAATCGGGCTAGGACGAGAAGATGGTCTCAGTCTGGCACAGGCTCTTGGGATCGAAGCTAGCAATGAATCTGTTAGATCTATATTAAAGCCGATTAGAAAAATCTTCTTCAAGGCAGACTTGATGGTAGTAATAGTGTTGGCTGCTAAGCCCGACTCAAACAAGGTTCTGAAAAAGGTTACCGTTAGGTTTAGTGTCATAAAGTCAGTACTAGAATCTTTCAAAAACTTAGCTAGTTTTTTGACCGCTGAGTCATATTGACGAAGAGTGGAGTCTCTCTTGTCAGATTCTAAAAATAAGGTATTCTGGGGGTCTATGTTAGCCCCTTTGTGTGCCGCAAACTTCATGAAGTCCATAAAGTTAGGGTGGTCTGAATGTTTGAGGAAGCGAACACAGTGCACGTTTGTACTATCTGGGTCAAAGTCGGGTTGGGAATCTGGTGAGGGTGGAGATTCAGCTCCAGTAAAAGAGGAAACCAATTGCTCTTGGGCCAATTGGGGGCCACCAGGGCTACTTGACCTTTGAAGGTTCGAAGTTTGTCCAGCACTTTCATCAGTAGGTTCACCGGTGGGAAAAGGTAAATCCTTTCCCAGGCGTTCCAGTCGAGAGACATGGCATCCGTGGCGTAAGCCCGAGGGTCCAGGTTGGGGGCCACATAACATTTCAGCTTGTGGTTGGATTCCGTCGCGAAGAGGTCTACCTGGAGATCCGGCACTTGGAAGAGGATCCATTGAAAGGATTTGCGATCTAGTGACCATTCTGACTCCAACGGTACCGTCCTGGAGAGTGCGTCTGCCACAACGTTCCGAACTCCAGCCAGATGAACGGTGGATAGGTGCCATTGGTTTGAGGCCGCCAGGGAGAAGATTGCCACCATCACGTGATTGATGGGACCTGACTTGGAGCCCCCTCTGTTTAGACAACGGACTATGACTTCGTTGTCGAGGACTATCCTCAGATGTTGTTTCTTGGCCGGGGAAAGACGTTTCAAGGTTAGTAAGACAGCCATGGCCTCCAGGACGTTTATGTGAAATTGCTGGAACATTGTGGACCAAAGGCCCTGAACTTTCCTGTGTTGGGAGTAGCCTCCCCAACCTGATAGGGAGGCATCCGTGTGGATGACTATCCTTGGAGGGGGGTACTGCAACGGAACCGATTTTGATAGGCTCTTGGCGGTTGTCCATGGGAGAAGCCTCTTCCGAAGAATGGGAGGAAGGCGTGTCTTCTTGTCCCGACGTTTGGTGTTCGCTCTGGAGCGCCAAACTCGGTTGATGTCTTTCAGTTTCGCTTTCAGAAGGAGGTCTGTCACTGAAGCGAATTGTAGGGACCCTAGAATCCTCTCCTGGTTCCTTCTGGAAGTTACCTTTTCCCCGAGAAAGCGTTTGGTATTTTTCGCAATCTCTATCCTCTTGGACCTGGGGAGACATAGAGTGTGAGAACGTAGGTCCCACCGTAATCCCAGCCACTGAAATTTGGTCTTTGGTGTCAGACGAGACTTTCCGAAGTTTATCTGGAATCCCAGAAACTGAAGATATTGGATCACCTTGTTTGTTGCCTTGAGACAATCCTCGACGTTGTCTGACCAGATTAGCCAATCGTCCAGGTATGCGACGACTTGGATTCCGTGGGATCGGAGTTCCTGAATGACCGATTCCGCCAGTTTCGTGAAGATTCTGGGCGCGATGTTGAGCCCGAAAGGCATCACTTTGAACGTGTAAGCCTTGTCGTCCAGTCTGAATCCTAGGAATGGGCGGAAGTGTCTCGCTATTGGAACGTGATAGTAAGCATCGGTAAGATCGATGGAGGTGGTGACGGCCCCACGGGGAAGCAAGGTTCGCACCTGCGAGACGGTAAGCATGTGAAACCTGTCGCATTGAATGGACAAGTTTAGTCGAGACAGATCGAGGATGACCCTTCGGCTGTCGGAGTCTTTCTTCGGAACGCTGAATAAGCGACCTTGAAACTTCAGATATTTCGTTTCCTTGATCGTGTTCTTGCGAAGAAGATCTTGGGTAAACAAAAGTAGGTCCGGTGTCGAGGGTTGATGGAATCTGTTCGGTGGAGGAGGCCCTTCTATCCAACTCCACCCCAGGCCCTTGGAGATTATGCTGAAGGCCCAAGGACTGAATTTCCAGCGACTCCGGAACACAAAGTCTCCCTCCTACCTGAAGACCGTCAGTAGTTGGAGGTTTTACCGCCTCGGCCACCACGTGACCCTTTTCCACGGGAGAAATAGCTCCCTTTGCTTCTGTTCTGAAAAGAACCCCTCGAACCGGGGCCCCTGCCTCGTTGGTATCCTTGGGAGGAAAAACGGGACTCATAGACCGGGTTATAAACAGGAGAGGTAAACGAGTTCGAAGCCACTTGGTTTTCAGGGACGAGGACATACTTCACTTGGGGCTGAGACTTGGAGGTGGAGGGTTGGATGTCCTGAGAGACCGGGGCCGACTGGACTACTTGAATAGGTTGGCGGAATTGGGTAGAGCTATAAGGGCGTAGCCTTTTTCTGCCCCGGGAGTGAATGCTCGATTGTTCGAACTTCCGTTTGGGAGTGAGACCCCAACGGACTTTGAGGCTCTGGTTCACTCTGGCAGCTTCGCTCAATACCGAGTTGACCATGTCCTCCGGGAAAAGGTCCGGACCCCAAGCAGAGGCTTTAATGAGCTTATTTGGCTCATGGCGGATAGTGGCTTCAGATAAGACATGCTTACGGCAACGTCTTTTGGCCACCAAGAAGTCGTAGCAGTCTGCTAACAAAGATTGCAGGGTGGCTTTAGTCATAACTTAAAAGAGTGTTCCTCGTCATAAGTAAGAGAAAACATCTCCGCCATAGTCGAGATGTTGAGGCTCCGGCTAAACCTAGACCGGGACTCGAACTCGAGTCGGATTAAGGTTTCAGGTAGTCTTGGGAGGCGTTCACTGAATTGCGTCGATGCACAGTCCGCGGATAGCTTACCAGAAGTGAATGTCGATTGAATGTTAAGCCAACATTCATTATCTGATGGGAACAGCAGAGATGTAGGATCTGTCTCCCGGAGTTGTGGCAAAGGCTTATCTTCGGTCACTGCCTGAAGGGCTAATTCAACCATTTTGGTGACGCAAGGAGTGGGGGTCTGTTCGTCCACAAGAAACATGGTGTAAGTACTCTTGTGGGGGGTCAGCATGGTGTTTGTACAACCCCACTCATTTAAGGTTCGAACCCAAACAGACTGAGCCTGTTCCTTCGGAAAGATAACGGTCTCTTTAGGGACCTTATCTAGTCGGACAAGAGCCTCTTCCGTAAGCCGGGCGAAGCCGGGGAAAGGAAATTGAAGACCGGGAGGGAAGAACTCAAAATCTTCAATGGGCCTGGTCCCAAAACCCTCGATGGTCAACATTCCGTCCGTGAAAGGACAGTGGAGCGCCATTTTCCACGGGTTGTTCTTCGTGAAGGGTGGAAGTTTTGAGGCGTCCGGGATGAGGAACTGCTGTTGTTGAGGCAGTCCACTTTCCAGGGTATCTAGTCTTCTGGTGACGGCAGAAAGTATAGAACTAATCTGCTCTGTAACGACCCTCGACAACATATTCGTGAGGGCCTCCGGGTCGAGGTTGGTTGTGGTAATTAAGGGGGATGACTGCACTCCCGGGTCCTGAGACATAGGGGCAGTGCTAGTCGAGTCACTAGGAGCTCCGGGGAGGGGAGCCTTCTTGGGCTTCGATGATCCAGGTAGTGTAGGATTCTGACGAGTCCTCACTAAAGGTCTTTTCTGAGATTTGACCTTGGCAGGAACCGAGAGCGATCTCGGGGAGGATTCGTGGTTCCCTTCAAAACCAAGAAAGGAAGAATTATTAGAAGTTGGAGAAAAAGAGGGGCTAAGAAGAGAGGTCTTAGCGCCAGACCCACCTGCCTCACTTACAACCTTACCTGTGTCAGGTTCGTCAAAAACCATGGGCTCTATGTCTAAGGTCAGAGCCGTAACATTGTCTTCAATGGGGTCCGGGTCGTCAGGGATGTCTGTATCCTGGACGAGATTGAGTTCTACGATTTCCGCAATGTCAGCAATTATAGGAGCCGCCACTTGCCTAGGCACTGCTGCCGAAGATTTTGCGTTCGGGTAGATAAGTCTACAATAATCTTCTGAGAGGACGTAGGGCTTCCTGGCCTTTACGTTACGGGCGAAGCCGCCTACCCACAATTTCAAAGTGGCTCTTGCTGAAGTTTTAACCGCCTGGGAACTCTGAAAGAACGGGGATAAGGTTAGCAAACCCGAGGGACAAAATGATAAATGAACCCGAAGATTCATAACAGAAGTCAATGATTATCTATCATATTGATGTCGCCCAGTGAAGGGAAGTAAATACAAAAATGACTGAAAGAGGCTCACCGAATCTGAAGCGAGGGTGGAGATAAGGTCATAACAGATAAGGCAGTTGTCAGGGTGCCATACCACAATATCGTCCATCTGGATCCCACAGTCCGCGTGGGACCGACAGACAGCATGGCCGCAAGGCTGGTGAAGGACGGCCGCGCAGGCTGTCATCCGGCAACGGACCACCTGTAAAAGGAATAGTCCATGAGCATCTACTAGTTTCTCTATAAGGGGTCCCGGAGGGTCCGGGACCTGCCAGTTAATAAAATAAATGTATAGCCTTAGACTAAACATGCAGAGAACTGAGACTATTCCAATAGCAATCCGGCAGAGCCGGGTATGAAAAAGGATGCAAAAAACAGTGATAAATATATAATCATAACTAGTTCCGGGGCCCCCGTGGCCGGGGAACAGGGTTGGTAAGTAAACTTAAAGTAAACTTAAAGTAACTTAAAGTAAACTTAAAGTACCCAAGATACATCCTTAAAGTACATAAATAGAAAACGCCAATTATGATCTAAAACTAATGTCTGTAATGAATAGGGCTCCCGGAGGGAGGATATTAATCAAAACCGTGTCAGTGTCAACCGATCATGTAGTTAAGAGCTCGGCGGTTCCGATGTCTGATGACGGGAGGGTATGACGGGAGGGTACAACGGGAGAGCGCGGGGGGAGCCAGTGGAACCCCCCTACCTTACCCGAGGTACCGGGACAAAGGTAATGATTCATGTAGAATATAAAATAATGATATGGGATATAATAAGTCCTATACGGACGATAATAGCATGAGGTACCGTAGGGGAGGACACTCCTAATATAAGTGCTCATTCTAACAACCGTAGTTAAAAGCAAGGTTACACCAAGGTGCAGTTATACCGACTAATCACGTGTGATAGTCCCCGGTGGTCCCGGCCTTCCCCCTCCCCGACCGATGGCGACGGGAGGGGGGAGACGAAACCGCCCGGTATGAATGAATGAGACTAAGTCATACCCCGTTGGTATACTCAGTCCTCAATATGTCGGAACGTTGATGGAAGACTGAGGTACAAGCATACTTGACCCGTAAATCATAACCAACAACCATCGAGTGAGAGGAAGGGTGTACACTGAAGGGGGGGGATGGAATAACCTCCCCAACTTGTTGGGGGGGGTGTAATGGTACAGGGAAATCGCCAGTGCGCAGTGGTAGACAGGGCTACCAACTGGAGATCCCCTAATCATGACATGAAAATCCCAAAAATATGATCATAACGGAGTAAGCAATAAATATAATATCAATGCACAAATACATAAAAATAATTAATGAATTAAAAGCGAAATTACGTAAGTAAGGTTAGGCATGCAGAAAAAATATGGCGAGAGAGGGACTCGGGCGAGTAAAAAGGGAGGAGCATGACGCCATCAGGAGATGGAAAGCAGGGGTACCAACCTAGTTACTGAAGCGGTAGATCGAACAGTAAAAACAACAAAATACGCGAGAGTCCCACTCGAACCAAACGTAAAACTAGGTGGAGCGTAATAAAACAAAAGGTTTTACTAATAATAAGTGAGATGGTCGAAATTAAAGCTCCTAGAACTAGCGAAACAATCTCAATGTTGACGCTATCCACCAACATGCACGAATGCAGGCATACCAACATAACCTACTCCTGATGAAACGCTAACACCGATATCATAGGATAACATAAAATAAATGCTATATGAAAGCATAAAGTCGGTGTACTAAATGAATATTGCTATATAAAAGCATAAAGTCGGTGTACTAAATGAATATAAGGAAAAAACTCCTAAAGGATCGAACGAATATAAAAGACGGACGAACTAACGAGACAAAGGGCAGAGGCGAAAGAAAGAACGGGGACGCCGCTCATAAATAAACACTTCTCAATAATAAAAACAAAGATGACACTGCCCAATCTCGTTAAAAACTCATGGATAAGGTACTTAACTTCGATGGGGTATCTTGGGAATCGGCCATCGAGAGAAAGTTGATGATAAATCCAATGAAACACACGAAATAAAAAACTTGGACTTATATCAAACAGGTGCTTGAAAGGAGTGATGGGCAAGCGTGGGTTGAGTTAGTAGTACTGGTCTGCGAGGCAGGGGAGGTTGAACGGCACCTCACTACAGTATTGGGGGATTTCGAAGAGGAGAAGTCTAAATGGTACGAGACCTCTGGTATTTCGCCCCAGTATATACCGACACCATTAGGTGAGCGAGCTAGTTCAACCTAGCATTCCTTTACATTTTTTCTCTGGTAATATTAGCAGTTATATTCCTTTGAAATGGTGCTTAAGGAGCATTTCACTGCGCGGCACAGGGATTGAGCCCAGAAAATATTCATTTAAAAAGTTTTAAATCATTAGCTCTTTAAAAGCTATTTACGATTGAAAGGGCTCAACGTTGTTTAACTTCGGTTTCCAAGTTAGGACCGCCTACTCTCAGGAAAGGTCGCATATAAACAAATCATTAAAATTTATTTTGATGTTTATTATAAATGGAAAGTTAATCGAAGAGGCCTAATAAAGGCGGTGAGATATAAAATATATAGAGGAAAATCTATAATTAATTTATAACGTGATAAGATAATTGCTAAAAGCCTAAACACACTTCCGTCTAAGGGAAGGGTCGGCCATTTAAAAGTCAAAGAAAGTCCATACTCTCTTTGTCATCAAAAATTAAATCTATCCAAAAACGAGTTCAAGATTTAAGATGAAGATAAAACACCTGCACTGCGAAAGCTCAAACCAAAATGAAGTACTTCACCAAATATGTTGAGAAAACTCCAGGTTCTACAGCGAGTATTGATACGTCTTGTCGTCAACGTTGACAGAGAAGAATTGAAGGTTTTGTTTACATACGAGTGGTATCTGGCCGACAGTTGGCGCTGGTGGGCACACCCGCAACCTTCATAGCGATCGCTCGCGAGTTTTTTGAGTGTGTTTTCTGTCGAGCCGCAGAGTTGCAGCTATTATATATTCACCGGCTAAGTTAAATATTTAAAAATTAAAAATTTGAAGGATCGTATATTACCGTGTAAAGGGCAAAATTTTAAGACCAGTTTTGGATGAAGAGTCAGGCTTCGGCCATTACACAAGAGATACTTTTGGAATTATGAAAATATTTATTTCCTCAATCTCTGTTGTGTTGTTAAATATTCTAATTGCATAGATTAGTAGTTTGGAAGGATTGACTTGAAATCATATAATATACTAATCTTAATTACGGTATATAGTTTTATGTTTTAAGTAAAATAGGAATATTTACCAGAAAATTCATCTTTATTCATTTATAGTACTGTACCCGGACTATGTTGTGCGAACCTGTTGGTAGGCTAGCCTAGTTGTCTGAAACCTAGATTTTTCACGTTTATACCAGTAATTAATTTTTCTACTCGCATAGTAGTTAGGAAAGATTGACTTAACGGCATATATGCTAAGTACAATCATACACTAGTTGTGTGTTTATATAAAATTAAAATAAATTTTTACTTTATTACAATACTCCCGTCACCAAAAAACTTGTTTCGGGCAGCTAGGAATGTTTACATTATTTTCCAAGAGATGGCAGTAGTGGTGGTTGTCTCAAACCTCAAAATTTGCAGGTTATCAGTACCTACACTATGGTATGCAGGAAAACAATGATGCAAACAAGTTTAAAAAGAAAAAAAACATTATTAAATAAACCTAAAATTAAAAACAATTAAAATCAATACTGCATTTTGAACTACAGTATTAAAAAGGGTTTCAAAAAATTCACCTGGACAGCATCGTCATGGGAATAATTTTTGTTGCTATCGTTTGCACGACTAGCATTATCATCGTCCTCCGTTCTATCTAAATTGGTTAAAATGCTTTTGCTGTATACTTAGAAATCCAAAATAAATTAAATATAGATGACTGTTTATCATGCTTTTGCTAAACATGCCTCCTAAAACCAGAACCATTGCTTTGTTTAAGTTCTGATCATAACAAACAAACTAATGCATTTATACATCTGTGTATAGGTTAGGTTTTGCAGCAACACCTATCTTACTAAGTACTGTATTGGTTACATAATAATAATGTTATTATTAATGTGGATTTACTTTCTTTATCCTTAGATATTCAACATAAATGAAATGAGCAATTTTGTCATGTTTTTCCTAAAAAAAACCCGCCTAAAACAGAAAAGTTTTGTTAACATTTCATCACAGATCATGCTGAACGAACGAATGCATTTACACATGCAAGTAATAACTAATGATACCAAGAGCTTTTAGTAAAGATGTTATTATAGGTAAAGATTATATGAGTAGTAAAATATTTATAATATAAGTGTAGTAACATTAGGCTGGCCTTGAAATTGCCGTTCGCCCATTACATGGAGTATGTGACAAAAACACTTTTTTTAAAGGAAATTTTGGGGTTCGCCCTTTACATGGAGTCATCGTTTACGTGGTAATATACAGTAATTTGTATTTTTTCCGAATGATACAGACCTGTAGATATTTACAGAGGATACAGTATTGCTTTCAGTGAAGCTGAAACACAAGTCATTAGATTTTTAACGAGGTTTAAACACACACCCGCTAAGTAGCGGAGGGGCGGGTATTAGCTACCCCTCTCACACACACACACCTGGGTTGAGAACCCACTTTGCTTTGAGGTAGAACTTCAAGGAGGACTGATGCTGATGGGCCAATCTGTATAAATAGCTACAGGTTTGTATCGTTATGAAAAATACATATTACTTCCAAATTCATTATTTGTTCCTCAGCGGGACTTCCACCACTAAATACAGTACAAACCAATTATATTTATAGGGGATGACTTATTCTTTTGGAGGGTGGAAGTCCTTGCCAATCTGGCTTTTGGCTTTGCCCAGGGTTTCCACTGTTTTTTGCGCATAATTGGTGGAAACCCTACACCTCACTAAAACCGTGCTATGCATGGTCCTCAGCCTTCACAAGCAGTGTGCTCGTGATACTATTAAAGTGACAGTCAAGGTAAGACTTCTTCCACGTCATAGGAATCTTCAGAGGTCACCAAGTCATACTCAATAGCCCCCTTGTTAGGGTATAGGGACCCAACAGTATTGAAACTATAACCCGGTTACACAAGAGAACAATGGTTTACCTGCAGTTGGATGAAGTCAGCTTTGCAGAGGACCTGAGTGCTGATTCCCCAAGAAGGGGGAGGATGAAGAAAAGAAGGAGCAAGTCACTCTCAACCATGCATTCTGAATAATCCAGAGTAATTTGCCCTTAGCCCTCTGCTACTTGTCCATCAAGGAGCTTGAGGTGTTGAATCAGTTGTTGTGCAGCCACCACAGGACCAATGGAAAATGTTTCCATGTTCCTGTGGGTTACATCTTGCAGGTAGTGGGCGGTGGAGGTCGTTTGAAGCTTCCAAACATCAGCTTGTAGTACCTACACCACAGAGTAGTTTCACTTGAACGCCAGGGACGTAGCAATGCCCCTGACGTCAGGAGCTCTGAGTCGACCTGTCAGAGGAGGATCAGGATTCAGTGCCAGGTCAATGACCTTGCTAATCCAAGCAGAGTTTGTTCTTCGTGATCTTCCTCTGGACCTTCCCCATGATGACGAAGAGTGCTGGCACTTGGGGGCGAGCTGTATATGTCCTTTTGAGGTAATACATGTACCTCAAACTCCTTACTGAGCATAGTAACAGGTGGTCTGGGTTATCGGTTACAGAATGGAGACTCTTGGGTAGCATCTAGGCACAAATTAAATCTAGGATCCGCTACCTACGGATTCAGAATCTTAGAAATAAGCTCTGGGACAAAGCTGAAGCTTACCTCTCCCTAACCCCCTTGAATGAGTGATGTCATACAAGAGACCATGAAGTTCACTAACTCTTTTGGCCGAAGCCAAAGCAAGTAGGAACACAGTCTTAAGAGTGAGGTGGCGATTATTGCCAGGTGTAATGGTTCATAAGGGGGGACCCTTCAAAGACTATAGGACCCAAACCATGTTTCAAGGAGGTCTCACTTCAGACTAGGGACAGGTAGGTTCATAACTTTGTATGAGGAGAGAAAGTTCCAGCAAGGAGGAAATATCTACTCATTTCAGCTTAAAGGGAAGACTTTAAGGCCAGGTGGTAACCTTTTACTGCCAAAGCTGAGAGGAACATTTCCTCCCGCAGGTGCACAGGGAACTCTGCTATTGCTGGAATAGTTGCATCGAGGGGGGAGATATCCCTTCCATGACACCAACCACAGAAGACATTCCACTTTGCCTGGTAGACTAGAGCTTAAGATCTTCGTAGATGTCCAGCCATCCGTTTCACAACTTGTTACAAAAATGTTCTTGAGTGAGGAGGCACTGGATAGTCTTCAGGCATGAAGTCGTAGCGAAGCTACGGCTTTGTGGAAGAAGTTCGCATGTGGATATTTGAGTAGATCGTGTTGTGGAGGGAGTTATCTTGAGAGCTCTGTTAGAAGCTGCAGAGGGTCCGGAAGCCATTATACGTAATGCCATAGCGGAGCTATGAGGGTTATCGAGAGATTGACTGATGTTCTGGTCTTGTTGGAGGAAAGGCATAAACATCAATGTTATCCCACTGTTGTCGGAATGCATCTTCCCTGAGAGCCTTGGTGTCCAGGACTGGGGAGCAGTACAGCACCAGCCTAAAATTCAGGGACATCCCAAACAGATTCACAGTCGGGGAACCCCACAAAGTCAGGACTTTGTTAACTACTACATGATTCAAAGATCACTCAAGCCCACTATCTGGGTCACTCTGCTCAGGTTGTCTGCGAGCACATTCCTTTTACCTGGAATGAAGTATGCTGATATGGTCACAGAGTTGTCTTCTATCCATCTCAGGATTTCTACTGCCAGATGGGATAGGGGCTGCAAAAAGATATCGCCTTGTTAGTTGATGTACGCCATTGCTGTGGTGTTGTCACTCATCAATGCCACCGAGTGACCCACCAGGAACTGTTAGAACTGTTGGAGGGCCAGGAAGACTGCCTTCATCTAACAGATTTATGTTCTGCTACCCTTAGGACTCTGACTACAGGCCTGAGGCTGCATGGTGCAGCATGTGGGCCCACCACCCTTCTTTTGATGCATCTGAAAAGAGCATCAAGACCTGAGGGAAGACGAGAAGGTCAACGCCCTTGAGCAGATTCTCGTCTGGCACAAACCATCTGAAGTCCATCTGTTCTTCCAGCCCCAGAGGAGCTAAAACGTCCGGGGAATCATTGGACTGATTCCCGTTGGACTTTAGCCACCATCGGAGAGATTGTATCCTGGGGCAACCGTTGGGAATTAAGACGGACCTGGGATGATAGGTGCCCGAGGAGATACAACCACCTCCAGGCTGGGAGTTCTTCTCATCTGAGGAATGGTCTTGCAACCTTCCTCAGCCTCATTACCTTGTCGTCTGATTAAAAAACTTTCTGAAGATCGGTGTCTATGATCATACCCAAGTATACCAGTCATTGAGAGGGAAGCAGAGAAGACTCCTTGAGGTTTACCATGATCCTCAGACCTTGGCAAAGCCTCAGAGCTTTATCTCGGTGCTGAAGAAGGGTCGTCACCGAGTCTGCTAGAATCAGCCAGTTGTCCAGATATCGTAGGAGACTAATGCCGAATCTGTGAGCCCAAAATAACACTAGGGCGAACACTCTCGTTAAGACCTAAGGTGCCACGGAAAGACCAAAGCACAACACCTTGAACTGGTATTTCTTTCTGTTTAGTATGATCCTTAGATAATTCCTTGAAAACGGATGGATTGGGATCCGGAAGTATGCAACCTTCATGTCTAGAGTACACATGAAGTCCTGTGGTCTTATTGCTTATCTGATAGTGTCTGCCATCTCCATGTTGAACAGAGTTTGTTTGACAAACTTGTTCGGAACTGAGAGGTTGATGACTGGTCTCCAGCCTCCAGACGCCTTTTTCACATGAAAGAGTCAAATGAAAAAGTCGGGGGTCGTCGAGGGCCTCTTGGAGAGCGCTCTTCTCCAACATGATCAGGACTTCAGCCAGGAGGGCCAGCTACTTTGTAGATCCCTTCGCATAGGAGCTAGATGGAACTGGAGCCTTGGTCGGTGGAGGGAGAGATTGAGTGAACGGGATGCTATACCCTAAATGAATCTCGGAGACCTTCCAGGGCTTGCCCCCGAGTTGCATCCAGCTCTGCCAGCAGCAATGCAGGCATCTCCCCACTGGTAGACAAGTGGGAGGATTGCCCATCCTAACAGTTGCAGCTTTGGCCACCTCCTCTAAAATTCTTTCCTACATGAGAGGACTTGGAGCCCTTCCGCTCCTTGGCAGGAAAGGACTTCCTAGACACGATTGCTGGAGCCAATGTAGCTGCGGTCCTGTTCGTCTGCGGTTTCGGCTATTGTTTTATCTGCAGAGGTGGTGGTCTATAAGGCCAAAATGTCAAGGCCCTATGAAGAAGGGAGTCCTGGTTGAACTTTCTCCATCTCTAAGCAGCCTGCTCGACATCTTCCGGATTGAACAGGGGGGAACTCTCCAGAGATGAGTCTGATGACTTTGTTGTGTGGGACTTAACGATGGAACCTTTCTACTACCGAGTGCCTTCGCCGCAGTATTACGTTCGCCCACAAGTTCACGACTTGGACCAATCCTCGGTCCTCATAAGGTGTCCTACTGATTCTAACCAGAGATCCATCCACGAAGTAACCTGCATGGTGTACTTTGCCATCTTCTCTTGGTTTAGGATCTCTGAAGCCAAAAAAGAAGACCTGCAGACCTCCTTAGTCAGAGCCTCTAATGAGTGGTCTAGAGGCAGTGTCAGCAGAGGCTCGTTGAAAACCTCGTAGATCCTCCTCTGCTGCACAGACGGCGGCAGATTAAGTTTCGAGGATGAGCTTGCCCCGAGGGACCTGGAGGAGCCAGTGAGCTACAAGAACACCTTCCAACGGGCACTAGTCAGAACCCTTAGACCAGGGCAAGGCTGCACTGGTCTTGGGAGGATTCCGAGTGCCCTAAATATGGTCCAAGACAGAGTCTTTGCCCTCTTGAGGAGCTACCACTGGGTCAGATAACCCATCTATGACCATCATGCAATACAAGACCTGCCAGGAGGCATGCTCTGACTCCTTCTGCTCAGCCTCCGACAGCTTCGGACTAGCAGGTTTAGGTAGATGGTCTATGTTTTCATCAATGTCATCCACCCATGAGACATCATCCCGGGTGGGTCGAGGTCATCCTTACATGGACATCCCTTGCAGATGGCCCTGCAGGGTTCGGAAATGGTCTCCTCAGACCTTCTGAAGATCTAGGAACTCTTGCTGAAGACTTGGGTAGCATTTTAGCATCCTTCAGCTCCTTCCGAGGAGGAAAGAAAACCTCCAGGAGTGACGGTTTCAGATCTTCCCTTTGAGTCTCACCTGCTGAGGGAGAGATATCTTCCCGTAAGGGTTTGGAGGCTGATCGAAGCTCTCGCTGGGAGAGGGGCAAAAAGCACCAACCAGAGAGACTTTTCTAAGAAGAAGAGACCCTTGGCTAGTGGGAAGAGGGTGCAAGCCTACTCTGAGAGGGGAGGGCACAACAATGCTGAGCCTTCACTTAGATGGCCTTACAGGTGTCAGCTTGATCCTGAGCTAGTTCAGCCATTCAGGTACTCCTTGATCCTCTTCCGGGGATCGGTGGAAGAAGCCAAGAGTTCTCGAGGAGGAGGAACGGTGGATTTCCACCTTGGTAGCAATAGAGGAGAGGATAACTTTTTCAGCAGAATCCTGAGTGTCCTTGATAGTAGAACGGGAGGAACACCTCCTACAAAGACCTAGTGGACCGCTCTAACCAGAGGTTGAACCACGGTTCCTGTCCCACGGTGGCGCTGGATAAAAGATCCCCCGAGTGGATTGAAGCCGAGGGTTTCCAAAAAAGAGGAACACTCCTACCTGGATCAATTGGCAACTGGTCAGAAGCGGATGCCTGCAGCTTTGTTTGTTCCAGCTTATGGAGAAAAGGAACAGGTTGGTTTGCTGGTTCCTTAGGCTTCTTGAATATTGGGTCTTCCCGAAGGGGACACGTTCAGGAGTCTTCTTTCCTGCGAGATGTTCTCCTAGGAGAGCATAAAGGTTGGCGTTTGTGGGCCGGAGAACGAGGGGATGAACCTCTACAAGGCGCGGGCAAACGGAGGGATGGCAAGTGCCGATGCCCGAGTGAGCGACAAGAAGCTTGCAAAGGAGAGTATCTGGAAGACGGTCTCTGAGAAGTGGAGTAACGCTAGTTGCAACGATTTCATATCCAAGTAGTTTATGTGAAATGTCTCGTCCTTCTGTAACCAAAGACCCAAGATCTCCCTTCCCAGGTTAGTGCCCCACCCTCGGGGAGAAACATTTGAAAATAGAAGGTGCTTTGGGGGAGAAACCTGAATGGGAGTTCCCGCTAACAGGTTCTCCTCTCGCAGCCACCATTGGAGGCTGAGACTTGTCACAACCTCCTGGGGCACCAACAACAGGGTTGGAGGGTGGTCAAGTGTCTGTGACCTCCAGCTCCTCAGAGCCTACTATACTGAGATAAGATGCATCCACCCGAAGGAGACCACTTCTTCAATGATGAGAGATGTCTTAGGAGCTTCTCCCATAAGCAGGCTGGAAGTATTTCCCTTCCAGAAAGGTCTCTGCTAGCTTCCCAGATGGAAATGCTCTGGCTTTGACCGAGCCAATGTTCATGACTAGGTACCTGATAGATTGTTGAGGGATGACGGTGGACTTCTCTAGGTCGAGTAGGACCCTCAACTCCTTGCAGAAGTCAAGGAGGAGGTCCAGGTGCTTTATGCGCAAGAATCGGGACTCCTCGAGGAGAAGCCAGTCGTCTCGGTGCCTCAAAACCCTGATGCCATTGGCATAAGCCCAGGCTGAGACAAGGGGAAATATTCTGGGCTGTTGATAGACCAAAACATATCACCATGAACTGAAAAATCATATCTCGAAAGGGAAACCTTAGGTATTTCCCTGAGGTGGGATGGACAGGGACCTGAAAGCAAGCGTCCTTTAGGTCTATGGTCGGAAGGAAGTCGTTCTTCCCGATGACCTGAAGAACAATAGCCTGAGTCTCCATTTTGAATCTTGTTTGTAGAACAAACAAATTCAAATGGGATAGGTCTATGACAAGACTCCAACCTCCCATCCCCTTCTCTACTAGAAACAGATTGCTGAGGAAGCCTGAGAAGTCACTTAAGAGCTCTATCCACAGCTCCCTTGGCCACTTCCTCTAGTTGGAGATCCTTTACTGATCCTCACAAATAATATAATTGGGTTGTCAAAGTCCGAGTTAGAGGAGGCAGGCGGACATTCATGAAAGGGACCAGGTACCCTGAACGTAGAACTTGCACCATCCAGGGATCAGCCCCAAATGACTGCCACCTTTGCCAATGGCTTTGCAGACATCCCCCTACTGGTGGTAAGTTGGGAGATATGCCCTTCTTAGCGGGAGTCTGTGACTGCGACCTATGCGCCCAGATTGATGACCTCTGTGGCAAAAGGTGGGTCTGGGGGCTTGTCACCAGGTTGTTGAAACTCACGGGGAGGCAGAAGCTACCTCTGCTGGGCACCTGTTTAAATGGAGTTTTATTGAGGTTGTAGAGGGGCGGCCATCCTAGTTGCCGCTGCTTTCCTTGTCAGAGAGGTTTGTCCAGACTTCTCAGCCTTCTTTATGGCCACAGCCACGTCTGAAGTGGAAAAGAGAGATGGGAAACTCACTAGGACAGAATTTCTTAAAAATACTTACTTTGACAGCTGGTTTTCTGGTCCCATACAGCAGGGCAACCCCACTCCCTACAGGACTTCCACTCTCATTTTATCTTGTTCGTTCAGTGTTCAACATTTCATATCACGTATTGCTCATTTACTGTTAAATCATCACTGTCAAACAACTCACGGAATAAGAAAGTCTTCAATTTCCTCTTGAAAGCCTTAATGTCTTTAATCATTTGGCTGTCTCATGGGAACTTATTGTATAGTCTCAGGGCACTATATTTAAAGGCTCTGGAGCCTACAGTAGACATGTATCTACGTTCCAATAGTTTGAAACCATCTGTAACTTTTCTCGTGTCAACACGGTTTGTTGACTGCGCAATATGTAGCAATTCTCTTAAGTATTTTAGATGACTGGTTTTGATAACTTGGGAGGTCATTGTACATATTCTAAATTCAAAACTCTCTTTAATCGGCAGCCAGTGTAAATCAGTTAGTATATGGGTGATCGTATCTCTATGTGGAACACCTTTTATCAGTCTTGTTCCTCTGTTTATTGTTTTGTAATTTCTCAAGTTGTACATAGCACGTCCCTTGAAGACAACTGCTTCGAGCATCTGACCAAGACCGCGTCACATCTCTTAAGGATGCAGTTGCCCCAATAGGAGAAAGTTTGGTGCGACAAGAATTCTAGAGCCTTGACCGCTGACTGTGAGAGGTCTTCAAACAGTTTCAGGGCATAATTGTCACATAGGCTCTCGGTTACTGCAAAGTGTGAAACCACTCTAGACCAGTGATCGAGCTAGGAACATAGGGAACATAGCAGCTTCCTCCCTGTTGATCATTTCAGGTGCCAAAAACAGAAGGAAGGTTGGGCAATTCATCAAACGGTACGGATTGTAGCAGGTTAACGACATCAGCATCAATAAGGAGTGGGCTTGAGAATGCGCTAGAGTGTATATAAAATCATCTCTGGCATGAAATGGCTAAGGAAGGGAACTTTGAGGACCTGCTGCCCTTTGGACATTGTATATAGAATCTCCTCCGGCATGAAAGAGCTAAGGAGGGAAACTGAGGACCTGCTACCCTTTAGAGAATTATCTGTAGCCAAGACTTATGTATTGAACAAGTCCAGCATGTGTCTAGTTTCATTAAAGTGCGCATTATCAAACCTAAGTCTAGGACTTTGAGATTGAAAAAAGATAAAATCAATTGCAAACTGCCTACCAATGCTTTGCACGAGGAGGCTCAGCTAAGCCATCCAAACAACTGATTAAAATTATGATCTTAATACGGTAAAGTGATAAGTTTCTGAACCAGACACTAGGACCTTGATGGGGCTACATCAGCTGAGTTAGTAACCGCGCATGCAGCGAGGTTCCCCGGAGTCATTTACATTAATTATATCATGATTAAGTGGTGGTTCTATCTTAATACAGTAGTTACATTGGGATTCTTTACTTTTCCTTGAATTTCCTTCCTTTCCCTTGCAACACTCAATTAACAGAGGGAAAGGAGGTGGAGATGGACCGGGAGGAGTCCAGCTCACTCCTGGCATAAGAGTGACTACCTCAAGCTGTTTGTGAGGGGGGAAAACAGGGAGTTCCTTGTCTGAACTTGATCTGTATAGGGAGAATTTCTTGGCAGCAGGCCATTTGGCACACCTCCTACAAGGACTATGTTTACAACAATTAAAAAGGTGACGTCATCTGCTTAAGATAGAGGGGTTACCCTTGGACTGATTAATTGATTGATTTGAAGTTCTCTGGCATCCTGACATCGAAGGTCATTGACGCTGATATCGTTTATTAAAAATAAAGATTAAAAGAATATTCAATTAAAAACAGGAAAGTAAATATGTTATAGAAATTAAATAGCATTAAGAAGACCTGCTCCTGATATAAATATAAAAATGCCACTAGCATTGTACGACACATGTCCAAGGATCTTGGGAAGGATGAACCTGCCATCTTCACCCTGAACCTCAAACATATCTATTTCTTTCTGTCATATAAGTGGGGCATTCAGTCAACAAATGCCTCACTGTCAAGGGTATCAAACAGTCGTCGCAATATGGTTGGTGTTGGCCTGCCAGCAGAAACTCATGTGTCATCCTAGTGTGACCAATGCGGAGACGACAAAGAGTAGTCTCCCATTTTCGGGGCATCCTATTATATCTCCAAGGGGATATAACAATCATAATTTCTCTCATCTTATTTTCGGTTAAACTATCCCAATGCTGTTGCCAATTGTTATAAATAAAATTCTTAAATGCTGGTAAAAAATTCATTACAAAGAATGGGATACCTTCTTGGTAGCAACTCAGCTGCAGCACTCTTTGCCAGTAAATCTTTCTCTTCATTTCCAGACACACCTACGTGTGGCAGAACCCAGCAAAATCAAACTGTTATACCTTTCAGGCCAATAATTAAAAGCTACTCTTATGTTACTAAAGGGTAACTAGAATTAAAACCTTCTAAAGCTTGAAAAACACTCTTGAATCACTATAAATGGTAAAATTGACCTCCTCTTTTAACGCTACTTTCTCAATAGCGGTTAGTATGCCACATAATTCAACAGTAAATATGGAAGATATTGGAGAAAGTGCACCTCTAACAGTTAAAAGAACTACTATACAGTATACAGTACTCCAAATCCAATGCCATCATCAGATTTGGAAAAGGGGGAAAAATTTCCAGTGCCCTTTTCCATACTTGAACCTGAAAAGAAGATTCATCTGAAAAGTAAGCCTCTAGCCATTCCAGAGAACATGTAAACTCAAAAGCATTAGGAAGATTAGGCAGAGCACTAGAGTGAGGATGGCTAGGCAAAGCAATGGGTTTGTTGTTAGAATAGCTTATGGCTTTAGAGTTATGTAAACCAGCTTGTTAGTGGTTATCAACCGAGGGTTCTTTATAATAGACTGAAGTTGTAGATGAAACACAACCAGTATGGGGTTCCATTCGCATGCAAGCCTGAAAAATAGTAGCCTGATCTGAGCCTGCGTAATCATGTGATAAGGGAATATATCATTACGCAATGAAATGGCGGCACGTGTTGTGACGTCATCACGAGAGGACCCAGCGCCACATACATACTTGTTGACCTGAACATTCCATGGAATAATATCATCACGCATTGCGATGGCGGAATGTGCAGTGATGTCATCAAGCGCTGGGATGGCGGCAAGTGCAGAGATGTCATTACACGTAGGAACAGCCGCACGTAGAGACTTGTTAGTCTAAACACACATCTGAGCTGAACCATGAATGGACAAGACGCGTCGAACTCATAAAGGTTTAGTAGTTACAATTGATGTACAGAGTTGTAAGACCCAGGCCTACATGGCTGAAGACTATGAAATGTGAAATGGGAGATAATGAATAGAGAAGTATTGATTTAAGAGCTCAAGATAGAGACGACTGGCGAAATCTAACCAGGGCCCTGTGCGTCAACAGGCATGGGATGATGATGATGATGATGATGAATTACAATAAACTTCCTAACAGTCAGCTTGGAAGGAGAGGACACACAGGTTTGGAGCAACTTGGCTTGGCCAAAGTTGCAGTTGTGGACATAGCAAAAGGGGTCCGATCAACCTTAAAATAACGTGCAAATGAGTTCTAGGACAGGTCCAGAGAACTCTTTAAAGGAGAGCAGTACCAAGGACCCCTGGGGGTGCAAGGCAAGCCTGGTTCGAGAGAACGAGCTGGAAAATGATAAAAAATCCTCCTCCAATATGGCTGCTTCAGTCTTGACTCTAAGGGTCCATGCATGGGAAAGGGGGGGGGCCTTTCAACACTCATTTAAGTGATACCTTCAAAAGCGAAAAGACATTCCTGACATAGTCAACCATATAGGGCTCACCACTTAAAACACTAGTGGGAAGTGAAGGTGATCTTTGCACGGCAGAATAATTAGGTACCAAGGATACTGGGATCAGACCTAGCTCATGGAGCACAGTGGCTGTAGCCTAAAATTCTGTCACAAGCACCAACTTGGGCTCAGCTTGCACAATCTCATTAATAGGTGACAAGACATTAACAAAATTATGATCATAAATAATCAAATTATGGTCGTTGTCCTGTGTGACTGGGGCTTCAGAGGGCTCCAGACACTTTCGACACAGAAACTAGTTTACGTTTCTTACTATTGCTGGAAGAAAATGAGGAAGGAGAATGATCTCTCTTAGCTCGTTTCTTGTCGAGAAAGATATTTCGACACACGGAGAGGATGGCCACTCCCTCCAATACTCACATGGAGACTCCATGAAGCATCTCTTGCCACAGCATGAGGGGCAAACGGGATATTAGCCGACATCAACCCAACTCACGAAGTCCCACAAGGGAGCCCGTCATGGCTGGGGCACGAACGTATGACGCTAGATGTACCAGCCATGAAACAACACACTTGTACTCACAAATAATGGGAGCACAGCTAATGACAAGGATAACAGAAAAAGACGCAGAGCACTATAAAGATATTGAATATGGATATAAATGTCATTTTCGTAAAAGAGACGAGGGGATGCCTTCTTTTAGCATGACGACCATAAGGTACGTAACGTAAGAGCAGTGGAGTTGCTTAGCAACCTATTTTGATACAATCGAACCTTTTTCTTTCCTGATTGTCTGGTCATAGAAAACGAGACAAGGAGTATCTCATTTAAATGACTCAGAAGTTTGTATCAGTGTAGGAATAAATTATTTCGCCAAGGAGTTCTTGAACCATTGAAGAGAGACTTACTTGGTAGTGTATTCTAATGTTCCTGAAGGATCTGGATGCAATTCAAATTCTTGATCGGCTTCCATTCTAACATCATCAAAGGTCATGTGAGGTTTATTCTTATACCTAGAAAAGTTTAAAGAACCATTTAACCTGATTTACAAACATACCAATTATGTTTGAGATAAGAATCAAGAATAATTGCTTTTAAAGTATAAACTTCTGTTTAAATCATATATTACTGCCTCATGGATTACCCAGATCTTCAATTTGAAGTCTGCTACATATCAACATTTACCAAAGGAACAAGACTTTCACTAATATTATCACCTCTGGATATTCTTTCTTATCTTCTATAGGAGATGAGCACTATTACGTAAAAGTTTGCTAATAAACTAATAAAAATTCAATTTTTTCCATCTGAGCAGTAAATTTTTTGTAGAGCAGCCCCAAAACCATATGCTAATAGGGGCTAGCCCTCAGTATGTCATTAATCTAACAAAGGATACTAATGGTATAGGCTACAATTGAGCATCACGATAAACCAAAGCTAATGCTTGGTCTATATGACTTATAGCCGAAAATAAACTGTACTAGCTAACACTTGACATTTATTTCCCTAAATCTATCTTCGAAACATCGCTTTTAGAAATAATAGCACAGCAAAATCACATCATAATAATGTATATGATTAAGTAAAGAAAGCTGATGAGTGTAGGGATTATATTATATTGATAAAGCATTCTTGTGAAGAAAATCTCTAGTTCTAAAGCTCTAACACTGTATAACATTTAAACAATGACATCTTAGACTACTGGTACTGTAGTTCTATAGAAAAAAGTACTGTATATAAAGTTAACTAGATCTGGATATTTTCTAATAGTTTTTAGTGCCAATTCAAAATAAACAAACCATGACATTTTAAAAAATTAATTCTAAAAAGTATTAGTTTACTTGAAGATCACCAAATGTGAAATATTAATTAATCAACTATTAATACCCAAAAAATGAGATTAAATGTTAAAACAAATAGAAAGCATGAGCTGCTTTAAATATCTTCTACAAAATCAAACAATTAAAATACCGACATATAAAGTACAATAACTAAAATGGAATCTAAGTTTACAAAACACTCTTTCTCTCTCTCTCTTCAATGCATTTCAGCTACAGTATATAAGAGCTTTCTTTCCTTAATTTGAAGACCACAAATATAAGTGTTACTATTAAAAAAAAAATTAATAATCTAAATTTCATTTGCATAACCTACTTGAAAGAAATAAACTAAAGTACATATCTCATTTTCTTTTTTTACTTTTAATGTGCAATCTTTGGTTTTACTTCACATTGCTATGCAATTCTTATTACTTTCCTCTGCTCCGGCATTCACCATCATTTAAAAACATATCCTGCAGGCAAACCCTGTGAGCTGTGACACGAGTGACCTTGCCAATTAAATCAGTCATAATGAACAAAATAACTAGAAGTCATGTACAGTAAATCTTTATAATGCACACACAAAATCTAAAAAGGTTCTGCTGACAGAACATTTTACCTAGTACCTTTGCATATGAAAAATAACAACTTACAATCTCATCTTATTTGGATGGTAACCATTTTCTCCTCCCACAATGATAATGCCTTTTAGTTTTATGTTGTCCGTAAATCTGTATCAAAGAGAAAAAAAAGAGAACCATGAGTAAAACACTAAAATTTGTAGACTATGAGCTGGACCAGATGGTCATTTCTTATTCTTTAGCAGAATAAAACCAGCTTTCAAAAAATTGTCATTACCAAAACATCCATGTAGTGTACTGTACATTCTTAACCCTTTTACCCCCAAAGGACGTACTGGTACGTTTCACAAAACCCATCCCTTTACCCCCATGGACGTACCGGTACGTCCTTGCAAAAAAATGCAATAAAAATTTGATTTTTCATATTTTTGATAATTTTTTGAAAAAATTCAGGCATTTTCCAAGAGAATGAGACCAACCTGACCTCTCTATGACAAAAATTAAGGCTGTTAGAGCAATTTAAAAAAAATATACTGCAAAATGTGCTGGGAAAAAAATAACCCCTTGGGGGTTAAGGGTTGGAAATTTCCAAAGAGCCTGGGGGAAAAAGGGTTAAAGTACACTATGAACTTCATAATACAAAAACAAACAATATGAGAATAAATTAGTGTGATACAATGTTAGGTAGAGCTTAGTAGAGTAAATTACTGGGTTAGAAAAGTAAATTCTGTACTTGCAACTTCCTATCAAAACTGTAGACAACTTGGATTGAATTGGATTTATGGGTTTGGCCCATACAACCTAGAGCTGGCGCACTTCACTGCAGTGTAAAAAACTACTGTCAGCTTCTACAGTACTTTTTTTAAAATGATGATGATAGAAACCAATAGTATCAAATTTCTGCAACTACTCACTAAAGTGATACAGTATAACCACATGAAACACGCTACCACTAACGCATAAAAACCAAAAGCTAAGCAACCACTCTATATAATGCTTCTGTTTTATCACCTATAAGGGACAAAAGATGAGAATACATTTGAATAATGAATAAGAAAAAAAATATTCATACAATTTTCAAAGTTTATAACACCAGCCTTGGAGTACAGGGATAGAAAGCTATGAATGTTTCTGAATTTTAGCATACTTTCTAAAAGCCTGAATAGCATACATCAATTCACCACAAGGAACTGGTTTACAAAAATATATATAATATTACACCACTTATTTGATTTTCAACTTACCTTAATTCTCAGTATAAACGAGTTGTAAAGCACCCAAGAAAGAACAATTACTGTTATCCCTTTTACCCCCCAGGCTATTTGGAAATTTCCAAACCTTAACCCCTAGGGGTTTATTTTTTTCCCAGCACATTTTGCAGTATATTTTTTTTTTAATTGCTTTAACAGCCTTAATTTTTGTCATAGAGAGGTCAGGTTGGTCTCAGTCTCTTGGAAAATGGCTGAATTTTCTCAAAAAATTATCAAAAAAATAAAAAAAAAATTTTATAGTATTTTTTTGTAAGGATGTACCGGTACGTCCATGGGGGTAAAGGGATGGCTTTTGTGAAACGTACCAGTATGTCCTTTGGGGGTAAAAGGGTTATGATATCCAACATGGAATACTGTATTCATAAATGCTGGAACTCTCAAGAAAATGCACAAGGACCTAAAAATGCCAGATTCCCCAAGGTTCTTCATGAGGGATACCCAGATGTGCGTGGACAGTTTACAGGTTATGAGAACGCTCTCAATTCTTGCAGGTGCTATCCGACAACCAATGATTTTGGTGTATGCTATTCAGGCTTTTAGAAAGTATGCTAAAATTCAGAAACATTCATAGCTTTCTATCCATATACTCCAAGGCTGCTGTTATAAACTTTGAAAATTGTACATACATACATACATATACCAAAGGCACTTCCCCCAATTTTGGGGGGTAGCCGACATCAACAAGAAACAAAACAAAAAAGGGGACCTCTACTCTCTACGTTCCTCCAGCCTAACCAGGGACTCAGCCGAGTTCAGCTGGTACTGCTAGGGTGCCACAGCCCAACCTCCCACATTTCCACCACAGATGAAGCTTCATACTGCTGAGTCCCCTACGCTGCTACCTCCGCGGTCATCTAAGGCACCGGAGGAAGCAGCAGGGCCTACCGGAACTGCGTCACAATCGCTCGTCATTCATTCCTATTTCTAGCACGCTCTCTTGCCTCTCTCACATCTATCCTCCTATCACCCAGAGCTTTCTTCACACCATCCATCCACCCAAACCTTGACCTTCCTCTTGTACTTCTCCCATCAACTCTTGCATTCATCACCTTCTTTAGCAGACAGCCATTTTCCATTCTCTCAACATGGCCAAACCACCTCAACACATTCATATCCACTCTAGCCGCTAACTCATTTCTTACACCCGTTCTCACCCTCACCACTTCGTTCCTAACACTATCAACTCGAGATACACCAGCCATACTCCTCAGACACTTCATCTCAAACACATTCAATTTCTGTCTCTCCATTACTTTCATTCCCCACAACTCCGATCCATACATCACAGTTGGTACAATCACTTTCTCATATAGAACTCTCTTTACATTCATGCCCAACCCTCTATTTTTTACTACTCCCTTAACTGCCCCCAACACTTTGCAACCTTCATTGACTCTCTGACGTACATCTGCTTCCACTCCACCATTAGCTGCAACAACAGACCCCAAGTACTTAAAACTGATCCACCTCCTCAAGTAACTCTCCATTCAACATGACATTCAACCTTGCACCACCTTCCCTTCTCGTACATCTCATAACCTTACTCTTACCCACATTAACTCTCAACTTCCTTCTCTCACACACCCTTCCAAATTCTGTCACTAGTCGGTCAAGCTTCTCTTCTGTGTCTGCTACCAGTACAGTATCATCCGCAAACAACAACTGATTTACCTCCCATTCATGATCATTCTCGCCTACCAGTTTAAATCCTCGTCCAAGCACTCGAGCATTCACCTCTCTCACCACTCCATCAACATACAAGTTAAACAACCACGGCGACATCACACATCCCTGTCTCAGCCCCACTCTCACCGGAAACCAATCGCTCACTTCATTTCCTATTCTAACACATGCTTTACTACCTTTGTAGAAACTTTTCACTGCTTGCAACAACCTTCCACCAACTCCATATAACCTCATCACATTCCACATTGCTTCCCTATCAACTCTATCATATGCTTTCTCCAGATCCATAAACGCAACATACACCTCCTTACCTTTTGCTAAATATTTCTCGCATATCTGCCTAACTGTAAAAATCTGATTCATACAACCCCTACCTCTTCTAAAACCACCCTGTACTTCCAAGATTGCATTCTCTGTTTTATCCTTAATCCTATTAATCAGTACTCTACCATACACTTTTCCAACTACACTCAACAAACTAATACCTCTTGAATTACAACACTCATGCACATCTCCCTTACCCTTATATAGTGGTACAATACATGCACAGACCCAATCTACTGGTACCATTGACAACACAAAACACACATTAAACAATCTCACCAACCATTCAAGTACAGTCGCACCCCCTTCCTTCAACATCTCAGCTTTCACACCATCCATACCAGATGCTTTTCCTACTCTCGTTTCATCTAGTGCTCTCCTCACTTCCTCTATTGTAATCTCTCTTTCATTCTCATCTCCCATCACTGGCACCTCAACACCTGGAACAGCAATTATATCTGCCTCCCTATCATCCTCAACATTCAGCAAACTTTCAAAATATTCCGCCCACCTTTTCCTTGCCTCCTCTCCTTTTAACAACCTTCCATTTCCATCTTTCACTGTCTCTTCAATTCTTGTGGCGGCCTTCCTTGCTCTCTTCACTTGAAAATTGTATGAATATTTTTTTTTCTTATTCATTATTCAAATGTATTCTCATCTTTTGTCCTTATAGGTGATAAAACAGAAGCATTATATAGAGTGGTTGCTTAGCTTTTGGTTTGTATATGTTACCGCTAGTGTGTTTCATGTGGTTATATCACTTTAGTGAGTAGTTGCAGAAATTTGATACTATTGGTTTCTATCATCATCATTTTAAAACAAGTACTCTAGAAGCTGACAGTAGTTTTTACACTGCAGTGAAATGCGACAGCTCTAGGTTGTATACGCCAAACCCATAAATCCAATTCAATCCAAGTTGTCTACAGTTTAAGAGCTCCAGTTTTTATTATATTAGCCTTAATGCACTTGATTTCTCTAATTTGAGAACATTATACAAAGGTCTAACCAGAACACTATGTTTTTATTTTATCTATATCAAAAAATAAATGAAATAATCATTTAGCATAAATGAAAAATTTATTTTACAGAAGTAGGGAACATATACAAAATATATGGACCTATAAGGTATACTGTATGTCTAATGTTTGTTTGTACATACTGTACCAGAGATTTGTGCATGTGAGCTTGTGTGTGTGTTTGGCTATTTTATTTAGAAGTTATGATTGCTTTTCATATTGGTTAAAGGAAAATTGGACAATAGCCTATCAGACTGTACACATGATTCTGTAATATTATTGAAGTGATATACAGTGTACATACTATCGTCAAAGAGAATACCGTATAGAAAGGAACAGACGAATGGTAAAATACTAGTATCAAATACTAAAGGTAAAAGAAACCAAGTACCATGATATACAAGGATCTAGCATCCAAATTTCTTAATGAATCAAATATAAAAAAAAAAGCAAAATTGGGTGAAAAGTTACCCATTCTAGTAAAATCTGACATATCTTTCTCAATTAGTCTCTCTGACCACCAATGAATGGTATTCCTATAGCAATCATAATATTTTACACAATAAAATGCAGTCTTACATAATCCTGCCACTGGTGAATGTAAAATCACAAATTTTAAAAGTAATTTTTATTTTTCCTAGCTATACAAACCTGAGTCCTTTAGTATGGGTAGATTTGGTGACAGCTGGTAACGGCCAAAGAATAATTATAGAGGTTTAGGTAACCAGCACCAAGTATCCACTGGTGGTTTACATCTGACAGCACTCCCTACAATCTGATACTGCCTGGGACTTGTGGGGTGGATGTGGTAAGAAGTGAAACCTAAAGTACTTAGGTTTGTATAGCTAGGAAAAATGCAAATCACTTTTAAAATTTGTGATTTGTTCCGACACAATTAAAAATTATCCTTTAGTAGGGGAGTCATCATTAAGAGGGAGAAGTTCCAATTGCCAATACGCTGGCTAGTAATCCTGGATCACAATGCTCAGTCTGGTATAAAGAGCAGGGCAAAAGATCTTTCCATCCCTTGGCCTATGGTTGAATGACCTACTGTGTCACGGCCCAGGGGTTCTTCATACAAAGACCCTATCTTCAGTGAGAGCAATATCCCTGTTAAAGACTATCATAAGTACTATGTTTGCCTTAACTAACACACACACCCTCAAATGGAGTGAGGAGATTCTACATGTTTACTGATGAGTAAAATAACTACCCGTCACTAGGTTGCTTACTTGAATCAGTGTCCGTTCCAGCTCCATAAAATTTATGATGTAAACATTATCTTAAACACGGTGCTTCTATGCCCTTGAAGAATCGAGGTTTGCTAGGCACTTACCAAGGTCCTATGGATAATGTAACCAGGGACCTGAGGATGCAATATCAAAGATATTGTGTCAATAAGGTGGTCTGTCTCTTTTAGACACCAGCCTTTCAACATGTTTCTTTCTGAGGTTAAAGTGGTACCAATTCCTCTAACTTCGTGAGCTCTAGGAGGGGCCCAGGATAATGGCTCTTACCCTTGCTCTCTGTAGGCTCTACTGATGACTTGTGAAGACAGAAGGGGATTGTATTTATGGAGATATTCTTCTTTGTACCCCTAGTGCTAACAAAGAGACTGTAAGTGTGGCCTACATGATCTCATTTGTTTTATGTAGAGCCTCACTGCTCTTACAGGACACAGAAGCAAGTCCTCAGGATTATCAATCACTTCATTCAGCGTCGATACTGAAAAGGATTCATACCTAGTCACTGATCGATGAGTTTTATGTTTTTACCACATTCACGAACGAAAGAGAATTAAATTTATATCCACCCAATGAACCATGCATCTCTCCCACTCTTTTTGTTTGAAGCTATCTCCACCCGATAAACCATGCAGCTGTCCCACTCTTTTGTTTGAAGCTAAGTCTAACAGAAAGAGTGATATATCCATTTGAGGCTTTCGTCAAGGATTCATAAGGAGCCTTCTGGAGTGAGCAAAGGACAGGACACATTCCAAAAAGAGGGTTTTATTTCTCAAGGGGGACAACTGTTGAAAAATCCACATAAAAAATGATATTTTGATTATAAAATAAATTTTTGAATATACTTACCCGGTGAATATATAATAGCTGACGTCTCCGACGGCTCGACAGAAAAACACAAAAACTCGCGAGCGATCGCCATGAAGGTTGCGGGTGTGCCCACCAGCGCCAACTATCGGCCAGATACCGCATATACATGTAAACAGCTCCAGTTCTTCTCATCCCGCTGGGTCTCTATCGGGGAGGAAGGGGGGGCCTTTAATTTATATATTCACCGGGTAAGTATATTCAAAAATTTATTTTATAATCAAAATATCATTTTTAAATATTAAACTTAGCCGGTGAATATATAATAGCTGATTCACACCCATGGTGGTGGGTAGAGACCAGTATTAATACAGTTTACGGCGTATATGCTTAGAGTTTTTGACAGTTATATCATAACAAAACCCAAATATATATAGGTACCTGGTAAGGAAGCTGACTTTGACGATTACTCTGCCTTGTTAGTCTGTCTTCCTCACGAAGCCCAGCCATCCTCTTAGGATGCTGAAAGACTCCCAGGAGCTGAAGTATCAAGGGCGGCAACCCATACAACAGGACCTCATCAAACCCCTAATCTGGGCGCTCTCAAGAAATGACATTTGACCACCCGCCAAATCAACCAGGATGCGAAAGGCTTCTTAGCCTTCCGTACAATCCAAAAAAAAGATTAAAAACATTTCAAGAGACAGATTAAAAGGATATTGGAATTAAGGGAATGTAGTGGTAGAACCCTCACCCACTACTGCACTCGCTGCAACGAATGGACCCAGTGTGTAGCAGTCCTCATAAAGAGTCTGGACATCTTTTAAGTAAAATGACGCGAATACCGACTTGCTTCTCCAAAAGGTTGCGTCCATAATACTTCGCAGAGATCTATTTTGCTTAAAGGCCACGGAAGTTGCTATAGCTCTTACTTCGTGTGTCTTAACTTTAAGCAAGCAACGGTCTGTTTCACTCAAGTGAGAATGAGCCTCTCGGATTAAAAATCTGATAAAATATGACAAAGCATTCTTTGACATAGGTAATGATGGCTTCTTAACTGAGCACCACAAGGCCTCAGATCCACCTCGTAAGGACTTAGTACGAGCTAAGTAGAACTTAAGAGCTCTAACTGGACACAGTACTCTTTCAAGTTCGTTGCCTACGATCTCTGACAGGCAAGGTATATCAAATGACTTAGGCCAAGGACGAGAAGGCAGTTCATTTTTGGCCAGGAAACCAAGTTGAAGTGAACATGTGGCTTTATCTGTGGAAAAGCCGATGTTCTTACTGAAGGCATGAATTTCACTGACCCTTTTAGCCGAAGCCAAGCACACTAGGAAAAGTGTCTTGAGGGTGAGATCCTTCAGGGAGGCTGAATGTAATGGCTCAAACCTGTCTGACATCAGGAACCTTAGGACCACGTCTAAGTTCCATCCAGGAGTTGCCATACGACGTTCCTTAGAGGTCTCGAAAGACTTAAGGAGATCTTGGAGATCTTTATTATTGGAAAGATCTAAGCCTCTATGTCGAAAGACCGAAGCCAACATGCTCCTGTAGTGCTGAGAGGGAGCGAACATTTCTCAGATGTAATAGAAAATCTGCGATTTGGGCTACAGAGGTACTGGAAGAGGACACAGATGCTGACTTGCACCAGTCTCGAAAGACTTCCCACTTCGACTGGTATACTTTGATGGTAGAAGCTCTCCTAGCTCTCGCAATCGCACTGGCTGCCTCCTTCGAAAAGCCTCGAGCTCTTGAGAGTCTTTCGATAGTCTGAAGGCAGTCAGACGAAGCGCGGGGAGGCTTTGATGAACATCCTTTACGTGGGGCTGACGTAAGAGATCTACCCTTAGAGGAAGACTCCTTGGAATGTCTACCAGCCATTGAAGTACCTCGGTGAACCACTCTCTCGCGGGCCAGAGGGGAGCAACCAACGTCAACCTTGTCCCTTCGTGAGAGGCGAACTTCTGCAGTACCTTGTTGACTATCTTGAATGGTGGGAATGCATACAAGTCCAGGTGAGACCAGTCCAGTAGAAACGCGTCTATGTGGATCGCCACTGGATCTGGGACTGGTGAGCAATAGATTGGGAGCCTTTTGGTCAACGAGGTGGCAAAGAGGTCTATGGTGGGTTGACCCCAAGTCGCCCAAAGACTCTTGCATACGTCCTTGTGGAGGGTCCATTCCGTGGGTATCACCTGACCTCTCCGACTGAGACAGTCTGCCAAGACGTTCACGTCCCCCTGGATGAATCTTGTCAACAGGGAGATGCCTCGATTTTTTGACCATATGAGGAGGTCCCTTGCGATCACGTACAGCGTGTGGGAGTGAGTGCCTCCTTGCTTGGAGATGTACGCCAAAGCTGTGGTGTTGTCTGAATTGACCTCTACCACTTTGTTTCGAAGAATGCTCTCGAAATTCATCAAGGCCAAGTGGACTGCTAATAGCTCCTTTCCGTTGATGTGCATGCTCTTCTGAACTGAGGTCCACAGACTCGAGCATTCCCGACCGTCCAGGGTCGCACCCCAACCCAAATCCGACGCGTCTGAGAACAACACGTGGTTTGGGTTCTTGACTGCTAGGGACAGGCCCTCTCTCAGACTGATATTGCTGTCCCACCAGTTCAGGCATGCTTTTACTGGTTCGGAGACCGGGATTGATACAGTCTCTAAAGTCTTGCCCTTGTTCCAGTGAGAGTCTAAATGGAACTGGAGAGGCCGAAGGTGCAGTCTCCCTAGCGAGACAAACTGCTCCAGGGATGACAGAGTCCCTACGAGACTCATCCAACTCCTTACTGAACAACGTTCTCTTTTCAGCATTAGTTGGACTTTGAGCAGGGCTTGTTCTATTCGGGTGGCAGACGGAAAAGCCCGAAAAACTAGACTGCGAATCTCCAACCCCAAATATAGAATCGTCTGGGATGGGATCAGTTGGGACTTTTCTAAGTTGACCAAAAGTCCCAACTCCTTGGCCAGACCCAACGTCCAATGTAGATCCTGCAGACAGCGATGACTGGACGATGCTCTGAGAAGCCAGTCGTCCAAGTACAGGGAGGCTCGAATTCCCGATAGATGAAGGAATTTTGCCACATTCCTCATGAGCCTCGTAAACACGAGAGGAGCAGGACTGAGGCCGAAGCACAGTGCTCGAAACTGGTACACCACATTCCTGTAAACAAACCTCAGAAACGGTTGGGAATCCGGGTGTATAGGAATGTGGAAGTACGCATCTCGCAGGTCGAGAGAGACCATCCAGTCTCCCTCTCTGACCGCTGCTAAGACGGACTTCGTGGTCTCCATCGTAAATTTTGTTTTCGTAACAAAAACGTTGAGCGCACTGACGTCTAGCACTGGCCTCCAACCTCCTGTATGCTTTGGGACTAGGAAGAGACGGTTGTAAAACCCCGGTGATTGAAGGTCCGAGACTTTCACCACCGCTCCCTTCTCTAGCAACAGAGACACTTCGTGATGTAGGGCTTGTCTCTTTGACTCCTCTCGATACCTGGGAGAGAGGTCTATGGGAGTTGTTACTAGAGGAGGTTTGCGTACATACGGTATTTTGTACCCCTCTTTGAGCAACAGAACAGACTCTTGGTCTGCACCCCTCTTCTCCCAGGCCTGCCAGAAGCTGTTCAGTCTGGCCCCTACCGCTGTCTGAGGCCGTGGGCAGTCAGACTCTGCCACGGGAGGACTTGGCTCCTCTCTTCTTACCTCTCTTTCCCTCGGCACGAGAGCCTCCCCTGCTGGGAGCTCTGCCACGAAAGGGCGGGATAAATCTAGACGCAGGAGTCTCGATTCTGGGTCTCACAACAAAGGATGAAGAAGGAGCTCCCTTGCGAGCAGAGGACGCCATCAGGTCATGTGTGTCCTTCTGCACAAGCGAAGCAGCTATGTCCTTAATCAGCTGTTGTGGAAACAAGGCAGCCGATAAGGGAGCAAAGAGCAGTTCCGATCTCTGACAGGGAGTAACTCCTGCTGAAAGGAAAGAGCTAAGGGTTTCTCTCTTCTTCAAGACTCCCGACGTAAAGGTGGAGGCGAGCTCATTGTAGCCATCGCGGATGGCTTTGTCCATACAGGACATAATAAGTAAGGATACATCTTGGTCAGCAGACAAGATCTTCCTACTTAATGCTCCTAAAGACCAATCAAGAAAGTTAAAAACTTCAAAGGCCCTGTATACGCCTTTAAGTAGATGGTCAAGGTCCGAGGAGGACCAACAAATCTTCGAGCGTCTCATGGCCAGGCGACGGGGAGAGTCTACGAGGCTTGAGAAGTCACCCTGGGCAGAGGCAGGGACTCCCAAGCCGAGAACTTCTCCCGTGTCATACCAGACGCTCGATCTATAAGCAAGCTTAAAAGGTGGGAAGGCAAAGGCCGTCTTCCCCAAACTCCTCCTGGTATCCAACCAGTCGCCTAGAAGACGTAAAGCCCTCTTAGAAGAGCGAGAAAGCACTAGCTTAGTAAAGGCAGGCTTGGTAGCAGCTAAGCCTAGAGCAAACTCAGACGGAGGCGAACGAGGAGCAACAGCAACAAAATGATCTGGGAAAAGATCCTTGAAAATCATCATGATCTTCTTAAAATCCATCGAAGGTTGAACAGCCTTAGGTTCTTCTACATCTGACAAAACGTCCAAAGGATTATCATTAGGATGAGGATCAGCAACGTCCTCATCTGAAGGAACCTCGTCCGACAACTGATGAGTCTCAAGCAAGGGAGAGACCTGCCTTGGTGGCAATGCTTGATAAGCAGAGTCCACACGCACAGGAGCATCAGTAGCAGTCCAGGACGCTACGTCATGTAACTGCTTAACGGACTGACTAGCAACAACAACAGGAGCGGGAGGACGCTCGACGTCAACTCGAGACTGCCTTGACTGCCTAGATTGAGCAGTTAAAACAACTCTTGACTGCGGTACTTGACGCTCAACGTCAAAACAAGTCAACTTAGCTGGTTGGCGAACGTCCTGAACGTCAACACGAGCATGCGGCAGCGGCTGAACGTCCACAAGCGGCTGAAAGTCAACACGGGACTGCATCGAGTGAGGCTCTAAGTCACGTGACTGACGTGACTTTGTAACGTCAACAGGACGAGAAAAGGCTCGTTTGGGCGGCTGACGGCCAGGATCTCAATCAGCTAAACGGCGAGGATCATCGTGAACCTGCTCAGCAGTATACTCCTCCATAAGAGAGGCAAGCTTAAACTGCATATCCTGCAGTACAACCCATTTAGGATCAACGGGAGTGGGTGCGGGTCGAGACAATGGTAACGTCTGTGACTGTAAAACCTTGCCTAAACCAAGACTCTCGGAGCCTGTGTTACGCTTCTGTTTAGGCGGCGAGCAGTCTTCCGATGACTGCACAGGGTCAGAGCTGTCCCAATGGCTACAACCAGGACGCTGGACCTGTCCTGAAGGGACTGACTTCCGCTTTAAGGGTCTCGAAACCTTGCTCCACGGTTTCTTACGCGAGAAGCCTTCGAAAGATGAGGAGAAAATCGCCTCGCTCGTCTTATGGTAGGAGCGGTCTTGACGAGACACGCCCGAAACCATAGAGGGAACGTCTGTTCGTTGGTTAAAGCCTCTCGTCCCCATAAGTCCTACGACATTACTTCTCCCTGGTGCATGGGAGCTTGCAAGAGGTCTCGGACTAGGCGAACGACAAGCACGAACAGACGAACCCTCGGTCGCAACACTGATAACACTTTGCGCACTAATCACTTTATCCCCACGATTTTCTAATGTGGCACTCTGACACTCTAACTCTTTAACATCCGCCATGAGTTGATTACGGTCCGTAGCCAAAGATTCAACTCTCTCGCCCAACGCTTGAATGGCACGTAACATATCCCGCATTGATGGTTCATGAGTGCTAGTAGAGGGTTCAGGCACAACTACTACTGGGGAAGGATTAGGTTCAGGGGCATGGGAGGAGGAAAATTCTAATGATCTAGAGGAACTTCTCCTCACCCTATCTCTCTCTAGTTTACGAGAATACTTATCAAACTCTAGCCAGTCGAATTCCGAAAGTACCACGCACTCATCACACCGATCTCCTAATTGACAGGTTTTACCCCGACAATTAGAACACACAGTATGTGGGTCGAGAGAGGCCTTTGGAAGACGTTTGTTACAATCCCTAGCATTACATTTACGAAATTTAGGAATTGGAGAAGGGTCAGCCATTTTGAAAAGTCAAAGAAAATCCAAAAACAATCCAAAGTCATTAACAATAAAATCTATCCAAAAAAGAGTTCAAGAGTTTAAATTGAAGATAAAAACACCTGCACTGCGAAAGCTCAAAACCAAAAAGAAGTACTTCACCAAGAATGACGAAAAACTCCAGGTCAACAGCGAGTAATGGAATCAACTTGTCGACAAGACCGACAGAGAAGAACTGGAGCTGTTTACATGTATATGCGGTATCTGGCCGATAGTTGGCGCTGGTGGGCACACCCGCAACCTTCATGGCGATCGCTCGCGAGTTTTTGTGTTTTTCTGTCGAGCCGTCGGAGACGTCAGCTATTATATATTCACCGGCTAAGTTTAATATTTAAAAAAGAACAATTGATGTCTAGTGAGTCTTTCTGCCGACATCCTTGGGGTTAGGGTCACTACCTCAGGGTCTAAGGGAACTAGGGAAGGATGAGCTTCTGTCATGTAGAATTTCCTCTGCTTAGAAAAGATAAGAGGAATTAACTTTCTGGATGGTCTTCTTGGTCTGGCAACACCATGCCAATTAAAAGTGGTGCTTTATGGTGTGTGATTTCCTGAATCAGGAGTCAATGGAAGTTTGCTGCCCACAGAAGGAGGCTTTTGGTGCATAATCCAAGATGTTGACTTTCCTGATGAGTCCTAAGACCCTCGGAAAAGAAGACCCTCTTTAAGCATGGTAGATGTAGAATCCAAGGGCCTCCCCTCATCAGGACTTAAGAGTCTGACATGTGAAGTCTTGGGGGTTCGGATGAGACAATTCTTGCCCTCTTAGGAGAAGATGTCCTCCCTGACTTTCTCACCCCTAGAAAAAGGAGAAAAGTAGGGGAACACATGATGTTTGGAGAGAGGATGTTTCATCTCATCCAGGGACTCTGGGACCCGACATGATTATACTAATGGCTCTTTGGTCGATTTCGACCCTCTCCAATAAACAATTTCTATAAGAGAGCCTATATTCACCCGTAAACTTTGGAAGCCCCAGTCTAGGATCCGTAGGGTGTGGATCCCCTTTCTCAATGCTCAGAGCAGCAACTCACTCTGATAGACATTTTACAACCTTGGAACGTTACATTTCTTTATAATCTTTAATAGGAATGACAAGCAACTTCAAGACTTGACTTAGCGCTATTTCTTGTCCTTCGAAACCCTTGGAAAAGGAATTGGCCGGTCTTCGATGAAGCTGTTCACTTTAGTGCTTTTCTCTCATAGAAAACTTCAAAGGTTGTAGGCTCCTTACTCAAAGGTGGAGCCTCATCCTTCTGAGGTACATGCTCTCCACAATGACGCATTTCCACTTAAAGGTTTGCATATCGATGGTGCTGTTTAACCTTATGTGCCTCTCGGAGGATTGTAACAAGATCTTTCGGAAAGATACAGCAGCGCTCAAAGCTGATTTAGAAGCTAAACCAGTATGCTCAATTGGGCTATAGCCCAAAGAACTGCTTTCATCTCTCCCGGAGGAGTAGGCAGAGAACTCAGAGACAAGTCTTTTTCATAAGAATCCATGGTCAAAGGCAATAAAGAGGGAGATGGCACTCCAAGGCACTTCTCGCCTAAAACTTTGGAAGTTTCGGCCGAAGCATGCTAAGCAGCTGGTATTTCCAAAAGTGAAGATTAAAGTTCATCCTCAAGGGGTGGTCTTCCCATTCCTCTTGGGGAAGCAGGGAGATATACCGTCTTGGAAGCTTGCCCTTCGGTCTGTCCTCCGAAGAATTATCCAAAAGAGCACAGCGACAAGAATCCGTCATGGGAGGTAGGGATATAGTCAACTTTTCTACCTCAAGGATGATATTGAGGGAGAACGATCACTCTTACATCTCTTCCCCCCCTGAGCAAGCTTGCGCCAGGGAAATATGCTAACATTATGCTTGTCTCTTCTTAAGGCTATGCACATTCATCAATAAACAGAATCCATTATAAACAATGATACGAGTCCAAAATCTGCACTCTTGGTGGCAAAGTTCTCTCGAGCACTCGGAATATCGAAGTACTATATGTCTTCCTCTCAAAAGGAAAATGTATTCTTCCCTACACAGTTTTCTTGTACTCTCATAGAGGAAACTGTTATAAGGCACTACTAGGAATGCTCCGAAGAGTTGGCGCTCACTGAGGTGAGAGCAAACAGGCATACTTGCTTGTGCGTTGAGAGAAATGTTAACCACCAACACAAGGATCTGGTAGAAGCCCTCTCATCTCTGAAATTTATTTAAATTTCAAGGAATTGAGTTGTCTTTGATGCCGGGAACAAGTGTCCCAGAATTGAAGACATGTTTGTGTTTTACTAAGTTGATTCACACTCATTGAATCAGGATATATGTGAAAAACTTCAGGTCCGTTAGAGAGCGTCAAGAAAACATTTGTGCAGCTCAATAGCCAAATTCATAATGGAGGCTCAGATCGCTGTCAGATCCAGACCACCAGTGGATACTGGGTGCTGGTTACCAGCTCAATAACTCTTCACTGGCCATCACCTGTCGACAGAATCTACCCCTAATAAAGGACAAAGGTTTATATTTTCGTAGGAATGAACAAGATTGGTAGCCAGGCAATGATTAACTGAAGATCCATGCAGGCAATTAAATGGTTCCCATAACCTGTACACTGCCCCAGATTCATTATCATGACAACAAGCAAGCCACTTGGTCCTTTCCCCGAATCCAAATGAGCAAGAAGAATCTATCCTAAATTCTTTGGTTTAAACTCTGTATCTGAATCAATTTTGCACACTAGAAAATTCTATCCAAGATCTATTTGACACTCAACAATATTCTATTATGAAAAACATTTTAGAATATACAGTAATTCCTCATGGACAGAGATTTTAATAAAGTTTACTTCACTTTAACCTACTATTTACTATAAACACTATATGATAATCTATATGCTAAATTATTAGATAGCAGAAAATAAATAGTTAAATAGGAAATTTCAAAGAAATATGATTAAGTAATCTCATGAGAAAACTAATCTTAGTGAATAAAAAATCATGAGTGTGTTTGTACAAGTACAGTATACAAGAACTCACGGAATATTGAAGAGAAGTTCCTCATCTGCGTCGCTTTCCACAAACTGAAATGAAATTTTTGGGAAAAAGTTCTATTAATTTCAGACTTCATTTCCGTACAATAGTTTCTTATTAAAACTAAAACAAAGTACAATACTGTATATCAAACTACTCTCTGTCATTGCTCAGGGTTATACAGTATATACATTTATATCAAGCACAGTACTGTACATAAATGAAGGGTCTTTAATGAAAGTACTGCAAAGCATAAAAACCTAAAACAATGTATTCTTATGTAGAAACTATTACCTTTTTAACCCTTTTACCCCCAGGCTCTTTGGAAATTTCCAACCCTTAACCCCAGGGGATTATTTTTTTCCCAGCACATTTTGCAGTATATTTTTCTTAAATTGCTCTAACAGCCTTAATTTTTGTCAGAGAGAGGTCAGGTTGGTCTCATTCTCTTGGAAAATGCCTGAAGTTTTTCAAAAAAAATTATCAAAAATATGAAAAAAAAATCTTTATAGCATTTTTTTGCAAGGACGTACCGGTACGTCCATGGGGGTAAAGGGATGGCTTTTGTGAAACGTACCAGTACGTCCTTTGGGGGTAAAAGGGTTAACATACAGTAATTAATATTATACAAATTTATTACCTTATCCCTTGACAGCCTATCTTCCCATGGCTTGAAGATAGTCTTGCCTGAACCATCAACTGCTTCATTAAGGCATTCAACATTATCTGTATCGATGCGAGTAAATAGGCTGTAGGCGACTCCAAGTTCAGCAGGCGTATGGTCATGCCCGTCCCCACATGAGCCGTGGCCTCCATTATCATGGCTATGTCCATGGCCATCACCACCACCACATCCTGACATTCTGCTAACTTGCTTACTCTGAAAGATCCAAAGTTTTCTTAACAACGTGCAAAGCTGGTTTAAAGTTCCACTGGAATAGAAGTCAGAACTTCAATACCTAGCTACAATATTCCACTTTATATAACAAATTTTGAAAGTAATTTGTATCAAAATTTTGAAAGTAATTTGTATTTTTCCTAGCTATACAAACCCAAGTCCTTTAAATAGCGAGATACTTTCATTGCAAAAGGGAAGCCATTAGAGCGTTTAACATGCAATTAAACGACAGGTGATGGCAGTGGGGTGAGAAGCTCCCTCTCCACCTGCCAAAAGAGCCTCACTTTGATCTTAAGGATCAAGACAGAGGGGTGATTAAGGAGGGAAGTTTAACTTAGGCCTCAAGTTTGTACAGGTAGGAAAATCTACAAATTTTAATGAGGTTACTTCTAATTTTATTTTCTAAAGCCAGACAATAAAAAAGAAATTGGTAGATTACATCATGTTGCGTTACTTTGTAACTGTTGCGCATGACGGGTTACGTTTGTATCAAGCACTTACTCACAACACTCTCCTGGTCAAAGACTTGCGAGGTGGCTGAGGCAGGACCTTTGGTAAATGACTCAGGTTTGTATAGCTAGAAAAATTGACAAATTTGGGGAAAATTTGTATTTTTCCTAACGATACAAACCTTAGATATTTATTAGGGGTATTACTTTAAGCGAAGCTGAAATTACAAGCCATTAAAATTTAGCGAGGGTTAACTACCCACACCACTAGTTAGCAGGGGATGAGGGGGGGTAGCTTGCTAACACTCCTACTCACACACTCACAGAACTCCTTTGACTGGTAGAAGTAAGGCAATGCTTAACTCTACCATGCGCCCTGATGGGATTGATGCTATTCCTTAGAGTAGAATCAGTCTGGCGAATGTTAATCAATGGTTAACGGATAGGTATCATGGATACTGTACAGTTGGAGAGTGCTCGCAAGTAGTCACCTGTTGACAAGCCGCTGATGAGGGTTGTCGATCGTTTGCCAATCATTTAAGTGAATTGATGTGATGGCGAACGGCCAGTAGCAAGAAGTGTGCTGTATACCTTCTGATCTAGGGAACCACGGGCAGAGGTTGACTAGCAAGTCCGAGTCACAAACAGCTGGCGAATTGACGATGATTGGTGAATCGGCAGTCTGTGAGCCGAAGATGGTAACTGACAGGCACATGAAGGCTGTCTGGTTAGTCAGCCAAGGTAGGTTGGCGATAAATGAGTTGGTAATCTGCTTTGAGAGCCCCGAGAGACAGCAAAATGGTTTAATGATAGTCAGTTGGTGATGGTAAGCCATTGATGATCAGCGATCGATTGCGGACCAGTGATTGGTGAGCTAGAGATCAGCAAGCTATGGTCCCTCCTGTTTGTTCAGAGATCAGAGAGCTGACGATAGGCTGGTCAGAGATCAGCGAGCTGAGGTCGATGATCAAACAAAAATGAGCTGCCCATCGGTGATCTAGTGATCAGCAAGCTGATGACTGGTTATTGACTAACAATCAGTGATCCGCACACTAGCAATCAAAGATCGTAAGTCATTGGAGGGACTAGAGGTCAATAATCAGAGAGAGATGAGCTACCAATTAGCGATCTGGTGATCAGCGAGCTAGGGATCAGCAAACAGTGATCTAGCCATCAGCAAACAAACAGTGATCTAGCCATCAGCAAACAGTGATCTAGCGATCAGTCTGTTGATGCTTTCTTGTTTGCTGATGGTGGTAGTGTCAAGAAAAAACTTCAGAAGAGAGAGGGACCATGGATTCCTTGTGAGGAATCTCAACTGACAACGGAAGCGTATTGATTCCCTTTGGAAGCTGGAATCTTCAGGATCTTGAACCCTTCTGAAGCCTCTTTCCTCTTTTCCCGGCGGCCATGCTGTTATGTGTTTGCGGGGAGAGGAATGGGGCAATTGTGACCTGTCCAAAGAGTTTTTATTCTTTTTGTCTATTGCGCGATTGTGCAGGAGAGTACTGGAGCGATGGCACACAGAATGATGCTGGTGCTCAGTTTCTGCTGAAGCGCAGTTTTCGGTGAATGCACAGAAGAGCGCTGGAGAGCTGGCAAGCACTGGTGCGCAGGTGAGCACTGGCTCTTTGGCAAGAGCTGGCACATTGGCGAGCATTGGATCTGCAAGCACTGGCTCTTTGACACGAGCTGGCGCATTGGATCTGAGAGCGCAACTGCGCTGGAGAGCTCAGAAGAGCGCTGGCTCTTTGTTTAGAGCTGGCGCATTGGCGAGCGCTGGATCTGAGAGCGCAGGTGAGCAGGAGAACACTGGATCTGAGAGCGCATGTGAGCAGGAGAACACTGGATCTGAGAGCGCAGGTGAGCAGGAGAACGCTGGATCTGAGAGCGCAGGTGAGCAAGAGAACGCTGGATCTGAGAGCACAAGTGAGCAGGAGAACGCTGGATCTGAGAGCGCAGGTGAGCACTGGCGCGCAGTAAGGCAATATGTAGGGTTTTGTGCAGTCTCCCTAGAATGTGCAGAAGCGCGTGACTGGCTGCGCAAGGGCGGGTGCATGGGCACGCGATTGCGTGGCGAGTGCAAGCGTAAGACTGCTGGCGCGCGCTCGCGTAAGACTGCTGGCGCGCGCTCGCGTAAGACTGCTGGGGCGCGCGCGTAAGACTGCTGGGGCGCGCGCGGAAGACTGCTGGGGCGCGCACGCAGAAGACTGCTGGGGCGCGCACGCAGAAGACTGCTGGGGCGCGCACGCAGAAGACTGCTGGGGCGCGCACGCAGAAGACTGTTCGCACGGGTGCAGAGGAATGCTGGTGCATGACTTCCAAACGCTGGTGAGCAGAGATCGTTGGTGCGCAGGAGAGAGCTGGTGCGCAGGCGAACGCTGGTGCACAGAGATCGATGGCGCGCGGGAGAGCGCTGGCACGTAGGACAACGATTGCGCGCACGCGGATGACTGCTGGTGCTGGGGCGCGAGCGGAAGACTGCTGGGGCACGCGCGGAAGACTGCTGGGGGGCGTGCGCAGAAGACTGCTGGGGCGCGCGTGCGGAAGACTGCTGGCGCGTGTGCGGAAGACTTTTAGCACGGGCGCAGAGGAATGCTGGCGCACGGATGACTTCCAAACGCGGGTGAGCAGAGATCGTTGGTGCGCAGGAGAGCTGGTGCGCAGGCGAACGCTGGTGCACAGAGATCGATGGCGCGCGGGAGAGCGCTGGCACGTAGGACAACGATTGCGCGCACGCGGATGACTGCTGGTGCTGGGGCGCGCGCTTATAAGACTGCTGGGGCGCGCGCGGAAGACTGCTGGGGGGCGCGCGCAGAAGACTGCTGGGGCGCGCGTGCGGAAGACTGATGGCGCGTGTGCGGAAGACTTTTAGCACGGGCGCAGAGGAATGCTGGCGCACGGATGACTTCCAAACGCGGGTGAGCAGAGATCGTTGGTGCGCAGGAGAGAGCTGGTGCGCAGTCGAACGCTGGTGCACAGAGATCGATGGCGCGCGGGAGAGCGCTGGCACGTAGGACAACGATTGCGCGCACGCGGATGACTGCTGGTGCTGGGGCGCGCGCCTATAAGACTGCTGGGGCACGCGCGGAAGACTGCTGGGGGGCGCGCGCGGAAGACTGCTGGGGGGCGCGCGCGGAAGACTGCTGGGGGGCGCGCGCGGAAGACTGCTGGGGGGCGCGCGCGGAAGACTGCTGGGGGGCGCGCGCGGAAGACTGCTGGGGGGCGCGCGCGGAAGACTGCTGGGGGGCGCGCGCGGAAGACTGCTGGGGGGCGCGCGCGGAAGACTGCTGGGGGGCGCGCGCGGAAGACTTTTAGCACGGGCGCAGAGGAATGCTGGTGCACGGATGACTTCCAAACGCGGGTGAGCAGAGATCGTTGGTGCGCAGGAGAGCTGGTGCGCAGGCGAACGCTGGTGCACAGAGATCGATGGCGCGCGGGAGAGCGCTGGCACGTAGGACAACGATTGCGCGCACGCGGATGACTGCTGGTGCTGGGGCGCGCGCCTATAAGACTGCTGGGGCGCGCGCGCGGAAGACTGCTGGGGCGCGCGCGGAAGACTGCTGGGGCGCGCGCGGAAGACTGCTGGAGCGCGCGCGGAAGACTGCTGGGGGGCGCGCGCAGAAGACTGCTGGGGCGCGCGTGCGGAAGACTGTTGGCGCGTGTGCGGAAGACTTTTAGCACGGGCGCAGAGGAATGCTGGCGCACGGATGACTTCCAAACGCGGGTGATTAGAGATCGTTGGTGCGCAGGAGAGACCTGGTGCGCAGGCGAACGCTGATGCGCCAAGATCGATGGCGCGTGGGAGAGCGCTGGCGCGTAGGACAACGATTGCGCGCGTGCGGATGACTGCTGGCGCGTGCGAGCGTGTTAGACTGCGGGCGCGCATGAAAATGCTGGCGTGTAGGAGAGCACTGGCGCGCAGGTGCAGGAGATTGTGGGCGAGCAGGAACGATTCACAGAGGAGTCCAGGACCGAAGTCCATGGACTAACTGCAGTGTAAGGTTGCGCTGGTAGGTCGGCAGGTCAGCTGGCAGGATGATCAGGAACTGGAATGGGCCCATTGGAAGGGCATACATCCACCGATAGCGACCGTGTAAGGTCCACAGAAGAGACCAGGACCAAAGTCCAAGGACTAAGATGCACTGCAAGGTTGCGCTGGTAGGTCGGCAGGTCAGCTGGCAGGACGATCAGAAACTTGGATGTGCCCTTTGGAAGGGCGAACATCCACCAATGGCGATTGTGAACGATCCACTGAAGAGTCCAAGACCGAAGTCCAAGGACTAGCTGTAGCGCAAGGTTGCGCTGGTAGATTAGCAGGTAGGACGATCAGGACTGATGACGCCCATGAGGCCCGGTGGACCAGCAAGCTGACCTTCAGTAGTATCGATCCTCCGAAGAGGAGTCTCTACGAGTAGCCCCTCTAGCGAACGAGAGGTGATCACTTCGCAGGAGAGACTTGCCTAAGACTATGCTCCACCCCCGAAGGAAGAGAGACTCAACAATGGGGGAGTGTAGTCTAGGCGAAGACAGCAATAGCAGTCAGAGTCTGAAGTGATTAAGATAATGGCTGTTCTCCCTCGGAAGGGGGAAACAACCTTTGCTCGAAGATGAAGTGCTGATCAGGTGTTGCCATGGGCATACTTCTGAGAGCAGGGATGACGGCCATGATGACGCCCATGAGGGCCGGTGGATCAGCAAGCTGACCTTCAGCAGTAGCAATCCTCCGAAGAGGAGTCTCTATGAGTGGCCCCTCTCGCAAACGAGAGATGATCACTTCGCAGGAGAGACTTGCCTAAGACTATGCTCAGCCCCCGAAGGAAGAGAGACTCAGCAAGGGGGGAGTAGTCTAGGCGAAGACAGCAACAGCAGTCGGAGTCTGTGAATTGATTAAGATAAAGGCAGTTCTCCCTCGGAAGGGGGAAACAAGCTTTCCCCAAAGATGAAGTGCTGATCAGGTGTTGCCACGGGCGTACTTCTGAGAGAAGGGATGACGTCCATGAGGGCCGGTGAATCAGCAAGCTGACCTTTAGCAGTAGCAATCCTCCGAAGAGGAGTCTCTATGAGTGGTCCCTTTCGCGAACGAGAGAGGTGATCACTTTGCAGGAGAGACTTACCTAAGACTATGTTTTGCCCCTGAAGGAAGAGAGACTCAACAAGGGGGGAAAGTAGTCTAGGCGAAGGCAGCAACAGCAGTCGCAGTCGATGAAGTGATTAAGATGTAGGAAGTTCTCCCTCGGAAGAGAGAAACAACCTCACACCTGGGGAGGAAACTCTCCCTCGGAAGGGAAAGTTGTCCAACACCTGGAGGAGAACCTCCTGGTACCATTCTAAGATGATCTGAACTGCTGATCATGTTGTCACAGGCGTACTTCTAAGAGAAGGGATGACGCCCATGACGACGTCCTCTGAGGGACGGCGGTGACAGCAGATTCCCCAGGCATTAACAGAACAGCCCTGCTTCGTCGGCACTCTTAGTCGTAAAGAAAACTGCATAGCTAAAAGAGGTTAAATAAAATATATTATGTAACAAAAAATTCCCTAGGGATGAACTCCGAAGAGGGTTCACCGAGGGAACAAACATTAAATAAGTATAGTGCCATCCCTTCCCCAGTCAACATCCACGGGAGAAGGGGGAGTGGAGAGTAACTGTAATAGCAACAAGAATTACAATTATTTAAATCAGCTAAAAATATTCACTAATAGTAAGAACCACTGATCCTCAGAAGGGAAGTATTCCCCACGGAAACGAAGCTGAAGAGTTAAAATCACAAACAATTATAATTTCACTAAAATAACTGAGAAAAACATCGGAAGCACAACCTAACCCGCGAACGGGAAAGTTGCTCCCCCCCTTTAGTACACTGTCGGAGGCCCATGAAAGGTGAACGGCCTTGAGAAGAGAAAGACCGTAGTCAATCTCTGAGAGGCCACACTCCCTTCGCTCAGTAATTCATATTTCCCGTAGGAAAAGGGAAAAGGCGAAGACAACAGTTGAATCAGGAGGGTCCAAACGATGACGATTCCCCTGTGGCGGCCGAGTCAACAGTTATATGCTGACAGGAAGACCGATGGACCAGGGGGGGAGAGGTCGTTCCCCACGAAGGGAAGTGTCCTGGCCTTGCACAAGTGTCATAAGAACCTGTCGTATATGTGTCATAAGAACCTGTCGTATATGTATCATACGCACAGCACAATCACTGAAAAGGAAAGTTACAAAATTTCTATACATATATACATACATAAACATTAAGAATGTTTTCACATATATATATATATATATATATATATATATATATATATATATATATATATATATATATATATATATATATATATATATATATATATATATATATATATATATATATATATATATATATATATATATATATATATATATATATATATGTATATATATATATATATATATATATATATATATATATATATATATATATATATATATATATATATATATATATATATATATATATATATATATATATATATATATATATATATATATATATATATATATATATATATATATATATATATATATATGTATATATATATATATATATATATATATATATATATATATATATATATATATATATATATATATATATGTATATATATGTATATATATATATATATATATATATATATATATATATATATATATATATATATATATATATATATATATATATATATACATAAGAAAAGGCAAGTTAAAAGACAAAAATTAATGGCAGTCCAGAATAGGCGAGGAGGAAGAGCGGAAACAACCGCTCTCCATCCAAGGCAAAAGTAAAGTGAGCTAAATCACCAGTGTGTGAGTGGGAGTGGTAGCAAGCTACCCCCCGCTAACTAGCGGTGTGGGTAGTTAACCCTCGCTAAATTTTAATGGCTCGTCATTTCAGCTTCGCCGAAAGTAATACCCCCTAATAAATAGCGTGGTTTGTATTCCAGTTACGGAACAACTGGCTCTTTGGCTACCCGAGGGCGCCTTATTTTGAATAGGTTTGTACCAAAGATAAGGAGTCCCTACACCTCATTAAACCTTCCTATGCAAGGTCCATGGCTTACACAAGCTGTGTGTTGAGATATTTAGTAATGTGACTGTCCAGTAAAAGTTATTCAGTCTTTGTAAGAAAAACTGTTGTAACCAAGACTTTCCCAATACCACCTCGCCAGGGTATGGGGATGCAACAGCATTAACCTAATACTAGGTACACAAGGAAGCATGGTTTACCTGCAGTGGTTTGAGGTCAGCTTGCGCAGAGAACCCAGGTTGCAGCTTTCTCAAAGAGAGGAGAGGATGAAGAAAAGAAAAGGAGCCAGTCAAACCTTTTCATTCGCACAGACTAAAACCGGGTAACAGTGCCCGCACCCTTCTGCTACTTGTCCAATAAGGAGCTTGAGGTATTATAACAGCTCTTGTGCAGCCACCACAGGGCCGATAGAGTACGTATCGAGCCTCCTGTGGGTCACGTCTTGCAGGTAGTGGGCTGTGAACGTATTTTGACGTTTCCACACCCCAGACTGTAGAACCTACGTCACCGTCAAGTTTCTCTAGAAGGCCAGGGACGTAACTACGCCTGACATCATGAGCTCTGGGGGCGATGTGGAGGAGGAGGGTCTGGATTCAGGGCGTGGTCTATGACATTGCGAATCCAAGCAGAGATGATGTTCTTGGTGACCCTCATCTTGTTCCTCCCTGTGCTGACGAAAAGTGCAGGAACACGGGAATGGGCTGCGGCTGTTCTCTTCCTAAAACACCTCACTGGGCAGAATAAGAGATGATCAAGGTCATTTGTTATGGAGCGGAGACTCAAAATCTGGAAGGAGTCGAATCGGAAACCCGCCACTCCCAGATTCGAGTAGAATCGAAAACCCGCCACTCCCAGATTATGAGTCTTAGCAACAAACTTAGGGATGAAGCTGAACATTACCTCTCCCCATCCCCTTGAATAGGCGTTGTCATATGAGAGAACATGAAGTTTACAGACTTGTTTGGCCGAAGCCAAAGCTAGTAGGTGGCGATCTGTTGCCTGGCGTAATGGTTCATAGGAAGGTCTCTTCAGAGAACTGAGAACTCGAACCACGTTCCACAGGGGAGGTCTCACTTCAGACTTGGGACACGTAAGTTCTTAACTCCGTATGAGTAAAGAAAGTTCCAGCAATGAGGAAATGTCCATTCCATTAAGTCTTAGGGCGAGGCTTAAGGCTGAGTGACAGCCTTTTACCGCCAAGACTGAAAGGGGAATTTCTTTACGCAAATACACGAGGAACTCCACTATTGCTGGAATAGTGGCATCAAGAGGAGAGATACCCCTTCCACGATATCAACAATAGAAGACTTTCCCCTTTGCCTGGTAGACTGCTCCTGATGATTTCCGCAGGTATCCAGAAATCCTGTTCGCAACTTGTTGCAAAAATCCTCTCTGAGTGAGGAGATGCTGGATAGTCTCCAGGTATGAAGTTGTAGCGAAGCTGCGTCTTTATGAAAGATATTGGTATGTGGATTTCTGAGCAGATCGTGTCGTTGTAGGAGTTCTCTTGGAGACCTCGTCAGGAGTTGCAGAAGTCCAGAAAGCGTTCCGCATGATGGCTTAGCAAAGCTATGAGAGTCAGAGAGGTTGACCGATGTTCTGGCCTTATTGAGTACCCTTCTCATCAGACAGAACGGGGGAAAAGCATAGACGATGTTTTCCCACCATTGTTGGAATACATCTTGCCAGAGTGCCTTCGGGTCTGGGACTGGGGAGCAGTACAATGGGAGCATGAAGTTCAGGGCCGTTGTGAAGAGATCCACAGTCGGAGAACCCCACAAAGTCAGGATTTTGTTGGCTACTAGATTATCCAAAGACCACTCAGTACTCACTATCTGAGATGCTCTGCTCAGGTTGTCGGCGAGCACATTCCTTTGGCCAGGAATGAAGCGTGCCGATAGTGGTATCGAGTTAATTTCAGCCCATCTCAGTATCTCTACTGCTAGATGGGATAGGGCCTGCAAAATGGTACCTCCTTGTTTGTTGATGTAAGCCACTAGTGTGGTGTTGTTGCTCATCATCACCACTGAGATGCCCGCCAGAAACTGGTGGAACTGTTGAAGGGCAAGGAAGAAGGCCTTCATCTTTAGGAGATTTGTGGAGGTATTCTTCTAAATCTGACCAGAGGCCTGAGGTTGTGTGGTACAACACGTGAGGACAAGAAGATCCACTCTCTTTCGTGGATTCTCATCTGACACCCACTGGTCCCATGGGGATCAGGATGTCTAGGCAGTCAAGGCCTTATTCCACCTGGACTTGAGCCATCATTGGAGAGATCGAATCCTGAAGCATCCATTGGGACCTAGACGGGCCAGAGATAAAAGGTGCCCAAGGAGACGTAGCCATGGCTGGGCTGGAAGTTCTCCTCGTCTGAGAAAAGGGTCTTGCAACCTTTCTCAGCCTCATTATTCTGTCTTCTGATGAGAAGGCTTTAGGGAGATTGGTGCCTAGGTATACCAGTCTCTGCGTTAGGAAGCAGGGAGGACATCTCGAGGTTTACCAAGATCCCCAGATCTTGGCAAAACCTCAGAAGTTTGTCTCGGTGATGAAGAAGGATTGACACCAAGTCCGCTAGGATTAGCCAGTCGTCCAGATAACGGAGGAGACGGATGCCAATCCTGTGTGCCCAAGATGACACAAGGGCAAACACTTTGTTGAAGACTTGAGGTGTTGTGGAAAGACCGAAGCACAGCACCTTGAACTGGTATTTCCTGTTGTCTGGGCTGAATCTTAAAGTACTTCCTTGAAGACGGATGGATTGGGATCGTGTCCTTTAGGTCCAGTGTGCACATGAAGTCCAGTGGTCTTACTGCTTGTCTGACCCCCTTGGCAAATTCTTACAGAGAGTGGTGGAGTGGAATGGCTGGACTAGGCTCGTCCAAGACCTCAAAGTACCTCCTCTGCTGGATGCGAGGAGGTGGGAGGAGCTTGGCAGTAGAGCCCAAAGGTTGAAAGATAGAGAGGTCAGAGAACTGTTGGGCGATCTTTGCCCGGGTGCGCTTAGAAGTATTTCTTCATAAGTTCCAAGATGTTATTCTACAACAGCCATTTTTGTTCCACCTTCCCCTTCAGTTTCAACTTAACCACCATCAAATAAAGAGGTCTCCAATAGGGAACTTATGGGAAGGACATCAATCTATTTTGAAATTGTGTTATTTCATTTATGACGACAATTGATTATAATGGAAATGCTCTCCATTCACTGTAAAGCTTTTGTTACTCAAGAAGATTAAAAAAATAACCACGAAATAATGCATCAAAGGTCCGATTCTGACAATTTTTCGGGAAGACCAGCACATTTTTATTGCAAAGCTTCTGTAAATATTGCTGGAAAAAAAAAAAAAGGAGAGAGGCAGTGTCAATCATGAGGCAAGGAATTATTTGTGATTTACTTTTAGTCTGTGACCTGGGAAGGGGGGGGAGCTTTCTCCCCGCTTAAGGGTTGTGACCTATGAACTACTAGGTTAGGTTAGGTGATTTAGGTTAGGTGATTTGTTAAGTTCTCCACTCTTAGACAAATCTAAAAAGTGATAAATAATCCCGTTTTAGCCTGTTTTCAGCCACTTACATGAATTATATTTTTCCAACTGGTTATCTTGTGTGTATTTTGTCTTTTTGACCATTACTATTGCTACAAATCACTCGTTTAGGTCATTTCCCAACCCCAAAATAACCCTGGTTTCCCACTGGGGCTCCCCCATAAGTGTCTTCACATAAGGGGGTCCAAAATCTCATGAACGGGTGGTTTGCCTCAATAATCATGGTCAGAAAGGCATAAAACACAAGATAGCGAGTAGGAAAAATATATGGTTCATGTATTTGGATGGAAATTTAAAGTATCATATAATTACCACGTAAAGTAGTCTACAGGTAGTGCTTTAGGTAAAGTTTTACTGTAGAACAAGACCGACTGCAACCGACCCGTAGAATGTCAACAAATAAATAAAAAACATACCGTTTCCCCAGTATGTTTTCCCCACCCAAAACCCCGAGTTCCCACTGGGGGTCCCCTATCATCGGTGGATATGGATATATACTGTATATTTCTGAACCTGGGGGGCCCCAGTGGGAACTCAGGGTTTTGCGACAGGAACGAGTGTCATTTTCAAAGAGAGAGGACCCTTTTCTATAGAAAAAAGTAGTTTTTTCCCTAGGTTACATTACCCTGTAATACAGTACAATAATACCAAGGTGTCCACAGAAAAGGATATGTTGGAAGAAGGGGGTAGGGAAATATTAACTCCCCCCCCCTGTGCAAACTTTACATACGTATGGGTTCGTGATTAGTTAACGGAAAAGCAACGGAGTCTAGAGAGTAACACCAGAATGGAAACTTGTCCAGAGCAAGTATTTATGTGAAATCTGGGAGTGACAAGGTAATAACAAAATGTATAAAAGTAATATATGAAAATAAAATGGAATGTATGATATATAATATTTGATAAGTACAGTATATAAAATGAGGTGATTTTATAAGGTATCGGATAATAAAATGAGTAATACTGGGGTCAAACGTAATATGTATACGAGGGTATTACATAACTGATCAAGTACAGTAATAGACTTGAACAGAGTTGGTGGAATGACGACTGGTTACATTTCACGATTAGAGAAGAAGATACAGGTATCCTATTGGTGGACGAAAAGTCTCTGCGCAGGGAGGAGAGGTTTTTGCGTAAAAGGTCAAAACCTGCTATGTACAAACGAACGCACGAGAGCGACTACAAACGGCAAGTAGAATGAGAAAAATTAAATGAAAAACACTGCTAATGTTAGCTTGTTCCGCTAACATTTGATCTACATCACACGTTGGCAGCTCTGGTTACCGTATTTTTTCACGAGACATAGCCTTTGCAAAGGCGCCTCCAAAGTTTATCCAGTTATACTGTTTTGTCTTTTCCTACGTTTATTATACATCCAAGAAGGTGATGTATAGAGAAGAAAAGGCTTGTTTTACGTTTATATATCGTTTCCCCAGTATTTTTTCCCCACCCAAAACCCAGAGTTCCCCCATTATCGTAGGATATAGATAGGTAGTTTGTAGCGCTACGGCCAAGCGTCCTAATTTGCTTATTATCGCTCCGACTGTTATCTTGTATAGAATAAAAACGTTTGGAAATGGTCTACGGATCTTAAATGTGCTTAACCGCACACTTGTATGTTTTTTGCCGAAAACCCTAAATTACCTGAAAATTTGTGGCTCGAGTTCTTACTCCGGCCACGAATCTTCTCGCTCCCATAGTAGGTAAGGGGGGGGGGAGCGAAGCACCCCTGGGTAAGGATACGGCTTTTAGCATAGGTTAGGTGGGTTTTTTAAGTTAGCTTTTCCCGCCAAAATCGTTTTTGGAACGACGGCCACAGTTCAGAATATTCCAGTTTTCTACGAACTCGATTTTAGAATGACGGCCACAGTCCACCCCACTTTATAATATTCTCATTTTCTATGAATGAAAATGGATCTGGCCATCACCCTACAAAGGCTCCTAGATATATATATATATATATATATATATATATATATATATATATATATATATATATATATATATATATACTTCTGAAACTATGCATTTGCGACGGGAATGAGTTTAATTTTCGAAGAGAGCATAATTTTTTCTTCACATAAGGGGGTCCAAAAACTCATGAAAGGGTGGTTTGCCTCAATAATCATGGTCAGAAAGGAATAAAACACAAGATAGTGAGTAGGAAAAATACATGGTTCATGTATTTGGATAGAAATTTAAAGTATCATATAATTACCAAGTAAAGTAGTCTACAGGTAGTGCTACTGTAGAACGAGACCGACTACAACCGACCCGTAGAATGTCAACAAATAAATAATAAACATACCGTTTCCCCAGTATGTTTTCCCCACCCAAAACCCCGAGTTTCCACTGGGGGTCCCCCATTATCGGTGGATATGGATATATATATATTTCTGAAACTGGGGGACTGGGGGACCTCCAGTGGGAACTCTGGGTTTTGCGACGGGAACGAGTGTCATATTCGAAGAGCGTAATTTTTTTCTATAAGAAAAAGTAGTTTTCTTCCTAGGTTACGTTGCCCTGTAATACAATATAATAATACCAAATAAGGCTATCGTAACGTGTTTGCCTAGCATTCGCATGGCAAAGAGATCGATCCCCGCCCAGGACCGTGAGTTTAAGCTGTTTACTGGGGAGGCTACTGCTGTGGTAGGGCACCACAGTGGGGGGTGGAGCTTGCCCGGCTGACGTTCTGGTGAGCATCTATTCTGATGTGACTGGAACTTAAACCAGTAACCTTAAACCTTTACCCTGTAAACAACTACAATAATACCTATATATATATCCATATCCACCGATAATGGGGGACCCCCAGTGGAAACTCGGGGTTTTGGGTTGCTGGCTAATCCAAAATATGCTACCGTACTATAAATAAGATCTACGGCATGAAACTGGGGCAACCTGATTCATTGCAATGCTTCCAAATTTAGACAGATTCACAATGAAATATAACAATAACGATGTCACTTACTTAAAGTACTTCAAATGATATTTACAATGAAAGGTGTGACGATGCCGATTTCACATGAACACATCAACCATAACAATGGGTGACGTTCATTTCGCATTGACTTGATGTCAACTCTTACTAGAATTAGTTTCATTCTTATTATAAAATATCTAATTAAATATTATCTTAGCCAAAATTATTTAATCTTGTTGACGTACTAATAAAACAATACTCGTAATACACTAGACGCATATTATTTTGTTGTAAATGCGGTGATTTAGTTTCTGATATTCGATGGTGGTTAATTAATTAATTTGCACAGCAAATTAACAAAAGAGGGTTTCTTATAAAATAATAATTACGTATAATTATAATTTTACTAGAATTTATAAATAAAAAGTTTTTTTTTTACTGAATTTATAAATACATATAGTTTGACAACTTAACAAGAAATTCTATACAATCGCTAAAGACAGTGTTAAATTTGTATGATTTGCCAAATAATGAGTTAAAATGCAGAACACTTAAAAATTTAAGTTTTTTTTTATTTGCACACAAAATATTCATCTATAAACCTTAAAAGATATAATAGAGTATACACAAATAACAATTGAAAACAACAAAATTAAACGAACTGACAAGCACCAAAAGCCTGTAAGTTCCAAGTAATTAATTCAAAATTACTTTTGTATCGTAACAGTTTTACAAATCACATCCGTTAAAACTACTAATACAATACCGCGTTTAAAATCATTTATTAAGACATGTTCATTACAATATTCAGTTCTACTTAAGACTAGTTTAACTTGGTCAGTTAGATTTACTGAATGGGCTAGTCGAGCGCCTTGGACGATCGCCTATGATTATTTGCTGTTCATTTGGAATATCATCATAGCATTAAAAAGAGAAAAGGAACTAATGCAAATCTCCACTACCAAGAAAAAAAAAAAAAAAAAAAAAAAAAAAACATGACAAGCAGTACTACCCAAAGAAGGTGATCAATCTATTCTGAAGAAGTGTTTTAATTCTTTTATTCTACCTTGTTTTGAGTATTGTTCTCCGGTCTGGTCTTCAGCTGCTGATTTTCATCTTAATTTGTTGGACAGAAACTTACGGTCTATTAAATTTCTTATTCCTGATCTAGATATTAATCTCTGGCACCGTCGATCAATTAGTTCATTATGCATGTTGCATAAGATTTTTCATAACTCTGACCATCCTTTACATTCAGATCTCCCTGGACAATTCTATCCTGTTCGTAATACTAGGCAGGCAGTTAATTCTAATAGCCAGGCCTTCTCCATCATAAGACTCAATACTACGCAGTACTCTAGAAGTTTTATTCCAGCTGTTACCAAGTTGTGGGATGATCTTCCTAATCGGGTTGTTGAATCAGTAGAACTTCAAAAGTTCAAAGTTGGAGCAAATGCTTTTTTGTTGACCAGACGGACATGAGTCTTTTTATAGTTTATATATGACATTTTTGTTGTTGACGTTGTTAATAGTTTATATATGATATATCTCTTTTGACATTACTTTTTTTAGAATGATTTATTGTTAATTTGTTTTCTTCAGTTATTTATTTCCTTATTTCCTTTCCTCACTGGGCTATTTTTCCCTATTGGAGCCCCTGGGCTAATAGCATCTTGCTTTTCCAATTAGGGTTGTAGCTTGGATAGTAATAATAATAATAATAATAATAATAATAATAATAATAATAATAATAATAATAATAATAATAATAATAATAATAAAAGACCTTTATAGTGAACTAGTTAAGGACTTATGCTATTTTATCAAGTTAGCGAAAAAAAATTGTAATGTAGATGCCAGTAAACTTAGAGTAAGTTCCTTCTAGGCCCCAAAAGAATCCAAACGTTTATAGCTTCTTGGGGCAATTCAGAAATCACAACCAGAACACTAATTGCATTACACGAGGTTAATCGATGTTGATAGTCAAGTTTCTAATAGGTCTATGGCGGAGCGCCTTTTTTATTATTATTATTATTATTATTATTATTATTATTATTATTATTATTATTATTATTATTATTACTATCCAAGCTACAACCCTAGTTGGAAAAGCAAGATGCTATAAGCCCAGGGGCTCCAACAGGGAAAAATAGCCCAGTGAGGAAAGGAAATAAGGAAATAAATAAATGAAGAGAACAAATTAAAAATAAATCATTCTAAAATAAGAAACAACGTCAAAACAGACATGTCATATAATAAACTATCAACAACATCAAAAACAAATATGTCATAAATAAACTATAAAAAGAGTATGTCTGCCTGGTCAACAAAAAAGCATTTGCTCCAACTTTGAACTTTTGAAGTTCTACTGATTCAACCACCCGATTAGGAAGATCATTCCACAACTTTTAGAAGATTAAAAGTACGAAATCTGTTATTATCAAATCGGAAAGGGGCATGTTTAAAGTTTTTTCGAAGATTAAAAGTACCAATTCTGTTATCATTAAATAGGAGAGGGGTATATTTAAAGCATGCCAAAATATTAATAGATATTGTGCAGGGGAATAAATAAACCTATGTCTGAGAGACACAACTAGAAATATCGAAAATACACATAATGATCAATCGATTATTATTATTATTATTATTATTATTATTATTATTATTATTATTATTATTATTATTATTATTATTATTATTATGTTCTTGTTGTTGTTGTTGTTGTTACTAACATGTGAATAGTAACAGAAAAGCGAGTTTGATACGCTGGCCGGTGTGACACGGAAAGGTTGACTCGTATTTTGCCTATTTCATAATTCAAGAAAGAGTGAAAAGTTCCCGCACTTTACCAAGACCCAGAATCTATCTTTTTTTTTTTTTTTTCCAAAGGTCTCCATTGTAAAGGCAGCAGAAACACGACTTTGTATTTCTCTCACAATTATGCACCCTGACATTCTACACGAGCGGTAAACCAGATAATTTTTTTTTCTGTTTCAAAAGAAAAAAATCAAGAATGAGATCTCAAATGTCAGGATTCATTTCCCACGTGTAATGCAATATGAGGGGATGTTATTCCCATATGAAGTGAAAGAAATTATTTTTTTTTTTAATTTGGTAAGGATAAATTCAAACAGGGGACGAGAGGTTATTAGAGGCGCTAAATTCAAATGTTTATGTTAGAAGAAGTATATACAAATTATACCCGTTAAACGAAAGCAATAACCATTAACTCGTGATATTTATTATAGAAGAAGAAGAAGAAGAAGAAGAAAGAACTATGCAAAAAAAAAAAAAAAACATTAAGACGCATTTGTAAAATAATAAATGAATAACTCGTGATATTTATTATAGAAGAAGAAGAAGAAGAAAGAGCTATGCAAAAAAAAACAAAAAAACATTAAGACGCATTTGTAAAATAATAAATGAATAATGAATGAATGAATGATTTAAAGTTTTCAGGCATCCTGACATCTAAGGTCATTGACGCCGGTAACATTTAATTTATGTATACAAAAGTAAAAAATGAAATAAAATAAAAAATTAAAGAGTATTCAATTAAAATCATAAAAATTGAATGTCATAAAAGTTAAATATTTTTCAGAAGACCTGCTTCTGAAAGAAATCTAAAAATGCCACTTGCATGGTAGGACACATCATTTCCAAGAATCTTGGCAAGGATGAACCTGCCACCCTCACCTCGAGCCTCAAACAAATATCTATTCCGCAAGATGTTATAAATGAATAACTCGTGATATTTACTATAGAAGAAGAAGAAGAAGAAAGAGCTATGCAAAAAAAAAAAAAAAAAAAAAAACATTAAGACACATTTGTAAAAAATAAATTAATAAATAACGCAACCCCCCCCCAAAAAAAAAATAAAAAAAAAAAAACTATGAATATGGAGGAAGTAGGCGGTTCAGTGCTATGAGCATTGTTCTGGAGAGTAAGTATTAGAAACAAAAGGAGAGAGACTGCATAAACAGGAAAGAAAAAAAAATAATTTGAATAAAAATCGAAAAGTGGTGAAAAATCGTCTGACAAAGAAGAAAAGAGCGTTACATGATACTACAATTATAAAATGGAGAGAGAGAGAGAGAGAGAGAGAGAGAGAGAGAGAGAGAGAGAGAGAGAGAGAGAGAGAGAGAGAGAGAGAGAGAGACTCAGGGGCTGGTAAAAGTGGCAGCTACAATGG